>NW_006262339.1:47778495-47802575 GCF_000493195.1 Citrus x clementina
GCAGGGCCGATGTTGATTGTTTCCACCATAAAACAATAATTAAAAAAAAAAAAATCCCTTAATAATTATGGATTCAACGATGCCTCTACTCCTATGATTCATAGTCTCTCTGATGAAAACTTAAACGGTTGGTACGTTCCCTCCTAAGTCCTAATATTTTAAAACCTATTTAGAGGGAACAAAGTAGGATGCGCTTCATCGAAATTTTTTTTTTGGCCCCCTGAAGAAATCGGTGGTTGCACTTGCTAAAGCAATTAACGAGGAATATTTGTTAACTTGAAGAGTTCGTTGCATACAATTCTCAAAAAGATTAAAACGCAGTCGGTTAGTTTTGTCACTGGTGATGACTACTGTGGTGCACCACTAGCTAGTCAACTGACAAATGTTGATGAAACAAATTACAGGCTTCGTCTTCTTCTTCTTCTTCATTTTTCCTGTAAGGCACATATATATACTTCATTATTTATGGAAAAAGAGAGGAGAATGAAAATGATAAGAACACAATACTACTCTACAATTCTAACAGAGTAGTACGTACATAACATAAATTGTAGTTACCTACGAAGATGACACAGAAACATATATGACATCAAATACCAACATTTCTTTCTTCTTGTTATTTTTCATTTAAGGATTTTTGTATGATGTTTTATTTAGGCATTTAACTAGCTAGCTAAAATATGATTTAACGTGACACGCTTCTCAGTTCTCGCACACTTTTTTAACCCCCAAAAAAAAAATAAATAAAAACTATTTCTGGTCATACGTCCATATTAAACATGAGGATGTAGAGGCTATATACTGTATTAATATTATGCACTGCACGTGCATCTGACATAATTCACATATTGAAGTTTAGAGAACTCATACTAAACAAAGTACTGATTTGGTCTTTGTGTAATTAAACCGACATTTTCTAAATTGAATATATATTGAGTTATTGTCCAATCGCAATCCGTATCTAAAAATACTTGATGAAATGTTTTGTTTAATCCTTTTTTGATAGTTTATTTAACACTTCAACTGCACTCACGTCCTTTGATGAATTAGACGTGTATCAAATGTGCAAACTTGGGAACTTGCCGTAGGTTTATTACATTAAAAAATGTACAAGTACAATCAATACAAGACCTTTTCTTTTGACAATATCATCTATACAAGACTTTAAACATAAATTTAATGGGAACATTTATTCTATCATATTTGCAAACAAAGCGGTATGGCAAGGAAGCACTGACAGAGGACGAGAAGAAAGGTAAAATGTTCCCTTTAAACGGCCCATCAGCAAACTTTCTTAATTATAGCGTTCTTTGGGTTTAGAATGCGATAATATTAGAGAGCTCCAAAAGTTAAAGCAGTGGATTTCTCATGGAATTATATATCCATCGAGAATGATTGAAACCTACGTCTTTGTATGCCAAAATATGGGACGAGACTGATTAGGCAACACAAGTAGGCACGTATAAAGTTAAATGCACATATGCCCCTTTTGTTTCTCGGCATTCAAAGGATGCTTGCTTAATCAGAGTGGCCCACAATTACTAAGTGCGATAATGGTTTCACGCAAGAGGTCTTCTGAGAATTTGAATTGGCATAATTATACAGCACAGCTCAGAGGTCTACCAAGTACCAAGAACATTCTCTCTAAGGAGATATCTGCTCCTGTCCATTTTAGGAGGAGAAATTAATTGAAATGAATTGTTTCAGTCCTCTATATGGGAGGTGCTCGAACAGCCGTCCTTAATGTAATTGCTGGGGCATCTGCTGCCACTACGTCAAAGCCACTGTGGCCAAACGCTAAGAAATCTAAGAGTAAATACGTGACATATTCTGGCATGAAAACGAAACATCTTTTGCGAGATAGACGCACCACCTGAAAAAGTGGTGCTCCCGTTCATATAAAATATATATGCTGAGTTTTCTTCACCAATGTAGATTAGTAGCAAAACCAGTCCATAACAAACCTTTTGATTTATTTACAATCCAATTTTAATATAACTCTTATGTACTACACTAATGTAGGCCCATTTTTCATCGATGAGTGTTTAAATGGTTTATCCAACATCTTTTTTAGTTGATTATGAATTAAAAGTTTGTTATGGACTTTATTATTGTCATGTCATGTCATATATATATATATATATATATATATTGAATGGAGTGCAATGAAATTTAGTAGTTTATGTTAAGAAAAATTGAATCAACCGTTTTTAAGGAATAACAGTACTATTATGATTACTCAATCGGGATAATTATTTATTATCATGTGTATGCTATTAATTAATTTTAGTATTAATTAATTATTAGCATATGATTGAAATAAAATTCAAATGTCCTAACTAGGTAAGCATATCACTACTCTAATAATAATTAATACAAAATTTTCTCTCCTATAATTACAATAAGAGTTTGGTTAGGTTAGAATTACTCTACGATAGAGCACTGATAATGACCGTAAAAATAAATATTAAATTTATATTTATTGTTATAATATGATGGTTATCATTAGTGCTCTACGATAGAGCGGTTCCACCATATGATTGAAATAAAATTCAAATAAATATTAAATGCCAGATCGAATACTTCCACAATGATATTTATTTGCTCCACTGTCATTATCACACACATCAATCAGCCTTCCATTTCTACATATTGGAAAACGAAGAATACAAAAATGTCACTATCTATCCTCACCAAATATTAATCAACCGAAAAATACGAGCTCCTTGATCGGTATGTATGTAGTGTGCATATCACTACCAGTGAAACATCGCCAGCAACCACCAGGCCCACACTCGCACTGCTGCTTAATTTCGACATTACATAAACAGTGCCAGAGATACTTTTGTTAATAAATAAATACACTCTGAAAGAGGTTTTATAAACTCAATTCTACTTTTTTTTTCGACAATTCTACTCGGTGCTTGTTTTAAGGGCAGATATTGCTAGGTCCCCTACGCAACTCACAAACCTTGGTACCAACGGAAAAATTGACCAAACGATCGTATGTGGACACTGTACAGTACCCACCATTACTGACTCCGCCTTGACTATGTTGCTGCCTCGCTTCTCTTTTTTTTCATCACCTAACTCAATTCAATGCGCTCCAATTCCAAACAGCAGCAAAAGCATTATGGGGGTATTTCTTTTTTTAATTAAAAATTGAGTGAAGGCAGTCATCTTCTTTACCCATGAGTGAGGAATGGATATTCCTCGAATATTTGTGAGTGAGGAATGGATATTCCTCGAATATTTGTGAGGGTTAAAATCTGGGCAGAGCTCTATTAGCCAGTAATAGTCTGATTTGTAAATATCAATTATATTCTCATGTAATATGAGTTGTAATCTGAGCAATAGTCTCATGTAATTAAAAAAAAAAAAACAACACAACAACATATTTATTATCTACAATACATATGCTTTCACTTCACAATCCCCGATCCCCAGCTCGCTTGCTTCTCCTTCATCTCCATCATTCACCCATTTCAATGAATTCTCTGTTCAGAGAGTAAGTGGTCCTTTTTATATTTGTTAGTTTTTTAGTTTATTTCTTTGGTCCCTCGTATTTTGCAATTTATTCTATACCATGAATAACAACAATGCTACTTTGAAAATTAAAAAAAAAAAAAAAAGGTTGAGCACCTTTGTTCTTCAGGTCCCCAAATAAAAACCATAACGAATAACAACAACTAATGATGCTACTTTTATAGTTAATTAATTACTTATTCTTCAAATACTCTTCGGTAGAAAATAAACGTTAACCGTTTTCTTCTTGAGTGAATCAAATTGGCGTTGATATGAATGATTAGGGAAGATCAAAAAAGTAATTAAGCAAAACAAAAGTTATGATCCGATTGATAATTCTAGAGATTGAGACTGTGATTCAATTTAAAATGATCATTGACTTGTGCACGCGAACTGTAGGGCTTAAAGCAAAAGCTTTGGTATTGAATTGGCCCTACCGTCGGTTGGCTGATTTGTCTGTTCCCTTTCCGCACTCTCTCTCTCTCTCTCTCTCTCTCAGTGTTGTTACTGTTGATGCTACCGTATGATGCCAAAACCATCAAAATTAACAAATTTTTCATTATCATGCTTCATTGTTTAAGCAAAGAAAAGGAAAAGAAAAAAAAAAAAAGATAAGATAAGAAAAGCATTTACTTACTTCAACCTTGTTCATTACGGTTCCCAACAAAATCATCATCATCAGTACAATTGCAAGCAGCGTTTTCGTCATCATATCCTCTTAATTTAATTTGATCATCATCATCATCTACCCACTACCCAGGTACCGTCTCGGTCAAGCAAGAAAACGGGGGAAAAAAAAAAAAAAAAACCTACCTAGGTAACAAATATTAAAAGGACTCCAAGATTTTTTACAAAGATCAAGCGATGTATAGTGCCAACAAAATCCATCCATATCTTCATACAAATGGAGTTAGGCGTCCTTAATTTTTTGGCAAATCAACCACCCACCACAGACCACAATCAGGGAAAAAAATAATAATAATCAAACCCTAAAACAGCCAACATGATGATGGTGATGAAGGGAGTTTTCCCTATCAATCATGCCTTGAACGTACCTAAACTCCTCAACATGGCAAGGAATTGTGATTGTGCCCTTCTGATCAAATCCATACTCCTCTTCGGCCTCCTTCAGCAGTTGCATGAACAATGGATGATTGAAATATATCACTGGCACCACAACTCGCTGCTGCTCCTCTCCCTGGCCCACCTTAATCGCCAAACACCCCTTTGGAACATCTCTTATCACTTGTTTCTTCCCATGATGATGAAGATGAGGCAAGTGCAAATGAAAGTGCCTTAGATTCTTCTCTCCGCTGCCCATTCTTAATTATTTTTATTCCCTTTATTGAAAATAATAATAATCAAAAAACAAAAACAAAAGAAGAGAGAAACCGTAGATAGGAGTTTTCTTTAATTTTCTTGCCTGGAATAGAAGGAAGACCTTTACAAAGAAAAAGGTCAAGAGTCTGCTGTTATACCTTTGCTTGAAGAGGGCAACAAAAGAATATCAAAGAGACCTTGGTTGGTCATATTCGATAAATAAAACCCAAATACAAATTAAAACATATACCAACCCATAAACAGAGAAGATAGAGAGTGCGTGAGAGCGAGAGAGAGAGAGAGAGAGAGAAAGCGTAATAAACTGGGTTTATATAAAGGGTTTATTTTACGCTCCGTGCCGTTTTAGACGCCCGGCTGGATTAAAGTGGAATAAAATAATATGACGGTCGTTGTAGTTCTTGCTGCAACGGAACAGGTTGAAGTTGGGGGCTTGGGGCAATAGTGGCAAGGGAGTAATCGTTATATAAAAAAATGAAGAGTTTTGAAGCAGCAAGACACGTGGACGGTGAGCGGAGCGAAGGAGGACACGTGGGTGGTGGTAGGGTTTAGAATCATAAGCATAGCCGACAATGAGGTGTCTTTAACAGCCAATAGCACGAATTCAACTATGTCCATGTAGACATCAAAGGTATCTCGTCCCCCATGTGGCATCTACGGACGTTTGAGGACACATGTGCTCCCACACAAGTACAGTACAAACAAACCCATCAATTTTTCTGTACTTGAAAATCAAATCCCTAATTCAATTTTTTGTGGTTTCTATTTGTACTTCACACTCTAGAACATCCCCTCCCCTAGTCCCCTTGGGCTTCTTCAAAATAATTAGAGTTATTGAAAAAATAATAATCGACTAAATAAATCATTTTTCCCATTATAAATAAACAAAAAAAATGATTTAACAACTACATTTTCAACATTGAGTATGATAACTAAGATGTTTTTATTTTCTTTTTCTTATTTGAAATGGGTACTTCTTTTATTGTTAAGATATCTCAGTTGAGAATATTTTCTAAATAGGCTATTATCGATTTGAAATGTTTATAATAAGAATTTTTTTTAATTATTTGAAAATATTTTCACTGGTGGCCATCTTAGACATAATCTCAAATGACAAACGTACGATAGCAATACTACTCTAATTAATTTAGTAAATAAAATTGGTACTATTCAAGTTCTCATATTTATTTTGGAAACTCTGGATCGATATTAGATCACTGATTCTCCTTCCAATTATACATATAATTGGGTAGGAGTTGGTTTTTCTCCAGCTAGTGTATAAGTAAAATTGTTATATCCTTCCAAAATTGCTAGAGTTAAATTCTGTAATAATATTGATCTAAAGGAGTTTAGTTGAATTTAAATTATAAATATATCGGTTGAATTATATTATATTAATAAAAAAAACTATGTTTTTATTGAAGGGAAATTATCATTGCACCACTTTTATTTTGCCTTACGTTCATCTAACCACTACAAAATTTTAACATATATTTTGCACCATTTTTTGGTTCACATTTGTATCAACTAACCACTTTTACATTAACACTATTAAATAATTTTACCCCCAAATAAATTAAAAGATTGTTTTATCTTATAAAAACTTTTAAAAATAATAAAATATAATTATCTAAAGGAGTTTTAGTTAAATTTTAATTATAAATATATCGGTTGAATTATATTATATTAATAATAAGGCTGGCACCTCTTACAGGAACAGTACCCGATCCCACCGGTGATACTGTTGTTATGAGAAGACCGTAAGTTACGTTAATTAGTGCCTCCTTAATAATAAAACTATGCTTTTATTGAAAAATCTTGTACGTGCCATTTAAAATTGTTAAATCTGAGACTGTTGAATTTTCTCTAATGGGGTATCTAGATTATAATTGGTAAGAAAGGGATTTTCCATTTGTGTCGTCGGATGCACGTGATCTTTCATTCTGGCCGTTGGATATATTTTTTCAGCGAATCCCTACCTTGTAGACAAAAGAAATTGGCCCCACGATGAATGGTTAGAAGATAATGGGTCCGACCTCCTCGGAGGACGTACTCTGCACGGACCGAATAAAATGGGCACTAACATTTTTAGTGGAATAAAATTCGGGGAAAATAGAATGACAAAAATACCCTTTTCTTTCCGCTTAAATTACCAATTTAATGGGATCCAAAATCTCGCCGGCCGGATATGCTGCTGGTCCAGGCGCGGCCTGGGACCAATCAACTGCTGTGGAAGTTACCCGTTTACGAGTCTTTTTACGGAGTCGACTATTGGCATCTCTCTAGTCTCTTCATTAAACTCCTTTTTTTTTAATTATTTTTATTTTTAATTTTAAAATTGTTCTTTTTTTTCTTTTTTTTTTATTAAATAGACTCTTCTATTTTTTTTTGTTAAAACTTAAAATAGTATTCTACTGTTTTTTTTTAAATCTTGTTGTTACCTTATATATAAATAAAAAAATTTTATGTGTTATGAATTTTTGAATGTCAATCATTAAATTTAATTCCACATACTTTATATTATAATTTGAAAGTAATCTTACGTATAAAAATTCTTAATCAGTAAGAAACAAGAGAACAATAGATTGTTTTAAATTTTGATAATTTATTTTGGTGAGAAGGAAAATTATTCTAATTATTTATTTATTTATTTTGATTAGATGGCAGTGACGAATAGTAAAAAAGAAAAAAATGGGTTGATTATGAATAATAATAATTTACTAAAAAAATTCTTTAAGTGTATTTAATTCTTATTTGTCCTTACATGAAATTTTATTTGAAATGGGGTTTGAAAATGAAGGCTTGAAAATAGCTTCACTCTTCTTATAGAGTGTGGTTAATGATTATAATGTAAATAATGATGGTAGAAATCCCCATGGGGATGGAGCCCCTTGGGGAATTTTCCCATTTGAGGAGGCCCATTTTTTCATTTTGATTTATAATTATAATTTTTTAGAAATATTAATGAATAAATAATAAAATTCAAATTATTAAATATTAAATATCAATATAAATAACAAATATTAAAATACTTATACAAATATACTATAAAACTTACGGGCCTAGTTAACTGTTTGTAGTCTTGAATTACTATTCGATTAGGTCTTATTCAAAAGGCCTCGCCCCAAATTTTTGTTTTAAGCTTTTATCTAATAAAACAAAAAGTAAAGCAAAAGTTATAACATCTAAACTTTACTAAAATATATTGTCAAACTTTACTTTTATTTAATTTTTATTTTAATAGATTAAATTAAATTAAGAAACTAAAAATATATCAATTATTCTAAAGTTTTTTGGAATCAGATATTTTTCAGAGATCGTGGATTGTTGGAAATTCTCTTTTATTATTTAAGAAGGGGATAGAGATCCCCGTAAGCAATTCTGATGAAGATAAGGATGGGACGGGAACATAAATAGAATATTAGAGATGGGTAAAGGGATGTCAGTCCCCTCCCCTTACCATTACTATCCCTAAATGTGAACACTTAATTTATCTAATCAACCCTTCACAAAAAAAAAAAAATAATAATAATAATCGTGTCAACCCCATCTCTTAATTAATCCCATTAAAAAAATTTATATAAACCCCAATTTATCCTCATTATCATTTTTCATATATCTTTTCCTTTTAAATTACCAAAAAGAAAAGAAAAGAAATTGTTTATTGCACCATCTTCGAGATTCGTGAAAACTGAAATTAAATATGCAAGAAAAAGAAATGCTTGAACTTAGTTCATCATTTGTTATTTTATAAATCAATGAACAAAATTTCCAAATATTTGCTGGTTAATTTATTAATCAAAATAATTTTATAAAAAAAAGTGAAATATTTGTAGCTCATAAATTAAAGAAAAAAGAAAAATTTTGCTTTGAAACATCAAAAGATGCTGAATTTTGGTTCTGTTAAAAAAGATGCCACCTGATGTTATTTTTTTCTTTTATTTTTTGGTTAATATTATAGTCTGAAATTATTATTGTTACACAAAAATATTTTAATTGGAATGTTAATGACCTTATGCTTTTCAACAATTCCTATAAAAAATAAAATTGAACATAAAGATAAGTATTGAAAGTTGATGAAATAAATTGATGATAAATAGTGAATAAGAACTAATGCTCTAAGAATACTAAAGAACTTCTCCTAATTGGAATACTTTATTGTGATAAGGGTATTTTAAAAGGAATGGTTCAAGACCAAAATCAAAAAGCTCGTGGACAACCGCATGAATAATTAAAAAGGGAATCTCAACAAATGAATGAGAATTCTTGGAAATTGGAATATCTATAAGAATATATATTCGTAATTATTATTTTTATATAATTAAGCAATCTGTCATTTTCTAATTTTTTTTTCCGAATTTTGGAAGTCTAATGGCATTTTATGGTTCCAATCATCCACAATCCGTCTGTGTGTGTGATTTTTTAAGATATATAATTAATATTTTATACCTGGATTAAACTTTAAAGAACCAAAGATGCAAAGTAATCCAAAGCGGAGGATTGTGTATTATTATTATATCAACATGTTTTTGACGTGTTATTCGCTGTTATTATTATTATTATTATTATTGTTATCATTATGTTTTATTATTTCAGTTATTCATCCATACTCGTTTTCTCACACACGCATATATAGTTTATTATTACAATTTCCATTAAAAAAAAATTAAAATATCACCCCTCAATTTGGCCCATTTTCACATTTTATCTATGTTGTAATTTCGGCCCAGCAACCGCTGTTCAATCCTTTAAAAGAGTTGAGCTTTTGACACCCCTCAAAATTTCCTTATAAAACCCCACTTCCAAGTCGTAAAAAACTGACCACACACACTTGTAGATGTTCCCCTCTTTCACTGTGCCCGGCCGTTCTTCTTCTTCTTCTTCTTCCTCATTTTATTTTTTATTTTTCAATTTTTTTTTGATGAGAGATAAAGTTTGCAAATCACTTCCATGAAAAAAAAAAGAATTTTTTTTTCTGTATTATTAACTAATTGGGTTTAATTTTTTGCATTTGAGTTGGGATTTCATTTAATAAAATCTAAAAAGTGTTGTATGCTCTTCTTATAAACATGTCTATTTTCCAAATTTCTTTTCCTTCCGCATTATCTTCGATCAATAAACTTGCATTTGGTGTGTTTTCTTTATATTGGACAGTCAATTTGATCAAGTGAAGTTGAAAATTGGGAGAAAGAGAACTAGCTTATATGGACAGCAACAGGCTATGAAGTGCAGATAATTAAAAACTGTTATTGACGAGTTATGGGGTTTATCAGGAAGAAAAGAAAAGAAAGAGTATGTATGCATGAATTAACGTGAGTGTGTTTAGCATTATAGGGGTGTTATCAGAATTATTTTTATTTTTAAAGGTTTTAATGGGATGTTTTTGAAAAGCGCGGTTTTATTAGGAAATCTGGAGGGTGTCAAAAGTTCACCTCATTTTGGATCCTTCCAAATTTGTAGGCCCAATAATCGTATTTCCCAAATGCTCCGATCAAGTTATCACCGCCGGGCATGCACTATCTCCGTCTTTGAAGTATTATATTTTTAATCCCCACGGTTTTCATTACCTAATAACTGTCACCACTTCCTTGGGTAAGAAGCCGGAAGTAACCTGTGCAGCCAGTCAATTATTGGGCTGCATCGTGGAGATAATACACGGTAGCAAGACACCGCCGAGATAATACCAACAACAACTCCACCGTCCACTTTACCAAGTTTTTCTCAAGAGTATAAACTATAAAATAGATAAACATCTTCTTTTCATATAAGATCTCATGAGTTTTTAAAGATCTTGTACCGTGTGTTTTAAGTGATAGTTTATCAGTAGGATTTAACTTTTTTATTTTTTTTATTTATTAACTACCAATCATCCACATGTATATTTTACACAAAATGAGATTATTTAATTGAAATTATTTAAATAACTTGGTACATATTAATTTATTTTTTCTTTCAAATGAAAATTCAATTAAATATTTACATAAATTATTCTTTTAGCAAATTTTTTACACCCATCTCAGTTTGTAATTTATACTTAATTTTTAAATAATTTTTTTAAAAGAAAATTATAAAAGTTTAGAGTTATGAAAACAATCTTTAAATAAATTTACTATTTTAGGATTTATATGAGATTTAAAATAATATAGACCATAAGGGATGATATAAAGATAGAGAGCATTTTATTTTATTAAACTTCGTAATTCTGTGAACTATATAAGAATTGTATTGAGTATAAAGCTCACAAGTTTATTTATGAGCTATCTCAACCACATAAAATTTATCCGCATATAAGATAAATGTACTTTGGCATTCGATGGAGATAATGGCAAAGGAAGATTATTGATTTAGTGTTCTTGAGTAGTTGTGTTGTTGGCAAACTTGATTGTGTTGCCAGCACCCATAACATCAAGGTGAATCTCTGCATTAAGGATCCATGGCAAGTAGTTTTTGCTGGAAATGTCCAGGGCATCAAAGTCAAGATTTGTCAAATTAGCTATCTTCAATCATGATTCTTCAGGCTTCATTGGCAATGTTAATAACAAAATAAACAAGAAAACCCCAATAATTAATTTTATTTTCTAATGTGGAAGTCCAAATTAACGGCAACCACAAAAGCATACTTATAAGGGTAGTTTCATTAATTAAACATATAAAATAAAAAGAGCAGGGGATAAGATACTTCTTATATCAGAGTGTAAGATACTTCTTATATCAGAGTGATCTAATGCTAATAATGAATTTGTGAAGCTTTGTATCCAATACAATTCTCAGCTCACTGAAATACGAAGTTTAATAAAATCAAGTGCTCTCTAGCTTTATATAATCCCTTGTTCTCTAAGTTATTTCTATGCATTAGTAATTAATACTTTCCACACTCTCAACAATTATGAGAAAGAACACTAACAAGGATTTAAAAGATTTGAGTTTTTTGGGGTCATGATTTTGACTTTTAGCCATTAATAAGACCTTCATCTAAACTAGGGAAAATTTGTGCGAGACTGTGACTGGATCATTACCAGCTATCCCAAGTCACGATTTTATTTTTTATTTTTTTATGGGTTGACGCTTCATTACTTACAGTCAAGTAGTACACACCAAGTCACCAACAAATACCAATCAATCATGGAAAGTTGTGGCCATAGAGCTTTAGTAGAAAGAATTCATAGATATGGCCCAATGTTGAAAGACCTCGCTTTCTTTTGAAAAACAAGCTACTTAAAAGCAAAGCCTCGAAAATCATAAGCAAAGCAACAAGAGTTTTACTTTATGTTCACAAAGGTCAGAAAGATGCAATTTCCCAAAAAAAAAGTTCTTTATGAGACAACCATTCATAATCATACAATCCCTTTTCGGCAAAGGATGAAGGAGAGATAAGTATCCACGTAATTCAACACATTTGTTCTGTTTAATTTCATTACACTCGAGGTACAAACATTTCACATACATATAGGTGATTTCTTGATTTAATTAATTTAAGGGGAGGGGGGGGGGGGGGGGGGGGAACTGACACTTGCTTCCTAGATTCCAAACCAGGCATTTGGTATAGTAAGAACTTTCTTTGGAAATTGCTTTGAAAATTCAAAAGCTCGTCACAGTAACCATTATAGGAATAAAAGATCATCCATCCATCCATATCTGATCTTCTTGCTGACGTTTTAGCAAGTGCTGTGAACAGCGCAGTGAAACAGCAGTCTCTACTCTATGCGTCTGTGCAACTGAGTGTGTTTGAGAGATAGCTTACCTATGCCCTAGCGGGCTAATAACTCGTCCATCACAATAAATTAATTTGAAAGAAATATAAAACCATAGATTCGTAACAAATTTGATATCTGGGTTTTTACAAAACTATGTACTAATGAAACACTAGAAAAGAAAATGCAAGTTCAAAATGCTATAGCTCCATTCATGATCTTTAGTAATCTGGCTCTTTGATAAAGCAGAATGGAAACTTATCCACGTCATCCCAATCAAAGTTGAAATTTTAAGCAGCAGCAATGGAAGGCCCCGGCTTTATAACTCCTGTACAATAACCCTGAAACAAACACAAGAGGGGAAGAGACACTTTATGAAACAAGAGAGAGAAACTGTGTAATCACATTATCATATCAAATGATGTATGGATGATGACCATTAGGGTTTTATTCTTAAATTAGGAGATGATAAAGCCGAGGCGAGTACACTTACGTACCCATATTCATACAACTCAGTCACAGAAGCTGTCATTGTGCTCGAGTTTAATTACATGCTTTATATGTACTTTTACAAAAGAAAATTATATATAATTGTCTCTTATGCACATTGCCTACAAAATTCAAAGGAAGGCATTGTTAAATAAACAACAATTAAAATAACTATAGCCATACATTCGTTCAAGGTTGTGTTTTGAACCACGGACTGAAATGTTCAAATGCAAGTTCCTTCCATCAAACACATAAAGCAAGCACTGAAGCACATACACATACGTTTTGCTAAGGAAGGGATGCACACTACAAATGAAGTAATTAACCCACTACCACAAACTTCTAAGCTCTAATGAAGAGGTATAATGAGAAATCGTTGAATATAAGACAAAATTCAAACGGAAAAAGGAAAATCTTTTATAATTAATTAATTTAATTTCCATCAAAGAGATTGAGAAAAAGAAGAATCCATTGCCATCTATTAAAGGACACAGAAAGGGGAAAACTTTGTTGCTGGTAAATCTTTAAGCCAGCTTTATGCCTTTTTTTTTTTGTAAAGATTGATTCAGTGAGTAGAGAGACAACAAATCCAATTGCTGTAACATGGAATTAAGATGAAACCCTAGCAAACAGAGAGAGAAAAGGAAGAGGGTGTTTGTTGGCTTTACCAGCAAAGTTAAAAGCCAGATCTGAAAGTTTCAGAAGCAGACAGATCAGATTCGAGAAGCCATCATGACGAGAGAAATCTGCCTACTAATGAATCAGATAAAAGGGCTACTAAAACTGACAGAAACAACATCATAACATCATAAGAAAAAAAATAAAAAATAAAAAATTCGGGGGTAATGATGAAACTTTTCATGGAACTACTGGTCAAAGAGCTTCATCATTACTCCAATCTGCAACCAAAATTCATATACTAAATTATATAGTACATATCAATAAAAATAAACCGAAAAAAGAAAAGCACAGCAAACCAGAACATGCAGCAGCCTCGATAAAACGCCATGGAAGCAATATATTGGGGGGAATGAAGCCTGGTCCGACGACGCCAAATAAGCTGAATCCGTATATTGTTATCCACCATTCAGATGCTAGATCTATGAGAGAATACGTAAAATTAATGGATCAACAAGCAGTGTCCTCGAGCCAGACAACATTCCCCTCAAAACAAAAAGCTCCCCTCCATTTGTAACATGAGACTAAAATAATAAACTCCACAAAAATTCCACTCGAGACTCCCTTTATCCCCCAAGAGTCTCGGCTAGCTTCAAGGGGGATGAGATGAGAAATCCAGAGAGAAAGGGAAAGGCGATGATGAGGAGAATGATAGGGTAATGAAATGGGATTGTGGGGGGGGTTTATATGAAGAGTAAAATGAGTGAGAAATGGAAGCCAACGTTGAAAAAGACAAAAACATTTGTGCAGACTCGACCCTACAAGCTGGTTTTCCCACTTCCAGAAATGACCACGACTCCATGCAACCCGCTTTTTTTGGTCTAATCTTACAAGTATTTGTGTGTTGTGTGTATAATACATGTATTTGGAATTCTGGACTTCATATTTCCACCGTTGGATTTGCCTTTATTTTGATGATGTTAGCACCTCGTACATGGATTGAATGAAAGTTTAAAAAAAAATTAAAAAAAAAAAAAAAACTCTCACCATTAGATTTTGGGTGTGATGAAGGATGGTGTCATCACTCGCCAGACATAAACTACTGTAACTGCACTCTGTAGCCTAGATACGATGACCCATTATGGACCGTAGGATCACTTTACATTGTACTATGATGCTAAACAAACAAAATAAGATTGTAATGATGATATAAATAATTGAGTGAAAAAGGAATCAAAAGTAAAGAGGTGAGAAGTGAGTCAGAGGAGTGGTTGAGTTATTGAGCTGCCCGATAATAGCAAGCCACATTTAATATTTATCCCTTTTTTTTTTAATTTTTCGTTTTTTGGAGTCATATGAATAAATATTATACAAAAATTTGAAAATTTGAAATTAGGTTAATAAATTATTGACAACTTATTTTTTTTAAAAAAAAAACTTTTGTTTTTCATGAAAAAGCAACCCTCGTCTGGCGGGTCACTTTTAGGGAAGGCGAGGAATTCGAGGCGATGACCGACAGATAGGGTTAGGGGTCCACGCTTTCCTTTTCACTTCACATTTTTACCCCCTCGTCCCAATTCCTCGGCGACTATTGGGTTAGGTCAATATGACTACGTTCTCACTTTATTTATTTGTTTATTTTTATAAAACTGAAATTGGCACTTAATCTTATGGCCTCTAATGAAATTAACTTCTTCTTTTTTTTGTCTTCGTCGTCAATGATTAAAATGGACACCAACATTGTTTGTATTATTTAAAACTTCATGAACTATTATGCTGTTAATTAGTTGCATGTGAGAGTGAATTATAGGCATTGCTTTAATTTAGTAAGCTGACTGTATATATATATCTTTATTAGGAGGACCCAACACCTTTGAATCTAGGTAATTCCACAAAATAAAAAGGAACCTGTACATTTTCAATTCGGGTAGGCAGTTAGTCTCTTTCAAAATTCCCTCAATTTGCATGAATTAAGGGAATCCAAAAGCCGTCTTTGAGTTGGTTCATTGAAATTAACGCATGAAATTGGTTTAAGTTCATGCAACTCTCCAATTTATGTCTTAAAAAGATTTTGGGGGAGTATCAAATATCAACTATCAAGCAGATTTTTTATTATTTTTAACAGCTGCTGCGCTGGAAATAAGTGTACTGTAGCCAAAGAAATTTAAAGAATAACCCATCAATTGTATTTTATGGGTGCCAAATATGTTTCCCCCATATTTAAATCTTATACTGAAAATCAAAGATAACCACTGCTGTGAATGAAATTTGGATTGTAAAATCTTATCAGACATCTTTTTTAGAAATAGAATCACAAAGGAGACTATGGTTATTTGTTGTCATTTACATTGCATCACAACTTGAATTTTAATCCAAATTTCCATCCCCTTTTATCGTGCAATAATATACATACATACATACATACATATATGTATATATAAAATATATGTATGCTATTATTATTAATAATATTATTCTATTGATAATTAAAAAAAGATTTCTACTTTTACATGCTCCACGTGATCCAAAATTTATTCAAATAATCAATCAGATCAACTAAAGTAGACAAGGGAATTCAATTATTTGTTAAAGTGAAGCAAATTTGAGGCCAATTATCAATAAGTAGAAACGAAGGTGGTGGACTTTTGATCTAATAATTAGTTTTTTGCCATAATAATGTTACTCGAAAAACTTTCAAGAAAGAAGGTTCCATATAAAACTAACTCACACAGGAATCACATAAGTCTTAATCTTAATGACAGTTAATTAGTGCATCAGAGAGAATCGGCGAAAATTGTGCAAGCCACATTCCAATTAAACACACATCGATCGATATGCTCTTGTTTTTATCTAAAGCGGGGTACCCGCAAGATGTGCTGCTGCCGCCAACGCTATAACTAGAAGCCTCGCGCCCTCACCCAGCAAATTAGCGAAGCCCCAAGGCTCGCCTCCACCAATTCTCTCTCTCTCTCTCTCTCTATTCGCTGTACTGTACTGTTCTGTACATCAGAGTGACAAACGGAGAGGACGACACTGGCTCCAGATTTCAACGCTTTTAAAAGTTCTTGAAAATTGTGTCTGTTGAGAGAGAAATGCTCGATAGAAACAACACGTAAATGTCAAATCCCACATCTCCAACCCAGGTTGTCGACTCCCTCGATTTTATTACTATAATAACAATAAATACCCATTTCCATTCTTGCATAATAAAATATAATATAATAATACATAATGTTTCGAAATATGTATAGTAAAAAAGGCAGTATATTTTCGCGTTGCAGTATTTTCTGTATGGCATAAGTAGTAGTTTGGTTCCTTCCAACACCCCCTGAACCTGGATGCATAATGTTTCACTGTTATCTAAATGCATGGTCACGTGCTCTCTCTCTCTCTCTCTCTCTCTTTCTATATATATATATATATATATATATATATATATATATGTGTGTGTGTGTGTTTAGATGTTAAGGATCTTAATTCATGTGGTATTTGAGAATAAAGAGATAAATAATTTATTTTTATTGTTTAATAAATGAATGATATATAATATTAAAATTGAAGTTAAGACTTAATTATTATAATCCTAACTATTATTTTAATTTAATTTGAAAGCATTGAGAAATTAAGACTTATGATATAAAAGAATTTTTAAAAAAAAGAAAAAGGAAAAAGAAGAAGAAAGAGGAGTTGTTGAAAAGCAATAAAAGGTTGAGAAAACTTTAGAGATAGCTTTTTGCCACCCAAGTCAATTTGGTGTCCGGATCGAGAAGGAGAGAGAGAGAGAGATTACTCTGTAAAGCAAAAACAATCGTACAAAATAAAGACAAAGCTTACGTGGGTCGGGTTCTGCTTGTGGTGTTGTTGAGTCAAAAAGAAAATTAAAATTTTTAAGTAAATCAAGAATTTTTTTTTTTTTTGTTTTCACACACAACCCCATAATGTTTGACAACTTTAAATGAACTTTGATTAAGATGGGAATTTGGAATTTGTAATCGGGTATTTAACGCTCAGATTTGCAGCTCTGTAGGGTGTAGCATTGTAATTAGTGATAAGTACCAGTTGTTACAATTGGTCTTCTCTCTTTGTTTCTTTGCTCTTTCTATTTATTTCTTGTCCTTTCCCTTGTGTCCAACTCATCCTTCTATTCAAACTGGTCATAAATATATTTTTAGCGTTCTTGTACCGGTACGTTTTCCACAAGGCGCGCAGGATATGAACTTCAAAGCTATTTGTCTAATCCTCCTCACTTACTCTGTACATGGAGCGTCTCATATATGCATGGGCATGCGCCGAATGGCATTAGTCTTGCCCTTTTTTCTTCTTCTTCATTTTATTTTTTTATTTTTTATTTTTTATTTTTTATTTTTAATGAAAGGGTAGATCAGCCTAGCTATTTAAAGTTGAATCTTGTTCCAAAGTAAAACAAAGCTTCAGTCTTCAATCACCAGTTTCCTAGCATACAAATACAATAGGTAGCTCTAGATGGTAACTTTTGCGGTTCTCAAGGCTTCTAAGAGGCTGCACTCAGCACCCTTGCCTCTTGGGGTGTCATTTCACGAGAGAGAGCGCTAGCCTTGTAGGTCACTATTTTGTTAACCCTTTTGATGGGGAATTGCCGTAGGGTAACAACTTTTTAACACAATTCACATGCCTTTCAACTCTCGGGCATGCTATAGTTTTTGACCGATTCTCCACTCTCAAAGAATGGGATGTGTAATTCATAAGAAATGTTAATTAAACGTGACACAACGTTGATTGGAAATTACAATAACATGTTTACGATTAAATTTAACTCGGTTGACACACATATACAAAAATCTTATGTCCAATAGTAACACACAGATGGATTTTAGGTTTAATATGGGATCTGTATTAAATACAAGCATAAAATCAATCTATGTGTGAATTGGAAGTCATTAAAAGATAAGATGGTGTAGATTACCCTTAAATTTAACTTGCACTACGCACTACCGCCGACGTTTCGTGCCGTGAAATTTGCACTTAGGTGTACTAGTATTATTATCATTATAATTCTGTATGACCTTTAACGTGCAAAATGGATACCCTTCCGTTGCAAGAGTTTGATTTGGGCCAAAATCAGTGTCCAGACATTCAGGCTTGACCCACTGTATATAGTTTAAAAGAAAGCCGAGTAATGCTGATAAAACCCCTTCATTGTCCTCTAAACACCCCTTTTTATTTTGGCAATTATTTTTAAGGGCAATCATATAATTCTACTTAAAACTCATCTACTGATTCTTTTTTTTTTTTTTTTTTTTCCTTTCCAATCATCTACTGATTCTTTGTCTTCTATCCTACCATTTTATTATTTATTTTCTCTACAAACTCTTTCAACGAATCAACATATCATTTGTCCTTAAGGGCTAGTTGAATGGGTTTCAACAAATCAACATGCTATTTTCTTTACTTTTATATGTTTGTGACTGCTCATCTATCCGATCATTCTGGAGAAATATTCTTTTATTTCTTTTCTTTTCCTAACAAATTCATTATGATCACGTTGGTTTGAGCCAAAAAAGAAAAAGAAAAAGAAAAAGAAACCTTTAAATCAATTGTTTTAGGAGTGAGAAAATTAAAAAAAGAAAAACACAGTAAATGGGATTTGATAATGATAAGAAAAGTGTATTTATAATATTCAAACAACCATAATTGAAAATGGAGTTTCATAAGGATTTTGAAAAGATGTAAGAAGCTTCAGCGAAACAAGTGTGACCACCGAAGTGTCCAGGGTTTGCCCAGTGTGCATTCAGCGGGGACATACTTCGGCCCACGGTACGACGTGCAAAAAGAAAAACTCATGATTATCCGATGGGGTTAGTAAAATGATTTTGAGAATTTTAAGGAAGAATTAATTATTAATATTAATATCCGGATGGTGTAGTAGTAGTATTTTCATTCTTGAGTACAAACAAGGCCTCTACTATCTTGATCCTTGAACTCAAAGCGACCATATTCCCAATTCCATGTGATGACTGCGACAGCAATTCGATCCATTACCTGACCTGCCAGTTCCCACATACGTAGTCATTCGACACGGTCAACTCCGTCCCAATCCCACTCACCTCACGCCATCTCGCCACTTCACGGGTCCTTTGCCTCTCTCTCAAACCATGTGATGTGTCCTCTCCTTCACCATTTAACGACACTCCAGCGTTTAAGATAGGTTCATTCGCGATTGCCTCTCGCTGTAGCTTCACTTACCCACACGACGCAATTTTATGTGCGCTCATCTCCTCAAAAAAAAAAAAACCTTTGCCTAATACAAATAAAACCGATGTCTGTGTCATACGTCCTCGTTACTTTAATATGATCACACTTTTTTTTTTCCCCTCTTTACTCTGTAATTATGACATAAGTCCGCTCTTTCCCACAATAATATCAGGTACTTCTGATGAATTAAAAGTGTCCAATCTGGACCGTCCAACTGTTGGCTTGACCCGGTCTTATGAAACCCAAGACATCAGTTCCCATTCCTTTTGATCTTGGATGTATTCCTTATTGTTAAAATAAACTCGTGGGGTAGCCTAAATGTTAACTGATGATTGGAGGTTGATAATTAACATCAATTTAACATCACTCTCCCCTTCAAATTAAATTCACTTTTTTTAAAATTAGAGAGAGCAAAATTTTTATACTTTTTGAAAATTAGATAAGATTAGAAAGTCGAGAAGGGTGAGAAAGGGTCTCTCGTGGAAGGCTGCAACCCCACGTGGCAGAAAGTCAGAGATTGCCAAAAAGCACAATAAGACAGAAGACATCTCTACTTGAAAAAACTTGTCCCACCGAGACGACTCTCCACGGGCTACGATATTCATCGTAGTTCCGACACGTGTCCCTTATAATAAACCGATCGGTACACGCAGAAGGCAGAACCAAGAGTTTCCTGACACATCATCTGCCACCCACCTAAAACTCAGTAGAAAAAGACGACGTAATGAGATTCTGAGTTCGGACCGGGGGCAGGTGGCAGTATATCATTGGTTGACGTGTGATGGGTGATAGATCTCTGTCGCGGGGCAAATATTTTTAATTGACTGAAAAATATTAATTCTTGGTAATATCCTATTCCATGTCTTTAATGTATTAAAAAAGAGAGAGAGGGAAAGAAATAATTTTTAATTCGTTTTCCGTGGGGAAAACAAAGTTGGGTGCGTTCCGACCCTGGGCTGTGATGGTGACTCAGCCTAACGACCCTCCATGGCTCAAAGCTCACAGTGAAGTCAGAGCTCAGTAGCTTTCGCATTAGCCTTTAGCCAAAGGCCGTGTAGCTCAGGCCTTGCGTAGAATTCGGCAACAATATTTTGGGGTAATTTTTAAAAATCTCCCTGAGATATGGATTTGTTGCAAGTAGATGGCGAGAATTGATTTATTTGTAAAAAATTCCCTACCGTCAGTTAAGTTTAACATTAACCGTTAGTTGACCGTGTAAAGATAATATTACCCTCAACAATAGTTTGTAAACAAAAATAACTATAAAAAAAACCAAAATGATTGGTGCAAAAAGCACAAATCCTATTTTTTGATAATTTTATCCTTGTCAATTCTAAAAATTTACAATATCATAGGTAAAGATTATAACTATTTCATTTTTAAATTTTAAATTTTATCTTTCTTGTAGGAATTTTAAGGAAATATCTATAATTTAAAGAGGATTTTTTTAATTTTTTAATTTTAATTTTTTATAAGAACTTTAAGAAAATATCAATAATTTAAAAAGTGTAAAATAGCTAATAATTTTGGTTTTTTTTTTAGTTATTTTCGTTTATAAACTATTGTTAAGGGTAATATTGTCTTTGCACGGTCAATTAACAGTCAATGTTAAACTTAATTGACGGTAAGGAATTTTTTACAAATAAATTAATTCTCGCCATCTACTTGCAACAAGCCCAAACCTGAGAGGAGGTTTTTAAAAATTACCCCAATATTTTGTTAGGCTTATTAATGACGATAATGACTGTGAATCTGTGATTTACCGTCAGCTTGTCCTAAATCTTAACTGTTCGGTTGAGTGCGCGAAAATTCAGCGCGTTACTCATCTTCTGGCAGAAGCCGTTGACCTCCTCATAATAATGATATTAAAAAATTAAATCAAATTAGTTTTGGGGGAAAATAAATAAAACTATTAGATGATATCAACCGGAGCTCTTAACCACCTAGATCATTAGCCAGCGTCGGAAACTCTTCCAATGAGTTGGGAGTGTCCGTATAAGGCGGATTCGAGCTTGTTTTTTTTTTCTTCAATTTTTTTCGCTTGAATCTTCTTTATAAGATAATGGTCATTTGTAAAAACCATTTTCTGTTGGTTTACAGAATTAATTAAGGGCTTATATTTTCTAATAATTTAAAACCACATCTTACATTAATTGTAATTATAGTACAGACATAGCACATGACATGGAGGATATACCGAGGTGGGAGGGCAACGACTGTTCAGTTTAAGAAAGGAAATGAAGCGTTTAGGACATCAGAATTCAGAATTGGCCAAGCATTTGCAAAATTTCTACCTCACGAAAATCACAAAAAAATGATCACAACACAAGTCCAATGAGGCAGGATATGAATTTTTTAAAGCATATCAATGGAAAACGAGGCAAAGTATTTATTAATAAATATAATATTAGCAAAGAAAGATTAATGGCAGAACGTGATTCACGCAGCCGACACTCTCTAGGGCTTAGGACAAAGCGAAGGTGAAGCTGTGACGATGACAATGTAGATTTTAATATGGTTTATTATAAGAAAATATATAATTAAGGATAAAATATGGCGCCATCTTTTCATGAAATGAAGTGTATAAGCAGGCCACGCAAGCTCGTGAAGAAACGGCTTGGACCCGATGCTGGCGCATTTCATTTGAGTTTTGACATTGAATTTATCAAGTAATACAGAAAAAAGAAAAAAAAATTATATTCATAATTAATTAATTAATTAAAATTTTGTGAAAAATGGGCCAGGCACTAGAGGAGAAATAGCATACGTTATCAGGTTGGATATAAATGGAAAGTGAGAAACTCAGCCCCCCCCGTCAGTCTTAGAAACAAAACCGTGATATGCACACAATAAGCAAATATAATTAAAACATGCACAGAGCACTTGACACAGCTTAAACATCCCCCAAAAACACAGCCCCCTCTTTGAATGATTTTTTTTTAAAATTAGAATATACAAAAATTATCTAGTCACCAGCACAAATTCCGACTAAAGATGTTAGATGGGGGCGAATATTCTCCGGCGGCTGAGCCATACAGCTGCATGAACGAGATCACAACAACAACGACAACCAGAAAGAAGAAGTGCAAGAACAAGAGGAGGTTCAGTGATGAACAGATCAGATCATTGGAACTCATGTTTGAAAACGAAACTAGACTCGAGCCTCGAAAGAAGCTGCAGTTGGCTAAAGAACTTGGGTTGCAGCCTCGTCAGGTTGCAATATGGTTTCAGAATAAGAGAGCTAGATGGAAGTCGAAGCAGCTTGAACGAGACTACAACATACTTCAAGCCAATTTCAATAACCTTGCTTCAAGGTTCGAAGCTCTGAAGAAAGAAAAACAAGCCTTGGTTATTCAGGTACTAATTTAATTATATATGTCGGTACTCGGTTTCTTGGTACACCAACTTAATTAATTGATACCAGGGGATGTCGATCTAATGAAAATGCTAATTCAAAATATATGTATTTGACAGTTGCAAAAGACGAATGAGTTGTTGCAAAATAAGCCACGACGGGAGGATCAGAGTCCGAGTGAGAGGCAGTGTTGCGGTCAAGTTGAAGGTGTAAACAGCATGGAGAGCGAATTGGACAATGGAGACAGGGACACCAACAAGTGTGAATCAGAAGTGAAGCCAAGCTTGTCAGCAGAACTGAGGCTAGGTGTTTTGTCAGATGATGATAGCAGTATTAAGACAGAGTATTTTGGACTCCATGAAGATGAGCCTAATCTTATGACTATGGTGGAACCTGCAGAGAGTTCCATGACTTCACCAGAAGATTGGGGCAATTTTGAGTCAGATGGTCTCTTCGATCAATCTAGTAGTGAATATCAGTGGTGGGACTTCTGGTCATGAATCATCCACCAAAGGCATTTGTTTTAGCTTATTAAGAAGAGAAATCTCAGTGAACCATGATGAGGTGGAGGAATTATTTTGCGGACCATTAATTGAATCTCTATCAGTTTTTGGTGCCATTGCAAAAGCTGTCAATGAGTCAACAACAACCCCACTTCACAAAATCTGCTACATATGCAGTTGCTGTAATAACTGGTTTGGGCCAGGAATGAGATGATTTGACTAGTTTAGAGAAGCATTTAGTAGGATTGTGTGTAGTTAAGTTATAGCTAGCTAGGAAGAGCCTTCAAAGAGCCGGATTGAAGGGCTTAAATTAGAAAAACATCCGCTTTT
>NW_006262339.1:47804385-47833374 GCF_000493195.1 Citrus x clementina
CATTCAGCTAGAGCCTTGGAGGCACGATAACGAACTCCGTTTGTGTTTCTCTTGCCCCCTCCTTTTTAGGTGCCTAAATTTCAATTTGTTATTTCTCTCTTTTCTTAGTCTTCTAATGGCTTGTGTATTGTTATTGATATGATTATTTGTCCACATACATATTACATAGAACAGAGTTTCATGTCATATGTACCGCGTTCCGCGTAGGATCAGAGACATGCTTTATTAATAATCTATCGCCAGTAATTTCAAAGTTAGAGCAGTGAGGCGATCAAAGAAATTGCAGAAATGAAGAGTCAATTAACTATGATGTGCTGGTGCTACATCGAAACGGCCAAAAATATTCCAAGTGATTTTCTCATCAGAGGAACAGAGCAAAAAATTAGAAATAAACAGCTGAATTATGAAAATAACTAGAGAGTCAACTTGATTTATTAATCATTTAATTAGATTAGAACACCCTCTTCTTTCCTGCCTCTGCGCATTAGATACTCCTCATCTCTAACTGATTACAGAAACATAAGATAAGAGATCCATTATCTGACTCTGAGGTCTGACCCTTCAAATTCACAACGCGTGCTCATTAACTTTGATGTAGATGTTTGATATTTTTAGCATAACAACAATATTCGCAAAACACAATTAAAGCAGAAAGAATCACATGTACGTTCATTCTCATTGAAATTGAAAGGGATGACTGAAATGTGAGACTGAGAGCAGGACACAATTCGATTAGAGGTGTTGATGGTCTGGGACTGACCAATGGCATCGCAGCCATGTGTGTGGCAGACGGAGAACTCGATTTCGTCGCTTACCATACTAAAACCAATATCTTATCGCTTCCCCCAACATGATTGTCCAATTATATATATATATATATATATATATATATATATATATATATATATATATCGACCAAATTGATCCAAACTGATTCATCAGGTATATTTAGATCAGTTGCGGTTTTTAAATTTTCAAGTCTATTACCGTTTATTTTGGTTTTTCGTTTCGATTTTATCCAATTCAATAAAACTATGAGGGTAGTGGATACAATGCAATACATTTAAGAGTATATTTATTCTTATTTTAGAATAAGTTATACTTAATCCTCGTAGGTACTATTTACTAAATATTTGAGTTTAATAACTTAAATATTATAATTGTCTATCCTCGATGTTAAAACATAATGATATAAAATAATTATTCTAGTAATTTTTTAATTTTTGTTAATTGGATTTTATTAGAACCTTATTTTATAGTGTTATAAAGTATTTTTTATTATTATTATCTACTAAGAATTTTATTTTTGTATTTATATTTTACTAAACTATTTACTATATTATAAAAAATATTATATAACTTATTCAATAAACCTTTTAGATAATAAAAACTCCTCTTCCATAGTTCCTTCAAAATTATTTATTGAAATATCTTATTATAATTAGGGGTGGATAAAATCGGATATGGTTCGGATTTGGATCAATCCAATCGGATTTTGGATTGTTCGGATTAATATAAAGTCATCCAAATGCAATCCCAGCTTATATATGATCCGATTAAGATCAGTTGAATAGTTTAGATTAATTCAGATTCCGATCGATAATATCATACTGAAATCATATTCTGATGTGTTTGGAAAAAGAGAGAGAGAGAGAGAGAGAGAGACGAATTTGGATCACTTGAAGTTGAAATACAAAATTGAAATTACAAAAATTAAGGAAAAAAAAAAAGCACCAAGCTAGCCAATGGCATAAGAAAGACAAAAAAAAAATGAAAGTGTGATCATTTTTACATCAATCAATTTGTTGAGAACTTAGTAACAATTGCATCCAAAAGCAGGAAAGCTAAATAAACAATTAATTTTACAATCACCAAAAAACATGGAGAATGACATGCAGGCAAAAACAAATTCACAAGCAATTTATTCAAGACCCAAACCTCTGCAAGTTTTTCCAAAGTATCTATTCTTACAACCTCTGCACCTCACAACTTTGATGGAGCTGACTCTATTTGAAACCCTGTAATAAACAAATAAATGCAACGGCGACGTTTAGGACTTTGCAATGTGCAGCTCACGGGCTTAGCGGTTGTTGGCTAGGACGTTGACAGCATGCAGCTGGGGCGATGACAACTAGATAGTTGGTCGACATTTTCTCAAAGAGAATGGCTGGGTTTGTGGATGATGTGGCTGGGTTTGTGATTGTATTTTAATTTTTATTTAAGTTATGTGTTTTTTAAATTGTAAGTGCAATCTAATCAGATTGATCCGGATTCAATCTGATCCGAATCAAATCCAATCATATTGCAAAACTCTTATCCGATCAAATTTATAGCTAAATTTGAATCTGATCCAAAAAAGATTAGTTCGGATCATATTAACACAAATCCGATCCAATGTTCAACCTTAATTATTCGAGGAATGGACGGAGATGATTTTTATCCAATTTCTTTTTCGGGAATCCCCATCCTCTCCCTAATTCCCTATTTTCTCATTGTAATTTTAATTTTATATAATTGTTAATGAATAAATAATAAAATTTAAATTATAAAATATTAAATATTAGTATAAATAATAAATATTAATATATGTCTTTAAACACTTCCTCTCGCCCATTTGAAATCTCATGCACAACTTCAATCTCCATCTCAGAAACATCTCTATGGCTATTATCAAACACTCAATCTGTGTTAGCATAATAGAGTAATTTAGGACTAGTAATTTATGACTACAACTAGTTAACTATACTTGAAAGTTTCATAAAAGAAGAGGCAACTTTTATTCTTGATTTGAGTATTGAGCCTAAAAGAGTGATTGAATTTGTGTAGTCAATTCAAGTTAAAGACATGTTGCAACCACTAATCAAATGGTTGTATTTGTGCAGTCAATTCAAGTTGAAGACATGTTGTAACCAATAATCAAATGGTCATGTAATTAGTTTGATCGACCTTTTGAATAATAAAAATCTCTTTCATAATTTTTAGGAAATTATTTATCTAAATCTTTCTTGTAGAAGAATCGTTTGGATAAAACCGTTATTTAATCTCTTTGTAAGATGTTTATTACAATCATGCTGTAAAATGCTATCTCATTGCATTAGAGGATCTAAAGCTATGTCTAACATATTCAGGTAAATGAAATTTAAAAACAACATATCTCTATCAATCAAATATGAGATATTGCGACATGCATCAAGTAATATATGTAGATAATTATGAGCAAATATAATATATAATTCTCAAATTATTTATCAGTAGTAAAGTGATTATTTATTAGTAAGGAAAAAGGACAACTACACCTTAAGGTTTAGGGAAATGGTCATAGTGACCCCTAAGTTTTCAATAAGGGACACTGAGACCTCTTTTTTACCAATTATCATAATGCTCTTTGACTCTATAAATCCAAAAAAAAAAAAAAATAACCCCAAATTTTATAATAAATGGAAAATGACATTAAAATAGATATAATAATATATACATTTCAAAATAATTTTAATATTTAAAAATATTTTAATATTTTTCAATCTATTAGACTGATTTTATTATATTAAAGTAATTTTTAATAATAGATAGAAACATAATATTAAAATAAATAAATTAAAATTATTTTGAATAGTATGCAAAATTTAATTATAATATTATTAATAGGGAGATTTTTTTAATTGTAAAATCTATTTAACCCAAAAATTTATTTAAATTTTTTATAATATTACAAATATATTCATTTCTTATCTGGTTTGGTACCATGTTTTAGACTAAAGAGAAGTCTGTTTTGGGTTGTATAACCTGAGAAAAATGTTTTAAAGATTTTTGATTATAGAGGTATATCGGCTGGAAACCCGAGCTTGCGGACTACTGGTCCAAAGTACAGTTTTAACTGTTGTAGTTCTGGTATAACAACGCCACGTACATTCTTAACTGGTATCAGAGCCATACCGTTCCTTGAAACTTGTTTTCTAAATTCTTGTTTTCATGCTCAAAATGGTATAATTTATGACTTTATTCTGTTTTGCTCCTTAGCCTTCACACGCAGAGAGAATTTCTCATTCATGGCTTCTACTTCATCTTCCAATCCTTCAACTCCTGTTACTCTTTCTTCTACTCTTTCCTTACCAAAATCTTGCACTTCTCATACCACCAATAAGATTGAAAACCTTGTAGAATATTCTTATATCCCTGAATCAGCCCAAATCAGTGAGTCCTCCTACCCTCTTATCAGCCCTTATCAGTTGTACAAACGACCTAGTTCCTTTACCCGCAGTATCCGCACCCTTATTTCTACCAGACGCCCTCACCCTAAAGAATACATCCAGTCTTCTCGCCTGGATCAGTGTTCACTCCAAGCAACCCCTGCTGAGCAATATGTCACTCTTGAAATACCCTCAGAGTTGATTTCCAACTGGAAACGATAAGGTTACACTCATCTCCACCTTGGAGGCATCAGATTAATCCTTACCCTTCATGGGAGAAAAGGATTACCGGTTACAGCTCGCCTTGCTATGCTTGATACCCGGTTTAAACAATACCAAGATGCTGTCATAGGCACTGTCCTTACAACCCTTCATGCAGGAAGTGTTTTACTCACTTTCTATCCCAACTTCAACCTTTCTCTCAAGATCCCAACTTGCCCACAACCTTGAAGGTCCAAATCCAAATTCAAGGTGCTGAACAAATTTCTTCCGCCAAAATTGCTACCTTACACCACCAATTGGTCTACAGGCTTCAAAATCATGCCTTGGATCTACCCACTCCAGAACACCATTCTGACACCCTCATGGTGTTAGCAGAATCTGACCAGATCCCACGACAAATTCCTCGTCACGAGCTCATCAAGCTTATGCCTCTTGAATGGATCTCCAACTATGAACAGTTCCATAACAATACAGCTCCAATTCAGACCTCTGAAAGCATGTTTGAAAGACGACAAGATGGAACAGTCAGAATGATTTTTAAACCACCTCCCAGTGCTCCACAAGAGCCTCCTAGGCTCTCTTTTACCTATTCTTCAATGATCACAGCTGTTCAGACAGCGCAGGAAGATCTGCCCATTACAGGGTTTAATTCTCAAGGCTACCCTGTTTATCCAGCCAAGCACAATGGCCATTTCCTATGGGATGCCCCTGGTTCCGGCATGTGTGACCCAAATTGTCCCTGCTGGGATGATTGGGAAGAAGACGATGATTACGCAACCACAAGGAAAAAGAAACCCAAAAAAAAAAACCTCCTGTCCCATGTCACCACTGTGACCCCAAACCACCATCAGATCCTCCACCTCCACCGGCTCCATTACCCATCTACCGACAAGAACTCAAATGGATTGCCAAACATTGCAAATCTGAGATTCCATCACCCCTCTCACACTTAACACCTGTCGTCCAACCACTGGCTTGTATGATGTTTTCCTCTACCTCTTCCAATTACTCTTCTTCCTTTCCTTCTTTGGAACCCCACACAGATCCCCAACGAAATGTTGTGTCAAAACCCTTTATCCCTTCACCTATTACATCCACTGGCCACCTGGAGCCCCCTAAACCTTTTGAATCAGTCCTCAACTGGCAAACTCAAAATGCCAGGGCCCAAAATAATACCTTGTTGCATCTCAATTCAAATGTTGAGAACATCAGTTTACGAACTGAACAAATTGAGACAAAAGTTGACTCCATCACTGCACAAATGCAGCAGATCTACCAAAACCTCCTGTCCAGAATTTCTCAACTTGACTCTGAGTTACGAGCCATGCTTGCCCATCGTTACTCAGGCCCCGAATTTGACCAAAAAGAAAGGGAAATCAGACGCTTAAAAGCTGAACTTGCCCAGATTGAATCTGAAAAACAGAGACCTTCCCTTTTCACCACTTCACCTCCTATCCCTTCCATCGGTCCAACTTATCATCCTTTTGCCTCTATGCTTTCTCCTATTAAACAATATGACCCTTCCAAGTTATTTGGTATAACTCATACTCTTTTCAGAGACAATCCTTTGCCTCCACCACCTAAACCTAACCCCAAACCTAGACCGCAGCCTCGCCCTGCACCTCTTCATCCTTCCTCATTGACCATCCCTGGCCAACCATCTCCTAGTTCTACACCGGCATCACCACTAGCTCCATTATCAGTCCCTACCCAATCAAAAGATAAAGAACCCTTGAACCAATTTACTGCTCACACAGTCAGCCATTCATCTACAGACGATCAAACTTCTGATTCAAATCTGGCTGTTTCAGATAGCCATACCGAAACCGACTCAGAATCTTCAGCATCCACCAGTGACTCTGAAAAGTCATATGCTGATATTACCAAAATCCTGATGGCTCAACCTGATCAAGGCCAAACCTCTCATACAGAACCATATGTTGATATTCCCTCCGAAGTTGAAGAAGACATGCCTGCATCTTCTGCCACAAACCAACCTCCTCCAACCCAGACCAATCCATCGAGCCAAAAATCGTCAAATGGCCCATGGTTCACCTTTAATGATCTTCCATCTCATAAATGGCGTGACCGACTCAATGAAATGTCTGCCTGGATTGACCTCCAGATGCTAAGACCAGGAGCAACAACTCAATCAGTCCTTAGAGAATTTGCTACTCGTTTCACGGGTGCTCTAAGAGATTGGTTTGATTCGTTAGGACAATACCGCCAACTACAATTTGTTGATCTCCCAGAAGTCTCAAGTGCTCTTGCTGTACTTCATGATCAATTCCTTGGGGACCCTTCTGCAGTCTTTGAAGCTGCCAGACGAGATTATCTCAACATGAAATGCTGCTCCCTCAATGCTAAGGATCTTGACTTCCATTATAAGCGGATGTCCCTGCTGTTCTATAAGCTTAATGGATTCAATGAGCCGACATTAAAGCATGTCTTTCTGGCTTCCCTTCCCGAAGAACTCCAACCCAACATCCAGAGACAACTCACAGCATCCAATCTTTCCCTAGACAACATCTCTCTTGGCAAAATCTTTCAGCTTGCCAAAACTTGTCTTGACAAACTTTGCGAGCAAAAACAGTTTTTCAAAGAACTGTTGAAAGACAAAGAACCTTTCCGAAGTGCTTGCAAAAAGCCTTATTTACAGATCAAATGCCACAAGAAAAAGGATTGCGATTGCAGTTCAAAGAAAAAACGGCATTTTCGAAAATTCAAACCTCCAGAATTTTCCTCCCAACCTCGCAGATCCCGAAAGCCCTACCGATTCTTCAGAAAGAAATCTTCCTCCTCTAGAGAATTCAAACGAAAGCAATCGAGCAGATGTTTCATCTGCAAGAGAAAAGGCCACTATGCCAAAGATTGCCCCAACAAAAGAGAAAAATCCATCCGGTTAGTTGCGCATCTTCAAGCAACTACAGACTACTCCCCTGCCAACGATGAACTGGAATTCTATTTCTCTGAACAAGATGAACCCACTGATGAAACAGTATTCGCACTGCAGAATTCCTCTGATTCAGACAGTGACCGGTCTCAAGTGATTTTCCACCAACAGTTACTCTCCCTTGATACTACAATTCCTATCCCATCCATCAAACTCCAGATCTTGCCCTCCAAATTCCAAAGGCCCATTCCAGCAATTGGTCTTATAGATACTGGCGCCCAACGCAGCATGTTAAACCCTCATATTCTTCCATCAGAATATTGGACCCAGTCTGAAGAACATTTCAAAGCTGTCAATGGCAAACTCTTTACCACCTCTTTGATTACCAAAAAACTCATTGGTATTCAAATCTTCCCAAATTGTGTCATTTGGACCAAAGTTATTGGTTCAACTCTTCCTAATAAGGATATCTTGTTAGGATTTGACATTCTTCACCAAATCAAACACCTCCAAATCATTCCCACTGGAATCCGAGTCAAGTCCATGTTCAAACCATTCACAGACATTCTGAAACTCTACAATTTGTCTGAAACTCCCCAGTCTTACCAGGATATTTTAACCAAACTTTTGAGTTTCTGTCCAGAATCCCATTCTGAGTTCACCCATCCAAATCCCTTGTGGAAAAATAAGTCTTTCTTCATTAAGTTACCCTTCAAACTCAATGAAGACATTAACCCAACTAAAGCTACCCATCCACGAATGAGTCCTTCTGACTTACTCCTAACCCAGCAAGAATGTTCACAATTGTTAGCCCAAGGTTTAATTGAGCCCACAAGTTCCCAATGAGCTTGCCAAGCCTTTTATGTTGAAAAGCATTCTGAAATTGTCCGAGGCAAGAAACGCCTAGTCATTGACTACCAGCCATTAAACATGTTTTTACAAGATGACAAATTCCCACTACCTCGTCGACAAAGCATGTTCACTTTTCTCAAAAATGCCCAAATCTTTTCAAAATTTGATTTAAAATTAGGTTTTTGGCAACTAGGCATTGAACCCTCCGAACGTTACAAAACCGCTTTTTGTATTCCCAATGCCCATTTCCAATGGACCGTCTTACCCTTTGGTCTCAAAACTACCTCATCCATCTTCCAAAAATCCATGGTCCAAATCTTCCAACCCATTTTGCATCATGCATTGATTTATATTGATGATATCTTACTTTTTTCAGGCTCACATGATGAACATCGCCAGCTGTTAACTCAATTCTATGATATTCTCCAAAGTCATGGAATCATGTTATCGCCCAATAAAAGCATCATTGCTACAGATAATGTTGAATTCCTTGGTATGCTCATAAAAGATGGACACTACCAGCCAGGAAAGCACATTGCCCACGAATTGCTTCACTTTCCAGATCAGCAACTTTCCAAAAGGCAAATTCAACAGTTTCTCGGCATCATCAACTACATCCGTGATTTCATCCCCCACGTGGATCATTACACTCACCATCTCTCGGCTTTATTGAAAAAGAAGCCCCCAGAATGGAATGCTGACCACACGTTTGCTGTCACTACGCTAAAGCAGATTGCGCAAAATCCGCCTCCTTTAAAGTTGATTACAGATGGCAAGCGCATCTTACAGACAGACGCAAGTGATGAATCATGGGGTGCCATACTCCTTGAAGAAATCAACGGAAAAGAAAACTTTATCGCTTACGCTAGTGGACATTTTTCTGACACACAGAAGCACTACCATATCGTGTTCAAAGAAATCTTAGCGGTGAAGAATGGCATCAAAAAGTTTGAGTATCATTTGATTGGACACCATTTTCTCATCCGAATGGACAGCTCAGCCTTCCCCAATATCTTTCATTTCAAAGGTAAAACTGTTCCCGAAAAAATGTTACTCAGATTAAAAGATTGGTTTTCCAAATACGACTTTTCGGTCAAGCATATAAAGGGATCCCAGAACCTCATCCCTGATATGCTATCCAGACTCTCAAAACCAGAAAACCCTCTCACCCTGTTTTCCACTACATACCACTTTCCGATCATCTCCATGGCAACACACTGCCCCCAGAAGCTCTCACCAAGAAAACTTTTCCCTTTAATAAAACCTTTTCTTCTGTCTTCGTCATTCAAGAATTTGCTAGAAAAGCTCTCTTTCGCTTTTTCATGAAAGCCTACCTTGTCACAGACCATTTTCCTTTTTCCACTTTCCACCCAGAAAATCTGTTCCTTACAGGTTTAACCCTTGATCCAACCAGAGAAACCACTGAAGATGTGTTATGGTACATCTGGTGCTTAACAGTCCTCTATGCCACTAAGCTAATCCTTCCCATTTCTCCTACTTTGGAGCATCTCCTTAATCCAGACAATGCCACCTCTCTTACCTGGACATTACTTGAATGGTTCTCCCCCATACCATGGTGGAGAAAGAAGCTGCAACAACTGTCAGAAATTTACAACCTTGATCGTATGCCTGCCCCTGAAGCACCACTGTTCACATCAGTCTTTATTATTCACAGGCCATACTTCCAACACCCAGACACCAAACTCTTTTGGACTCAAGACCATGTATATGAATGGTTCACTGCCCCACATATAGCTGTAATTGAAAATGACATACAAGATGTCCTGCACAACTACCTTTGCCAACTGAACCACCAACCTCCGCCACTTAAAGATATCTCCCACACCTCCTTAGGTCCACAACATGACCTCCTCATGATCCCCACTCCATCCGCCATATCCAAACCAAAGTCTACAGGTATCATCATCAAAGAAGAAAAACCAGATTACACTGATTTCTTGTTCCAGGATTCCCAAGACCCATGGGATGCATTTCTCCCTCTGAGCCAACACCTTCACCAGTTTCCCCAACCAACAATGGATGAGCCTGGCCCCTCTGAACCAGGACCCTCAACCCAATCTTCCAAACGACCAGCTCAACCATCCAAAGTTGATAAAGCCACCCAAACTTCCCCTAAGTATACTCCAAAGTGTACTCTCAGAGACTATAATTGCCCTTATCCACCTTGCCGTGGTCTCCACTGTAAGCATCCAAAGCTCTCCAAGACTTTTTTCCCAAAAAGCAACCCTGACAACCCATATGAGACAGAAAGCTCATCCGAAGACGAGTACATGAACCTCCGCTCTCCATAAAGTAGTTTGTCTTGTTGTCATAATGATGTTTCGCTTTATGATTATTAAAGTTTGCTTTTACTTTAAGCTTTTGCTTTTGCTTTTGCTTTTGTCAAAGTCATGCTTTAATTATTAAAGCACTTTTGTCTTTTGTAATAATTAAAGTTGTGCCATTATGTAAAAGATAGGGGTCCTGTCCTATCTTATCTTTTGCTTTTGCTTTTGTAAAAGATAGGGGTCCTGTCCTATCTTCTCAAGAGTCCTCCTCTATATAAAGGATTCTCCCCTTGCTTGTAAGATATAAGAAGAAGAAAAAAAAAATTCCAAGAAAAAAAAAACTCGTGTGTTTTCTTCCATGAATCCCTAAACCCCTTCTCTCTCTCTGCAAATGAAGTTCTAAGAAATAAAAAGAATAAAGAATTAAATTTGTTCATTTTGAAAACCTAAGGAAGTATGCTCTGCACTTGCCTTCTAGTAAGGATCCTGTGCATCAGAAAACTTTTGATCATTTCTTATCTGGTTTGGTACCCTGTTTTAGACTAAAGAGAAGTCTGTTTTGGGTTGTATAACCTGAGAAAAATGTTTTAAAGATTTTTTATTACAGAGGTATATCGGCTGGAAACCCGAGCTTGCGGACTACTGGTCCAAAGTACAGTTTTAACTGTTGTAGTTCTGGTATTTTAACTGGTATCATAATAATTTAAAATTTTAATATTATTTTAAATGTCAAAAATAATTTAATATTATTAGTATAATAGATAGATTATATTTTTTTATATTAAATTTGTGTTAATTAAAGACATTTAAAGTCAATTTTTGAATTACTATAGCTAAAAGGTATTATGGGTAAAAATGAATCTTGATGCCCATTTTTTAAAACTCGAGGATCTTTGTGATCATTTCCATAGAAGTGTAGGTGTCCTTCTCCCTATTAGTAATAAAGTGAGGGGTAATGCGCAATGCAAAAGAAGATGGTGTGGAATCACTTGATTATTTTCAACAAAAAGCTAATTCTTTTTTAAATTTGAGTAATGGAAGACTTTCATTAACAAAGACAATTATAGTACATCAAATAAATTTTACAAACATATCTTTACAATGAAAGTTAAAAAGGATGGAAGCTCGTATAGTCCTTATACTTTTAAAATTAGTTCTTTCTTAGTTTTTATATTTTGAAAAATACCTTAAAATATTCCTATCATTGAATTAGTGACACTCTTACTGTTGGCTTTTCTATTTATTTTTACAATAATTTTTTTGGATATTAATAAAATTAAATTACTAAATTAACTCCAAAAAAAATAAATATATATGCAACAATATTTTATTTTCTATTTCATCTTTTAGGGTTAATTTGGTAATTTTAATTTTCTTAATTTCTAATAATGTCCCAAGAAAAAGAAACATTATTGTATAAGAATATTTGTGTAAAAGCAAACAAAAAGAAACAAAAGTAATAGTAGAGATGACACTAATTTAAAGTCAAGAGGTGTTTTAAAGTATTTTTTTTAAAGATTAATTATCCTTGAATGACACATATTTTAATAAATTTAAAAAAAATGACACATATTTTTAAAATACTAGAGCAGGTGGCATTATATTAATTTTTGCCATTAACTTTAACCGACTAAGGGTAAAAATTTCATTTCATAACTAATTGTAGGGTAGGAACATTATTTTGTAATTAATTATAAGAGTAAAAATATTATTTTATGACTAATTTACCCTTGGCCAGTTAAAAGTAATGGCAAAAATTAACGTGTCATCTACTTAAGTATTTTTAAAAAATATATCATTTTTTTAAATTTATTAAAATATTTGCCTTTTAAAATATAAATAGTAAATGAACACTAATCTTAGAGACCAAATGAGATCATATTTCCTTAAAAAAACTAGTGAGAACTAGAAACCGGTGAAACGGGGCGTCGCCGTTTTACCCAAAACGCAGCACTTCAGCTGGTTTGTGTGTTTTGTTGTGTACTGAGGTGGAAAAGGAAAATCGAAGAGGAATGGAGGCGTATTAGAGACATAGAAGAGCAGAGAAGAATGAGTTTGAGTTGGAGTTGGAAGGGCATTCCAATTCCGAGTGTAGGTGTATACATTCTCCTAAGTCTCTTCATAATTGGCCTTTCAGTGTCGGTTTTCATCCTGATTGTGGTCCACAACGCCGCGTTTTTGCTCTTCTTTCTTCTGCTCTCAACTTTTGTAATATGTTTTATCGCTTGGAACATGCTCAACCGCAACCATAAGGCTGCTCTTTCATTGTTTGTCCGTTCTTTCCCCGACTCTGACCTTCGCCTCGCACCTCATGGCCAGCTTGTTAAGATTACTGGGGTGGGCTCTCCTTTCTTTTCTTTACCTTTTAATTCAAATTAGCAAGATATTTCTTTTTTACTTTCCCAGCACTGGTATCATTTCTTTAATTTTTTAAACCAATCAACTCAGCTGCCACTTGTCTGGGTAAAATATTTCTTTAATTTAATTTTAGGACTATGGATTTAGCGATATATGCTTACTATGCCCTTGTGCAACAAGGTTTTGCTGGGGATTCACTCTATTTCTCTTAATTGCTGTTATGTTACTGAAATATATGTATATATCATGTGAGTTTGGATTTCGAAGCCATCTGTTCTGTTGCACCATAATAGTCTATTATCATCTACACCATTCACAAGCCCCAGATACCAAAGTAAATTCTGTCAATATTATTGATAATTTGATTGAGAAATCATACTGCAGCAGCGAAACTCGGAATGAGCTTATACTTGGCTTATTACATTTTGAAGAAATTCATTAGGCCGCTTTGTCTCTGTCTATAACTATGAATGGTGCATCTTGCTGACTTGTCTTTGTTTAACCTTTGCTCTCATTAGTGAATGCATGATATGCTACTCTTATTAAGTCAATGATATAAATGGAATGCCAACCACATTTCTTGCTCTGGTAATTTCAGTTAGCATCATGTGGGAGTGTCTCCCTGGAATCTTCATATGAAAAGGCTACCCGATGTATCTATACGTCAACTCTTTTGTATGAATACGGAAGATTGGGTCTCAAGCCTGTGAATGTTAACAAATCTTGCTGTCAGTGGAGTCTAGCATATTGCGAGGTTTGTAAGTTCTTCGACTACAACTTTGAACTCTACTCCACACATAGTATCAACAATCCCTCATGTTTTCTTCAAATTTTTTTTTTCCATGTCTGTTGCAAACACGAGTCATCCAATTTCTTGGCCTAGGTTAGTGCTTTTGTTACTACTCATGGAAAAAAGGTTATTCATTGCTAGTTGCATATTTCAATTAGTGTGGTACCTTGAGATTCTCTCAGATAAATCATTTTTCATTATGCCTTTCCAAATATTTACTCCAATTATGCCACCAACTGAACTCATTTAATATATAAGTTGCTTTTCACTGCTAAGCATTATTTGTCATGAAGTACTACTAATTTTTGAAGGCACTATAGGATTTGCTCAGTATCAATCTGTGTTAGATTTTTTTATTGTCTCTTAGCATCACCTAGTTTGAATATTAAACATAAAATGAACCTGATAATCAGTGAGGATCAATATTTATGACTAATAGCTCCTTACTCCCTCCGTAATGAAGAGAACTATATGAAGGGATACATAGGTTGATTGGAAGTTTAATTTTATTCTGTTTGGGGTTTCCACCGGACAGAGGTTCTCCACAGACTTTTACATAACCGATCGGAAGTCTGGTATAAGAGTGTTGGTGAAAGCAGGTTCTGGTTGTAAGGTTCTACCCTTGATCTGTGAGAGCAACATTGTAACAACTTCTGGATGTAGCAGAATACTGTCTACTCATCTCAGGAAATGGTTGAGAGACAGAAACCTCCCAGCTGAAGCTCGTCTATTACGTCTGGAAGAAGGGTAATGACTTACACAGAAGCTTTGCTTCTTGATGCTATCATGGTGCATTCAGAAAGCTTCTAAGCTGTAAATTGCATTTTGTTCTTTTTTTGCCCCCAGCTATGTGCAGGAAGGCAGCTCTGTCACAGTTGTTGGCATGTTGTGCAAAGATAATGATTTATTGATGATCGTCCAGCCACCACAGCCCATCTCCACTGGATGTCTATTTCAAAGGCTTCTTTTTCCTGTGGATGTTGATGGACTTGTCCTGGGGATTTCTGATTCCAGTGGTCCTGTGACCAACCCAGGTCCCGTACAACACCCACAACAATGATATCTGACTTGTGTGGAATTAGGAATATGTAGGACTTAGATATCTTTCTTATGTTACAAAACTAATATTCTCTAGAAATTTACAGGTATTGCTCTAAATTTTTGTTTAATATCTAAATTTCTTAAATGCATCCAATTGTATATTTGTATGGTATCCCTGTCTTGAAAAAGCTCCTTTTTAAAAATGTTAGCATCTAAAGTCTCCTGATTTAAATGCTTGATACCATTTGGGCTCTTCCTTACATTGGTACCTATGGCGGCAGAAATTAGTAAAATTTCAAGCATGCACCACCGTTCACAATATGATATAAGACAAGTCCGCACCCATACTAGTTGCTTTTGTCCTGAGTTAAGAAGCACATTACATCAACGTCTACGATAGTTCAAATTCTGGGGTGCCTATAGCCCTCAGGATTTATCGGCTAGGACCAGAAATTCAAACAGAAAAAAGGAATGGAATACCAATATCAGTACTAGTTAAGTAGACGGGATGAATTTCCTCTTACAAAAGATTCAGGGCGTTAGAGCGGGCCACAAGGCACTCAATTCAAACAAAACTTCAAGCTCTTTTCTGTCTTACTGGTCCAGAATTAAAAAAACATACAGCTATTATCAATTCACATCACAACTATAAAATACCTGAAATTAGCATCACAGGGACAGGATGCATTTACATTAAGATGAAACAAAGAGACACTGAGTAGAATAGTTGAATACAATTTATATCCACAGAGCATCGTGATTACAAGAAAAAGTCGGATGTTCAATACAAATCACTAAGAGTTCATAATCAAAAGACGCACTATTGAACTAATTGTTTCAAAATCTATTCCTAACTGACAGTCAGACTGCAAACAATAACCTGCAATACTTGCACTACTACAAGAAACTTTTAGGGATCATTTCTACTTGGTCTTCTTCTTTGGCCTCAGCTGCAATTAAACGACCAAAAGGTGAAGATTGTCAGCCATATTTTTGAAGAAAGAAAGGCATAAAAGCCAGACAGATTAATGATTCTAAAAGAAAAATTGGGAATTAAAAACCACCCGGTTGCTGTGTCCACACTTGTTCATCCTGCAGTTGACAGCACTAGGATGAAGCCGAGCGTATCACCTAAATCACATCAAGGAGTAGTTAAATTAACTTTTATGAAAATATAATAGTAGCCTTTCATCTACAGTTATACAGTAGTTAAATAAAGCAAACTGGCTTGAGCTTTCTTGGTTCATCAAATGATAAAGGACACACCATGCCGAAACACATAAATTTTGCCCTACAGAATCCATTTCCAGTCAGAGTAATACATTGTATGGTGCGTGCAATTATTGTTCTGTGTTTCCAAGTCCAATTGAACATAAGCCTTAAAGCTTACTTGCGGCAAATCATTTTGTCTGGTTATACTTCTGGCAAGTGTCACCAGAGACGGTTCAATAACCCACCTCGCAGCCTCAAGGCAAGATGCAGTGTCGACTCTACACAAATAAAAGGGCCGCCCTGTTATTACCAAATATCAACCTAAACTCTTATTGACAGATTCAAATGTAAACCCATGAATAAAACTCAAAACTGTTAATGGCGAGTGCCATTGAGATTCTGGTCTTATACAAGCCCAATAGTCCAAAATTAAGAGTTAAACTACTGCCACTCGTCCAAAATCTTTTTGCAACTCATGTTTTAATTATACTCCATTTAATTAATGCCAAACACTATCTTCGTTGCTTAAAACACTTTCAATGTTCAATAATTTTCTTACCCTTAAAATTCTTTTACAAGCTTGAGATCTCTGTTTTTCTCCTTCAATTTTCTCTCTCTACAAAACTCAAAACACTAACTTCTCAAAAATAACATATACATATGAAAAAAGAAAAAGAAAAAAAAATGTAAGTAGAGTTAATTCTATTTGTATTTGTCTTATAGAATATGGTTTTGTATGAAATTAACAATGGGATGTGAATAGCCCGACTCCAAAATTAATGCTTTAGAATTGGCCCCAACAAAACAGAACGCTGGCCCAAAATATTGTCACCTTCATTGGGTTCCAATTCAAATTCGAGTTTAACAAATTATAATCGATGGGTTAAAATCTACCAAATTTATTTACTATTTCAACACATACTCGTACTCCCTCAGGAAAAAAAAAATTGAAATTACGGTTTATACACAGGATATTCTCTATTTATGCACCCTTTGAAGCATTAGAAAGGTCAATTTACTTGGAATAGTTTTGAAAACTGTTGATCAAGGGAAGTTGTTATTGGACTACTTATACTTGCAACAATAAGAATTAGGTAAATATTTGACGAGTTGGACATAATGACGTTTAGTCATACCCACTTGCTTGTTTTGAATTTTAGTGAAAGGGAGGGACACCTATAGGTTATGCTGGACAACATATTTCAAATTATATATAATTATAAATGCACACACACAGTGGCACGCGCACACACAAAAATAAAAATAATGACAGAGGAATAGATGCGACTGCTGCCGATTACCTACCCCTAAGACTCAAAACATCCGAACAAACTTGCATTAAAATTAATCAAATGTTATTTTCCAAGTTGACTCCCCCTTTGTTTTTTAATTGACTCCTCCGTCAACACAACTCTCGGTCCAGCTAATTAATTTCATACTTTTAACAAAAAGTTACATATTCTTTAACTAACTATTTCCATAGCCAGTTTCACTACCAAATTTTGTAACTAATCATCACAAATAGTATCATGATACATTAGTTATATTAAAAATCATTACACACACATACATATGTATGTTGAAAATTATTCTCAAGTATGTGTGCCCGTATTTTTCTTAATGCAAACACATTTTTAAACCGTACGGTTTAAGAGAGTTAGTTATTGAATGAATTATAAAATCATGCGGTTTAAAAGAGTTAGTTATTGAATGAATTATAAAATCATACGGTTTAAAAGAGTTAAAAACTAACTCTCTTAAATCCTGCGGTTTTAAAGTGTGGTCGCATGAAAAAAAAAAAAAAAAACGAGGGCGTCCGCATTAGAAAAGAATTTTGTATATTGATATTTAGTTTGTTTTATTTTTATCTGCATATCTGATAAATGTGATATATGTTGTTAGGCGAAGCATGTGTTCTGGTAGGTCTAGATTAACTTAGTTGCTAAGCAACAACCAATTTTGAAATATTAATAAAAAAAATAAAATAAAATAAGATTGTTGAATATTTTATTTTTTCCCAAGTGAATAATTATAAAAGAATAGGAGACTAGGTTTTGTGCGTCAGTGGTGAAATCAGGCAAGTTATTATGTAAATTAATGAAAACAATTCCATCTCGAATAAAATCTTCAGAGGAAAAAGAGAATATAAAGGTCAAAGATTACGCTATTATTCTTTATCCACTTGGTTACCTTATATTTCCTCTATCATAGAGGTGGTTGCTCTTTAAAAAATTAATTATTATTATTATTTTATTTAAATCTTCCACTGTTTGAGTATTACTATTCTAATTTTAAATTTTAAATGGGAAAATTACAAATTTCTCCCACTAATATAAGTAAGAAATATTTACACCTAAATTCAAATGTGTCGTAGCACTTATCTCCCTCAAATTTGAAAAAATAACACTTAACTATCTTAAACTAACATATATCCATTAGAGAGAAAAGGGTAATCTACTAAACATACAATTACATCAAATGATCAAAATAGTGACAAACCCCTAATATAAATTTAAACGATAGTGTTTTACTATATAAATCCTCTTAAAATCCAAAATAACCCTACACTATTTAAACTACAAGTAAGTCAGTAGCTAGTATTCTTCTTGCCTTTGTTTTCTTTTCTTTTCTTTCCTCTCTCTTATATAATGCTGAACGGTTTAAGTTAGGGAGAGACTGGAATGGTATTGACCGACTTTGATCGTGCCTTTTGCTTGATAAATCAATCAAAGGAAGTGTTTTGAGATTAATTTCTTGAAATAGTGCGATTCGAGTAAAATTATTTTGGGGGGAAAAAACTACATTCTACAACCAGTAAACTCAAGGACTGGTTTTGGTTTATAATTTAATTGACACTTATCCTCATCATCTGCTAGCCTTTGTGGAAAAATTTTATTAAGCTCGTTAATACAGTTACAACTTTGGTGCAGTAGTATTATTCATATCACTCTCCTTTCACTAAAAGCCCTAAATAATAGAATAAAATTTTTTATTCTAAATTGATTTTGTCCTTGATTGTTTTACATATTTTTAGGAAGATTTAGAAAACTATAATTTACGATCTGCAAAATAATTTATGTTGATTTGGGTTAGTATGGACATTTTATAATAATTTTATGGAGTATGTTAATTTTTGTTAGTGTAACGGGATTAAGTATGATGTTCTTAAATTTGAGAGGGTAAGAGTCACGCACATTTGAATTTAAATATAAGTATCTCTTACCTATATTTTCATTTTAAATTCATTAATCACTCATTTTACTCTGAAGCAATGAGGGAATCCGGAATCCATCAAAGTAAATTGAATGGAATTTAATGCTAAAATAGTTTCATAATTTAATAAGTTGGAGAAATACTATGTAGAGTGTGGAGATATGAGGAGTATTTTAATGGGATATTTCAGAACCAACAAATCTACAAGTAGGACCCAAATTTACTTTACATGCCAAAGCCTCCTCATGTTCATCTCTTTTCAGTCAAAAGCAGAATTGGCATTGGTGTTGTCATCCAATATATGTCTACCACAAATTTGAACATGTCCATAGAACCCAAAAGATGTGAATTAGCGAAAGGACCACGGATTCAAAGCTGAATTATATTCTTGATAATCAATCAAAGATTCAAATTTTGAAAAAGAGAGGAAAAAAAATCTGGAATTTAAAGTCAAGAATCTTTATAGTTTAGACCTTCCCCACCCCATCAAACCGAAGTTATGAGTTAGAAAGGAATTTTTCACTTAGATTATGGCATCGAATCCAATCATCGCCCGAGTCTTTTTTAGGCCTAGTGGGTTAGGCCTTAACTATCCCACTTAAATATTTGATAGATAGATTTGGCTAGGAGACGATCAAATATTTGATTTTTTTTTTCTTCTCCAATAGATTGTTGCAAGGTGTAGGGTTTCTTATTATTTTAAAATCTTCAACAGCAAAAGAGGTTGATCTTAGGATAATACCTAAGATTAAGTACACTGCATAAATTTTGGAGTATAGACCCAATAATTGAATTTCTTTCTGACTTAATTACTTGAAGAGAACTCATTAAGTTGAAATAAAAATTATGTCAAAGGCAGTTTAGGGTGCGTTTGGGATTGAGGTGCTGTAAATTTTAAGTTACAGCTGCTGTGGAAAAAAACTGTAAGTATTAAATAAAAGTTAGTAATATATAGTAAATATAAATTTTAAATAATAATTTTGATGAAATTATTAAAGACATAATAGATTTTCTATTATACAAGTGAAAAATCATATCAACATATCTTAAAAGCTACAGCAGCTAGTGTTTACCAAATACTTTAGTGCTGTATCTTTTAAGTTACAGCTGTCCAACCTCAATTCCAAACGCACCCTTAATTACATGCACGTGTGTATTTGTCATTTTTCCGGAGGAATTAAGTACATTTATTGTATCATCATATCGTAATAAGCTAGAAACATTTGCTGTAGATCATCATCTAAATCAACTTTCGCCTTCCTCGTTTTACGCCAAAGCCGCCAACGTCTTATTCCACATTACATATAATTTTACGATTTTGATATTTATTCGATTCATTGGTCACTTGGTGCCACACCCGCAATCGAACAGTTCTATATTCTATATAATACGTAAAGAAATTAATTCCCACATAGTAATTAAAGGTTTGAGAGTGATCTCTCTCTCCCTCTCTCTTTTATTATTTCTCCGATAACTTTCTTCTGATATATAATAATAATTAAGGAAGCTTCATGCAGCGCTACATTTTGTCTATTTGAGTTTACTAAATAGATATCTATCTTAGGGCCCTCTTTAACTACTACTAATACGAGCAAAATGTATATCATTTATTATAACAATAACGTGTTCAATGCGCTGTTTATTTCTCGTCCAATCCCGTCATAATTAAGTCTCTCGTCACTCATCAGCATCAGAATGAGCTAATGCCCACTAAAACAGCGATCTTTGAAATATTCGAATTGGCCAGATGTCATAGCATTTGGTGTTTTCCTGTGAACTTTTATGGGAGTTTTATATAAAACAAGTGGCGCGATATATAGGGAAGCATCAACAAGAACAGCTATGTTTTGTTTATTGTATTTAATTTTTCAATATTTAAAAGCCCTTGCTGGAGATATGAAATTTACTTTATTGGATTTATGTATCTATGCTCCGACTTAATCTTGCTTAAATCAAAGGTTAGTTTTAATATACAAGATATTCCATACTGTTTAAGGTTCCTTCTTTCAAAATGCTGATGATGAATTAATTTAGTAGAGCTTAACTCCTGAGAAGCTACCTAAACATATGACGTTTAGATTATAATGTAGAATAATTAGTGCAATAACATAGTCGATTACGCAATAGATCTCCCTTTTTTTTTTGGTTGAAGCATAAAATAAGTTGAAACAGGGTGAATTTAGTGGCCTCCGATGCTTTCATTACTTGCCAAAAGGATATAAACTTGTAAACCAAATATCTTTTCAAAAAAAAACATAAAATATACCATGTTGAAAATAACAACAACAACAATAATAATAATAATAATAATAATAAAAAAATAAGTAAATCAATAATACACTGCATGCGGACCTTTAAGTTTGTTCTCGGTCTCGTTCTTGGCCTCGTTGATGATAGTTGGATTCCTGGCATTGGCCATTTTGAGTAGGGACTCATTCTAAATTCCGAAAAATTGAAACCCTTTTGACCACTTTCGGAGCAACAGCATCAACGGTCAGGGATTGCTCAAGGTACAACTTCGCAGCACAAGCGGTTGAATCAGTTCCCGGTCCAGCAATGCACTAGGTCGTCAGAAATGGGTCCCAATAAATAGCTTTGTAATCACGCAACAAGAGAAGAGCCACAGCGTACTGCACCACGTGCGTTGTCTGAATATAACATGACCCTTTTGCCCTTGCAACAGATCACAGTGAAAGGCCGAAAATTGAAAAACATTTAACAGTCTGCGACTGTAAGTCAAGGCCACGTTTTCCGAACCACAGACAAAGAACCTTGGTGCGCGGGTATCATGATTGAATTGTCACCATCATGTATATAGCCCCATCGAGTGAAACTGACACGTGTCAGTACATTTTGCAAAGGTTCATAAATCATACAAGATTTGGTTAGCTGTTAGCACCATCACCATGCCCTCTACATTCACGGCTAAGAGCGGTGTATTTTAGAGAGCACGGGTGCATGGGTCTCATGTGCACCCGCCTACTTGTGACCCGACAATAACGCGCCACACTACCACCACGTGTCCTACACCGCAACCTCAAACGTAATTGCACCCCCAAGTTATTTATCTAAAGAAACTACGAATCTCACGCGCGACCCCAACGAAGTGGGTCTAACTCCGGACTCTGAGAGTTTTAACATTTATTGAATGGTGTATTTACCGACTGAAATTAAAATGACCATGAATAGGAATGAATTAAAATAAAAATAAAAATTAGAATAAATTATTTACTTAAACTATATAAATTAGATTTAAAATGAGTTGAATTGTCATTAATATGTTAATGTCTTGGAATCGGAATGAGAATGAGTTAAATATTAACAAATTACTAAAATATACTTAATAAACTATTATCATAATAATTATTTTATATTTTAATTATTGTGATTATTTATTAAAAAATTATTTTTGTTAATAATATATTAATTAATTGTAAAAAAATTTATCATTAACAACAACAACAACTAACATTAATATATTAACTAATTAGAATAATTATATTAATTAATTATAATAATATACTTATCATCATCATCACCATTATTGATGATGATAATTCAAAATATATAAATTAATTAGAATAATTATATTAATTGATTAATTATAATAATTTTTTAATTGTGGACAAAATGAGTATTTTTATTTTATGGAGGGACAAAATGATCAATATGAGAATAGAAGATTGATTCCTGTCATTTCCCTTGAAAACCAATCTCCTATTTTCTATTCCTAAATTTAAATAGGCCTCACAATTCCAATTCTTATTCACGTCGGTATTTTACGAAATAAATGTCATTAATGATTTCGATTTCCTAACTCAAGAGGTAAATGCACTATAAAAATTTTGAATCATAATATGGATCCTTTTTTTTCTCTCTCTCTCTCTTTGATGGGAAAAACTAAACCCATATGACATGCTTTGTTCACTTATTTATTTGAACAACCTTAATTAAGTTGAAATGACGTCTAGAGAGAATGATGTTTTGTATGAGAAGATTATCCATATGCAACGAATCATCCAATAGGCAACAGGATTGAAAGGGACAATATGAAAATTAAAGTTTTTTTTGGAGAAAATAATTACATCGTTTGGAATGACATTGTTTTCAAATATATTAATAGTTAAAAGAATATTTTTAAACTAAAGTTGGTTGGTGTGAGTGATTCGATACTTTCACTCCTTAAGAAAGGTCAGTAGTTCAAACCCCACTCAAGATCACTTCGTGATTCAGACCAAAAAAAAAAAAATCTTAAGTAGTTTTCTTTTTTATTCTTCATTTAATAGCCACATATAATAAATGGATTTGATATAAAATCTTATGTTCACACAATGTCAACTCATATTTCATGAACATACGATGTGAACATGATTAATCGATTATGATTATACATACATACATATACAGCTCTACCAGCATCCATGATTAGCCCATGGGATTTAAGTTGGTCAGCTAACGAAATTATAAAATGTAAGAGAGAATTAGTAGTAAACTGGGAAATATACGGCGGCGTGCACTTCTGGCAGAACAAAGCGTCAGCACGTAAGCAAACGATCCGAGGCGACTGGAGCGTGACAAGCACGCTCCTCAAAGTCAAATAGTAAATTTAACCTTTCTACGTATCATCAAGCCTTGGTTGCGGCGCTCCTCAAAGATTTTCCTACTAAATTCATACATATTATTATATACAATTATAAATTTTCGGTTATACGGTCCTACAGCTACTGCCTCAGTATGGCGGTTATTTTCCCCGCTATATATACCACCCAGCCTCCATCATTTTAGCCCACAAAAAATAGAAAAGAAGAGCAGGCCATTTTCTCTCCTTCTAAAAGTTGTGTGTGTACCATTACTACTAGTAGTACTCTCTTCATATATATAATATATTCCAATTTCTTTCAGCAAACTAAATTCTCTCATCCAACCATGAGAAGTGACATGGAAAGCCTCTGGGTGTTTGCTCTTGCTTCCAAATGCAGAGCCTTCACACAAGAAAACGTTGCATGGTCACTCTTGATCATGATCTTAGCTTGGCTAGCCATGTCTCTTGTCTACTGGGCTCACCCCGGGGGTCCAGCTTGGGGCAAGTATAAGTTCAAAAGAGGCTCATCTTCTTTTGTTAAAGCCAAACCAATTCCTGGTCCTAGAGGGTTGCCAGTAATTGGTAACATGAACCTCATGATGTCACTGTCGCACCGCAAGATTGCAGCCGCTGCTGAATCATGCAAGGCTAAGCGGCTCATGGCCTTTAGCCTGGGTGATACCCGCGTTATAGTGACGTCCAATCCAGATGTCGCTAAAGAAATACTTAACAGCTCGGTCTTTGCCGATCGTCCTGTTAAGGAGTCTGCTTACAGTTTGATGTTTAACAGAGCAATTGGGTTTGCTCCTTATGGCGTCTACTGGCGAACCCTAAGGAGAATCGCGGCCACTCACCTTTTTTGCCCGAAGCAAATCAAAGGAGCAGAGGCACAAAGACTAGCCATCGCATCCCAGATGGTGGCCACGTTTGCCGGCTATAAACAAGGTTTTTGCGTACGTGAAGCACTTAAACGAGCTTCACTGAACAATATGATGTGCTCTGTTTTCGGAAGAGAATATAAATTAGATTCGTTGAATGACGAAGTAAAAGAACTGAGAGCACTAGTTGATGAAGGTTACGAGATACTAGGGATTCTAAATTGGACCGACCACCTTCCGTGGCTGGCTGATTTCGACCCTCAAAAAATCCGGTTTAGGTGCTCTAAACTCGCACCAAAAGTGAACCGGTTTGTTGGTCGAATTGTTGCCCAACACAAAGTTCAAAGTAATAAACAAAAGAATCTAGATTTTGTCGACGTACTGCTCTCTCTTCAAGGTTCAGATAAGCTATCAGACTCCGATATGATCGCCGTTCTTTGGGTAAGCAAGCGAACAAAATGCTATCCAACACGTTTGTCTTGTATATTTATTATAAACTAAAAAAACAAGTAAAATACATATTCTAATCATATTTTATTTTATAGTATATTAGTGTATGTATATTTTTAATTTATTTCCTACTTTAATACCTTATGAGATAAAAGTTCATTGCTTTTTTAAGTAGTATATTGTCCTGAAAAAATAGGCCTTCGCCTTTGGTGCAGGAAATGATATTTAGGGGAACTGATACAGTGGCGGTTTTGATCGAGTGGATACTAGCGAGGCTGGTGCTGCACTGTGATGTCCAGTCAAGGGTGCATGATGAACTTGACAAGGTCGTAGGCAGATCACGCACGGTTGCTGAGTCTGACCTTGGGGAATTGATCTATCTGGCGGCTGTGATTAAAGAAGTGCTGAGGTTACATCCACCTGGCCCACTCCTTTCGTGGGCCCGTCTAGCCATCACTGATACAACTATCGATGGGTATCACGTGCCTCGAGGGACAACTGCAATGGTGAACATGTGGGCCATATCCCGGGACCCAGACGTGTGGAAGAACCCCCTTGAATTTATACCCGAGAGATTTTTACCCAAAGAGGGTGGGGTGGAATTCTCGGTTCTCGGATCGGATCTCACACTGGCGCCATTCGGGTCAGGCAGACGGGTCTGTCCCGGAAAGAACTTGGGCTTGACCACGGTCAGCTTCTGGGTGGCATCGCTGCTGCACGAGTATGCATGGCTACCGTCGGCTCAGAATACCGTTGACCTATCAGAAGTATTAAGGCTGTCTTGTGAAATGGCCAGTCCATTAACAGTTACGGTTCGCCCCAGGCGTAGGTTAAGATTGAGCACTAATGTAGTTTGACGTGCTACTGTTGGCAAATCTAAAATATGAAATCTATATATATATATTCTAGCTGTGATTGGCATGTCTCGCAGTTGGGGATCAAGTCTTTAATTTGACGGTTAATTAAGAATGAAGGGTATTTCTTTGAATTTTGTAAATACCAATCAAAGAAATACAATTTTCTTTCAAATGTTTTTTTTTTTTGAAAAAAAAATTAAATTAAATGTCTGCATTTGTTTTCGATTAATAAACATATTGAATAATGAAACTTTCTAATATAGACATGGAGCCAAACTTTGTTCACTTTAAACAACATCTATACAATTTTGTTTGATTCCAACTTCTCCTCAGTAATATAACTTTTAATACTATTCAATCTAGACTAGACAATAATAACATATTATCTTGTACTTAGTTATATCTTATACGCATTCACGACTGATCTCTAATCTGTATAATCTAAAAATAATAATAATTGCTAATATTTTAGTTATGTGAAAATGGGACGTTCTTCTTCCAATTCTCTCTCTCTCTTTTTCCCTTTTAGATAATAAAAATGGAATACTTATTTAAATTAAAGAAAACTTATGCAATCTGTTTCAACCCAATTTTTCAGTCAGTCCAAACAAGAGAGTACCCAAGACATTAAGGATTTATTTGAGTGGTACAGGTCAAACAAGCCACTGATCAGTCTAGGACAATGGTGATTACACGCTTTGGAGAATCGAAGGGACTTTGCGAGGTTTAAAAAGCCCTATGGAGCTTTGAGAACGCTCAAGACAGTTTTAGCTAATTGCGTACAATGGTCTGTGTGATAATCCGAACGATCCTCAGGGAGTTCGGAAGAGCTCAAGAGAAGCTTATGCCGGGAGTCTCAAATGTGATCGTGGGGGAGCTCATAGGAAGCTTATCTAGAGATCTTGTGAATGCTCTTGGGAAATGGGAATCCAAGAATCCTAATAGAACTCTATCCCCGTATTACAAATAAAGATAAATGAACACAAAATCTGACAACGTACACAAGATCGACTTGGTTCAGTCTTTGGCCTACAACCACGGAGCAACTCATCAAACTATCATTATGTAAAATAAGGTGTTACGAGAGGTTGTTTTACGAAATCAATAATAAGTAATGTAAAAACAATTTCTTTACTCTTCATTCTTTTATTCCTTAGAGGAAGCTTTGCATTTGTTCCTGGAGACATCTTCAAGGACGGTCCTGATTACTGGAAGATAGTAGGAAGGCTTATGGAGACGATAGCTCACTGTTGAGGTAATAAAACAGCAGTTTTCTCTTACAGAGATGAGGACCTTAGCAGGGAGTAGAGAAGATGGACCCTTGAAAGAAGATATATGGTGGGGACTAAAGAGGAAGACATGGATGGACAAGGCCTTAAGAGCTCTCAAAAATCGAGAAGACGAAGAGTTTGGATAGATTTCAGCTGATGGAAGATAAAATGGAAGGCTTGAAGAAGAAGGCAGATAGAGAAGAAGGGAACGTTTGATCTAGGGTTCATCGTATAATAGAAACTTGATAAATTAATAGTCTTATCACCATGAAAATTTTATTGTCTTAGGGAATACTAGTATAATAAACTAATAATTTATAATCATTAAATTATAAAGATAATATCACACTCATAAATTGAAATTTTTATGAAGTCCAGAGGTGGTATAAATAGAGTAATAATTCTCTCAAGCCATGCGATACATTCTAAATTTGAGTGATGATCAAATTATTAAAAGTGTAGTGGGAAATGATGATAAAGAGGAAGAAGTTGAAAATACATTTCTACTATAGAAGTGATTGTAATATTGAATAATTTCTTGTTTCAAAGCAATAATTGTGCCGGAACTTCTTTCAACATTACAAAAAGTTAAAGATGAGATTCAAGTTAAAATTAACTTTAAGAAGAAGCAACTAACATTGGAAACTTATTTTATAAAAGATTTAGAGACGTATCATATGTATTTAGTTTCAAATTGATAAATTATTAGTTTTTGTATTAATTCGGTCCCATAGAAAAATGAGATTTTTTTCTTATAAATTTAACACATTAGCCTGAGTTGGCACCGATATAAACTATTATTTAATAAAAAATTATAAATTTATCAAGTATTAGTTAAACGAGATTCTACCGTATAAATATTACATAGAGAGACCCTAGAGGGCATACTAGTCAATTTTGCCATATGACTTGCATTGATTGGACACTTCACTGTTAGGTAAAGTGGGTTTTTGATTCACTGTCCTCTATTATATTTTCATTGACTTACCTAAATTTAAGAATGTGAATATCATTAAGATCCCTTGTAACCGGGTGACTAATGGATTAAATCACCGCGTTAGGAATCAAATGTCATTGCCCTTCCTAGACAGGTACTTGAACGGGACAGAATTTGTAGGTACACAAGACCTTCATGACGGTAGCACCACTCTTGATACTTATGGTCCGCCGCGTTTACAAGTTAATCATCGACTTCTCATGGCAATTGGTTGACGTCTTTGCTGATCAGACGGACCAGTAGACCGCAGGGAGGTTGCCAACGACTTCATCAAAGATTCTTAGGCTTCCGGTGGGTCCGCTCTTTGTCGGTGTAGTTGTCCGTGTGGTAGGTAAAGATTGCTCCGAAATCTAAGAGGATGTAGGTTTCGCCTCGATTATTCCAATTGATCCTTGCCCATGGGTATCCTTGGCATTTTTATTTTTTTTAAAAAAGGGTACATATTCTAAATTTTTATATTAAAAATTTATTTTTAATATTTTTTAACGAAAAATGAGGTCAAAAAATTTAAAATTGTAAATCCTTTCTTTCACATACAATACGTTTCTCAATTTGTTTAATTAAATTTATCAACCAACACAATCCAATGAGTGTTTATACGTGGGCTGGAAAGCTATCGCAATCATACCTTGACTTTGCAATTATTTAACCATTTTATTAATTTATAATTTGGTTTCTTCTATTAACATTTTAGAATATGTCATCACAACCATTTATTTTTTTTATTTTCAGTTTGTCTTTTTTCTCACATCTTTATTTTGGTCGCGACAATGCCACTTCACTGCTCCTGTTTCGCATGCTCGCTGGCACACATGCACGCAGCTAGGGATGGCAAAACCCCGGGTCGGGTCCGGCTATTGCAATGACCGGACCCTACCCGGATGCAACCGGTCCGGGC
>NW_006262339.1:47833474-47838929 GCF_000493195.1 Citrus x clementina
TCGTTCCGGGTCCGGGCCGGGTTTTAATCTGGGTACCCGAATTTTATATTTTTTGGTAATTTTATAAAATTTAAATTTATTTCAATAAAATTTGACATGAAAATATAAACTTTAAGTGTTTAAAACTTTATATATGTATAATAAATTAGTCAAATAAATATAAATATTTAAAATAATATATATTTTATAATATTTTTTTAATAAAATCCGGGTTCCGAATTTATCAAGTGATACCCAAGACCGACCCGGCTCATACCCGACCCATAACGCTCGAGTACGGTCTGAACCGGACAAGTATTTTTACCACCTCTACATGCAGCCATCACTCGCAAGCGCCCGCACTCACGCACCTAATATTGTTTTAAAGGTTTTTTTAAGGGGCTCTTGACGTATGATAAGACATATTAATTTAATCCCGCCCCCCCCCCCCCCCCCCCTTATTTTTCTGAAAATTTCTTTCCTCTACCAAGGCATATGTACGGCAGTTGATTTTTTCCCCCTTTTTTTGTTTCTTTCTGTATTGTGATTCTTTTGAAAATTTGCCCAAGTCTTGGAATACTTGATTGGTATTCTTGTCAAATGTCGATTGATGAAAAATATTATAAGTATGAGCTTAATTAATCTTTGTGGTCTATCTCTTGATGACAAAATCTGAAATCTCTTTAGCTGACTTATTCGGATTGGTATACTGACACAACAGCATAGACCATAGAAAAAAGGAGGGAAAATGGGGAAAAAAAAGGACAACAGTAATAAAACTATGACAACAGAAGATTGAAATTTCATCAGCTGATTATTATTATTTTTTTTTGGGTAAAATAACATCAATTAATCTAAATGCATTTATATTTTGATACATCAGACTATGATCCATGCATTTATAGGTTAGTCTTGAATTCGTTGGTACTTGAAAATAATTACTGAAGATTATTATTCGGGCTAAAGCTGCTCGTCATTAAAATTTTGAAGAGTGTTTTGCTGTTAATTGTCTTCTTTAATTCAAATAAATTCTTAATAAATCAGTGAATAACGTAAAGTATTAAAATTGCTGTGAATGGAAATTGACATACTGATATATCGTCATTAGACTTTATCACTTAATGTTTATATCAATCGTCATTATGATCAATTGATGATAAATCTAAGTAGAAGACTTTCGCTTCATCGTATCTTTATCATAATAAATCGTGTCATGATCATAAACTTGACTTTGGTAATATCTTTATCATAACATGTGTATATCATCGTACGCCTTGATGTGTATGTGTTGTGTGTTGTTGATATACTAATTAACCCCTTAAATTGTCAACTGTGAAGATTTACCATGAAACTGAAAACGAGAGATTTGATATGTATCGGTGTATAATGTGTTAGAATATTCTACAACTCGAACTCACCATTTAACTTATCCGTACTCACCATCAGCAAAATTTAAATTGTGATGTGCTCAGCTTTCGCATCGTGGCATGCAAGTAGGCAAATAGCAGATCGCTAGCTATAATTACGATAGGAATCAATTGAAGTTCACTAGGTGCTTTTGGCTTGAATGATCACAGCTCAATAAAGATATACGTCCTATGAACAACTTGAGAGAGCCGTCAAGATTGAAATTTTAGCTTGTTAAACGCTGCACGTTTGTTAAGTAAAGCCGCAAAGGGTCCCAGCCGTAGATTGGCTTTGATTGGAATCCAAAATATTAAATATTATGTTCCAACTTTTATGGAAACAACATCAAGATTGAAGTCGACGTATTTAATTAATCCCGATAGATGACACCCAAAAATTGTTCATGATGTTTCTTTATTTATAGTTTTGGTAATAATGTCTGATTTAATTATTATTTCACATCGTGAGGTGGGTAGCCCACGTATTTATTTAATCTTTACTAAATTGTAATTATGAAGTATACTATGAGTATAATTTTTTACCACTGTAAAATAATTGATTTCCACCTCACCCCTTCGTAAGTCAGCTCAAGACAGAAAAATCGTGTTAAATCAAATTGTAGAATATCTGCAATATTTTGGTTATATATATCAGCAAGATTTATAATGAGGTTTGAATTTGTAAAGCCTGAGGTATGTATGTATAATTCTTGCAATCAATCATATAGAGCTGAAGTTCGGCACTTCAACGCGGACAAGTGTATTAAATGACAAAATTCACATGTCAATCCGATGTAAAGAAACACATAAAAATTGTTGATAATAATAAGGCTATTACATCACTAGGTAAAAGGCGTTAGGTTTTGCAATGCGTCACTGCTAAGGGGTTGATTTTACTTCTGTTAATAAAATATAACCGGTCCCTTTTCGTCTTTTTGGTTTCTTCTGAATATAGATTCAATTAATTTCTATTCTCATTAGAAAATATGTATTGCGCTCATTTTAATATGGGCATTACATCATCCTACTCATATACTGACCGAAAACTAAAGATGTCCGTAGAAAACAAAGGTGATTTAATCAAAACTATTTACTTCAGTTATATACGATCAGTTCGATAACAATGAACCATCTCCGTAATGTTCAACAGATCTGATTTTTTAGCACAATTCATCTTTTTCTGATCGTCCACAGTGTAAATTATAGGCATGACTCACATGATCGTTCGTACACGCCAGAAAGATAAGCAATTAATTTTGCATTGTATTATAAATCTAAGCCTTGGATCCCACCAATGATATTGTTTGAAAGTGTTTCAATTTGAGAATCATTTACTCGAACCCTAGAGGACACCGACAACAAAATCTTACGTGTACTACGCCCAATTAGTTGTTGTCGGCTCATGCAATCAAGACGATCGTGAGAAACATATGGAGCCAGTGACAGCGATCTATTAGTCAATGCAAGCGTTTCTCTTAAATGGAATTGATAAAGACTGCCCACCAATTCATTAAGATAAACATGCACCAATGGGGATGTGTGTGTGTGTGTGTGTGTGTGTGTTAGCCTTAATCACAGCCGCAAGCCCCTCGATCGATGTCTGGGGCTGGTGATCTTGATTTATAGACACAGACTGTGGCCTTGGAAAGAAATGTAAACACAACAAACAAGCAAGATGACTTTACTCATTCAAAAAATAGAAAAAGGAAAAAGATTACATGCTATTTTCGGATAAGGAACAAATTAGTTTAGTGTATAAGATTGTATTTCAGTTTTGTCCACAGCTCTACTTTAAGAGAAAAATAAAATGAAATGAAATAAAAAAAAATAGCTAGCATTTATATGGGTGGACGTTTTCTTACAATACATATTGTGGTATTGTTATTTAGGAAAATGGAAAAAAAAAATTGATGAAGTAAAAGGACTTAGATCAGTGCATGCATGTTTTAGGGCAAACATATACAGCATTACGTGTCAATTAAGATCAACTGAATCAGCACGTTGTTGATGTGGTTGTTTGAAAAAACCTAAGCTAGCACCAAATGGTTGAGCCATAATAGAGTGATAAATATTCTAGTAAAGAATGGGAGGCTATGTGTTTGCCCAAATGAGTACACATATGATAATGAAAGTCAAAGAAAAGGGCACGTCCCATTAATTATGCCACTAAACCAAATCGTCGGTCAGGGTAATAATCAGTTAACACACAAGAATTACAATTAATTGTCGGTCAGGTAATAATCATTTAACAGAAAGGTTCGGTTATGTTATAATCGCTTTAAAGTAAAACATTTTTTTATAATCACAATTATTTATTAATTTAGGTGTGTGTGGTTGGAATTCGTATTTTACAGCGGCTCCGGTCAGTTACAATTACTATGGCATCAACATACTATTTCATATCTGCGAACGGACGGTGGTTGGTTGAATCTGTCAGCTTGAACGACATCATGATCAGAGTCATAAATGGCAACGCGCAGCACATCCCAGAAATCTCGCTGATATATGGTACTGGTACAGATACAGACTAGAGAGTACAGATAATAAAGCCAACAATGCAATTCAACGGACATTCATTACCTCTAACTCTTCCCGCTGCTTCGAGAGTTTCAATCATCTTTTCAATCTTTGGAATTGGAAGAGACGTATCAGCTAAGATTCATGAATCTATATGCTAACCGGCGGAAATATAAATCTTAATTTGTTAAAAACGTAGATTTGACCCCCCCACCCACAGAACACTGAAGCTCTACTTCTACCCCGTTCATTATGGGTACATGCACGTGCAAATTCCAACTAATTAAAACTTCTAAATTTTACGGGCGCTGATACACCAAGTTTTATGTAAGAGATTAATGACTTTTGTTTGTTTGCTTTTTTTTTTTTTCCAAATAAATTACAATCTACTACTAGTGATATATATTTTTAATCAAAATATTATCGGAACTTCATAAATTAACTTTGTGATTTGGCACTATCCCGACATCTTTAGGTAATAGATCACGACCGCTAAGGACTCTTTAACATCATGATTCATGATGATACTTCACCTTTGATGGCGCAGCTTATTTGGAACAAAGTCTGAAACTGGTAATAATAGTTTGCCTTAAAACTACAAGTTCTTTCGCGTCGGTGACATTCAAATGTTTCTATTTTTGGGCTAAGGGCCAGACCCAGATCACACCGCCCCGCATAAGACTACAACAAGCTGTTCACCTAGTCTTTTTTAAAAAATTAGAAAGTTGACTTTCGGTAATATCTCAAAGTTAACGGACTGCTAAACACTAAAATTTTCTACGCAAACCCATATACTGGGACTTGAAAAATGTGTTTATAATACAATCACAAATTCTCATATAAATTTATTTTTTACAAATTGATTTTACATTAACTCATTAGTTTAATAAAAATACAAAATAATAAAAACAAATTACGTGAACTAAGAGCTATTTAATATAATTAATTTAATCATACTATATCAGTTTGTACAAGTGCGAGCCGGGATTAGTCTGGGTTGTGGTATGAGCTTAAAGGTGCCTCCTACAGTTGGAGCCTATTCAGGACCACCTCGTGGTTCAGATAAAAAAAAAATATACAAGAGTTTGTGGCTATATTATTACTCAAAAGTTTTTACTACAAGCACCATGATCATTTGAAAAAAAAAAGAAAAGAAGAAGAAGTAGTAGTAGTAATAATGGGTAATTTTTAAAAACCTCCCCTGAGGTTTGGACCGTATGTGTCTAGACTTACCATTATACATATTGCTTTTGTGCCCTACCGATAGCTGATTGACTATCGCAATGTATACAAATCGGAGGCACAGGCTTTGGCAATTTTGGAATACCTTCTAAAAAAATTGCGTAGCCATTATGCTTCTTCACCCACTTTTATCTAATGCAATGAATTCATATTCCATTGTAAGATCTAGCAATTACTGTCTGGTTAGAAGATCTCCATTGATACAGCTGCACTTGCTTAGTGTAAATACATAGCCCGCTAGTAGATTTTGAATCTTTTACATCTTGATATCTAGTTAGCATCACTAAATCCTTTCTAAATACTTCTGGATA
>NW_006262339.1:47841031-47904550 GCF_000493195.1 Citrus x clementina
AACTAAAAAAAAAATTAAAAGTGTGGGCGCGAAAAGCACAAACCCTATTTTTTGACAATTTTATCCTTGTCAATTCCAAAGATTTACACTATCATAGGTAAAGATTATAACTATTTCATTTTCAAGTTTTTAATTTTATCTTTTTTGTAGGAACTTTAAGAAAATATCAATAATTTAAAGAGAATTTTTCAAATTTTTAATTTTATCTTTCTTGTAGGAACTTTAAGAAAATATCAATAATTTAAAGAGGGTAAAATAGCCAACAATTTTAATTTTTTTTTTAGTTATTTCCGTCTACAAACTGTTATTAAGGGTAATATTGTCTTTGCATAGTCAACTAACGGTCAATGTTAAAGTTAACCGACGGTAGGGGATTTTTTACAAATAAATAAATTCTCGCCATCTACTTGCAACAAGCCCAAACCTCAGGGGAGGTTTTTAAAAATTACCCTAGTAATAATAATAATAATAATAATAATAAAATAAATCCATAACGAGTAAAGGAAAGCACTGGGTTCATTTTAAAGTATCCTTTTCGGCCCGTATTAAGACTTATCATCATTTTGATGCATATTCTATGAGCCAGAACTGGGACTGCATGAACGAAGCGAAGAGCGGAGCTTTTAACACTTATTTTGAGTAACTTAAAAGTGTAAACTCATAAGTTAAAATTAACCATCCTACCACAAAAACTTCAATTTCTAAAATTCATACAAACTTTAAAATCTTAAATTATGTTCTTTTATTACACAGTTTTTTTTTTTCTCTAAGGAAGAAAAATAAAATTTAAAATAAAAGTATGAATTATAAAATAGGTGGGTGTAAAATAATTAATTTATTTAAGCGTTTAATTAAAATTTCGTTGAAAACAAAAAATGAATTAATTCGTGTTAATTATGTAGGCAATTTCAAAATTCGGAGAGGTTTCGAAAGGATGGTCTCAAACAAACCACAAAGGCCTAATCTTCCACAACACAATCTCAAAACTCAAAAGTCCTTCTGTCCCGAAATAAGCTGAATGCAAAAGCAAGTTTAGGAGAACCAAATGTTATCACGAAAGCCAAAAACCTGAGAAATCCTGAAAGCTAGCAAATTGGCAATAAATCAATGAAGGTATGAAAGTAGGTCATGGTAGCAACCTTAATAATGCAAGTCTACGACACAATAGGCCACTGCATCAGACTTGCGCTTGCAGAACAAAATTCTGGATGATTCCGAGATTAAACATACAAGTGATAATTACTAAATATTTCACAATACAATGATTTTTTTTTTCTTTTTTTGCGTTCAATTTCACTGTATTATTGCTTCAGTATAACTTTTATCACATCCTTCAACGAGGATGCACGAAGCACCAATTATTATTGCTACACATAGTTTAGTATCAAAACAAATCCTGATACCAAGTGCCAATTGAAGTTCTAATACTATAGGATAGGTAGTAAACTAACGAAGAGGTATCTGGTTCGGTTTTGCAATTCATACAATGCTTCACTCTTCTTTCTTGGAAAAGTAACGGAAAGCAAATGCTATGCCCAGGATCAACATCGGTACCAGGAACTGTAGAATCTTTGCTGCAGATCCAGTGTCTTCGGGACTATTAACTGCTTGTTGGGGTGGAGTGTACTTCCTTTTTGCTGGAACACTGGAGCTATCAATCTCACCAATGTGGTATTTTTCCATCATCTCTCTGGCAGAATCGCTGTGACCCACATCTTCAAAGTCGTCTGTTGCATCCTTCTCTGCAAAATTTATGGTGGACATATTAAGTTGCAGTCTTCGCTGTACACCATTTAATTATGAAATGAAGCAGCAAGGTTGGTAGAAGAAGATCTTACCAGTAGCAGCTAGCAAGACTTCATCACCACCAGGATGATCTTCGAGAAACGGAGTCACATTATAGACCTGATACAGGGCTTCTGAAAGTTATACGCTATTTAATGGCTTGTTGAATTGAAAAGCAAAAGTATTACATGAGGTACCGGATAGATGCATGTCCTGAAATTGTCAATGATCTACCTCAAACATACATAACAAATTTAAAAAGAAAAAACACAGAGGGATTAGAACAAGCTTGGCCAAGCGATCTGGCCCCTGATTACAACTTTTTCGTATGTTTAGCTCTTCACAAGTGGCAAACTGCAAACTACAGTATTTTATTCCCTGTAAGCTATTTTTTAGTTCTTATGCAAGACATAGAAGTCTTGAATCATATACTTGAATTTTATAAATCAAACATTATAAAACACTTGATCGTACATTCAGCAGGCATTTGCAGAATTTTCCTTGAAGTTCTTCACTGAAAAGATAATAGATATTTCTTATTCCTCTACGGAATACTATAGACGGTAATGAAAATTTTGTCAACAAATATCATGAATTGTACAGACTTTCAACAGCATGTTACCATTTTCTAATTCTCTCACCAAACAATACATACCACAATAAAATATTAGTAATAATATCCAGAAGAAAAATGGAAAAAGAAAATAAAAAAACCTAAAATGAATCGTAGAGACTTTCAGTCTTTCAACAGCATGTTTCTCTCATGTTCTCACCTCAATTTGGTCCGAAAAAAATTTACTTCTAGATCTTTAATCTGAACAGTCTATCTACTGGATCAAAATGATTCTTAGATACAGCTAAATATTAGATTAAAAAGTACAACTTTTTTTGTTCTCGACATGCAGTAAAGAGAATAAGAACAGAAAAATCCATGAGATGAAGGGAAAATAATAATAATAATAACAAATTAACAAGTAAAACAAACATCCACCGAGTCAGATGAAAAACCTTTCCAGAAATTACAAGCCAACAATCATCTCTATTATTGTGCTTTGCCACCTCTTGAAAATCATGAACTTTGGCCATTCTTTTCTGGCTATTTCAGCTACTGCTCACGCAGAATCAGAATTATCTATTAAAGTCAACATTAACAGTCCGTAAGAAACACAGGATTCAGAACGGAAAAAGAGACCACTTATAAGAAATTTTAAAGTGATATATTTAAATTGAATCTATAAAATTACAGAGATAGATAAAGATCAATCAATTCAAAGAGAGTGAGGCTTTTCTTACAGGAGCTTGCAGACGGACAGACAGACAGACAGACAGACAGACAGTCAGAGCTCTTTGTGTGCTATTTCTCCCCTTTGGCAGTTGACAATTCAAACATCGATCGTCCACCATACCACACGCCTATGGATGGCGCATTTCGGGCCTGGGCCGACAATTTAGAGGGGCCGGCCTGGGCGTGTCATCACGGGCCTGGGTCAGAGTTGGACTTCCACTGATTTTCTGAAATAAAATTTTAATAAAACTAAAAGTAGGGAAGAAAAAAAAAAGAATTATATCACAAAGTATAAGCTTCAATTGATGATCGAACATATATGTGAAACGGATATTAAAAATAACGTGAACCGCTTATATTAATGAAGGTGTAATGGTTATCACATAAAAGGTATGGCAGTTAATGAAGTCATTAATTCGTTTTTCATACAGGGTTTAGAATAATGGTCATTAATCCTTGGTAAACCATAGAAGGAGAGCCATACCACTATCACTTATAATGAAAGAAATGCAAAGCGACGGAATTAACGTCAGAAAATGACCCACACATTGCCTGGTGGGCTATTTGATTCACTGCAACTACGTTTCCCTTCACTAAAAATCATGGTCATTATGCCATGGGCAGCAAAAGGAATGAAAATTATTAAACATGAGGAAGCACTAGTAAATTGTTAATAAAAGTACCACAGAACCTCCATTCAATGTTTTGATCTGTGAAATTTGCATTAATTTTTTTTTTTTGATTTTGATTTTTTTATTTATAAAATATAAAGACTATGCTTTTCCTACAAGTCCATACCTAGGCCCATTTTTTGCTGGTTTTAAAATTTTCGACCCGCGACTAGAGGGAATTGTAATGTGGGCCCGAGCCAGCCGGGCTTTTTTGCATCTCTACACTCGCCTATTTTGTTAGTTTTATTGTAATTCTTTTTTACCAAGTTTTTTTATTGGGGCAACGATGTTTTCCTGCTGCCATCCACTCCCGAGAAATAATTATAATAGATGCATATTATTTTTAAAAAAATTAAAATTTAGAAATTTAATTAAATTAAATTAAATATCTAAACTATTGGGTACAAGTAGGATAAACTCAATACAACCAAATACAATCTAATCCAATTCACCCAAATTTTTTTATTTTAAAAACTTTATCAATTGGCTGATTAGCTTGCTTGCCTCTTCTTCTTTTTTTTTGCTTTTACTTTTTCTTTTGTTTTATAATAATAATATAAAATAAATATAAAATTTTAATATAATATAATGTTATTTTTTATTTTTACATTATAATTATTAATATAAATTAATAATATTATTATTCAATAATATTTTATTAATTTTAATTTGTAATATTATATTATATTTTTGCCTTATAATTTATTAATAAGTTTATAATTTAATATAACATAATATATAATTTAAATTAATCAAAAAAATTAATATAGTACAGTATAACATCAAATATTGTATAACATTATTATAATACAATGCTAATTCAATACTACATAATACAATACACCAACATCAAAATAATGCAATCAGCATAATACAATACAGTGTGTCAAATGCATCATAAGGGTTTCTCAGTAATTCTTGTTAATTCATTCTAATTCTAAGATAAAGTAAACATATAAATGGCACTACAGTTCATTCTCATTTCGATTTCGATTTTTACAGCTAAAATAAACAATTTATTATAATTTTCATTCCTTATTTTAATTTTAGCTTATTACAATTCCAACTCATTCTGTTTTCAGACTATTTTGATTACTGATTAGTAAACGCACCACTAGTGAGTTGACTTCTTTATCCATTAGACATTTCCTAATTGTTTCTCTTCTTATTTTTTAGAGTAACGGTCAAGACAATCATAACCTTACATATATAATTCTCTCAAGAGCTGAAATCATTTTGAGAAAAAATATATGCAGATGATTATTACTTAATAATTAAGAAAAATAAAAAAAATTAAATTCTGTCTATATACTATTACTAAAAAATAAATAATATAAAACCTTTAAAAGCTAATAAGAAAACAGATTAGAAAGATAATCTTTATCCAACCCCCTTTTATTAGACCGACATTTTGGTAATGCGTGCTATATAATTCCAAGTTAACGTCAGCTCCTAGTCCAAAATCCAAATAGGGGAGGTGAAAGGATAGAAATCCCATAATTCAATTCCAAGGATTAAAGATTAGGAAAGATCCGGATCCAACAACAATACAAACTGAACCGAAAGTATGGGCTTTAAGCAAACATATTTTTTTTTTTTGGTTTAAACCAAACGATTTCCGGCGACCGCATTGGGCCCCGACTAATTCGGATTCGGGGTGTAGTCACAGTTAAGGCTCTTTACCCCTCCCAAATGGTGTGTTTAGTGGGGATCGAACCCGAGAGCTCTTCCCACTTACCCAGCCTGCGTTGCCAACTGAGCCACAACCGTTTTGGTTTTAAGCAAACATATTGATAACACATGGAATAGAAATGGAATATACTTTGCTTGACATGGAAGCGTTGGCACAAGAGCGCAACTGCAAGCTGAGAAAGTGAAACTAATTGCCCAATCCGATCCATCACCGCTTTAACTTTTACACTGGCGTCCGAAAGTGTTGAGAAGACTTATTAAAATCGAAAATCGAAATGATTGATGAGACAAAAGCACATGAAGTATCAGGGCAATTGATGTGGGTGGGTGTATTAAATTATAACATACCTCTTTCTAATAACTGTTAATAACAGGGACAAAAGTGGTTTCGTGGCTGACAATTAGGATTAAAGTAAGTTTGGATCTTCATGTTTGTCTAAATTGCACCATTATCATGCTCACAGTTGTTTCAGAGCCGAATTAAAGAGATGCATTAGAACGTTAATTATTTGAAGCATGAACCATCAACCCAGTCATGTAGCAACAACTAAATTAACGCCAATCCAATATATACTAATACTACGTACAACAACAACCGAAACAACCAAAGGGGAGGAAAAAAAAAAAAAAAGGAAGCATAAATTACAAATTAAAGCAGAAAATCACATTGTTCCACCATCCATGTGCATGAACATACTTGAAAACCTGACTGACATAGAAATAATCAAGAAATTATTTAACAACGTAATAGTCCCGGAAGTAAACATTTCTAGCACGCCGGCTAGGTCAAACACTCAAAGCTAATCAAACAGCCGTAGCATCTGCAATCACGATAGAGGAGAAAGAAATATTAGTAAGTAACAACAAGAACAATATGAAAAGTATGCAATGCATGATCAAAAACACATGAAGATATCGAAATGGTGACCATTAATAATATATATGATGAGGAAAAGGATAATGGTTGGTATTGGTGCCTGAGACCATGACCCTACCTATCAATTAGAAGACATGACTAGCTGGGCATGTAGGGAGATTATCATGGCCCGTGAGCCAGAAAAGTCGTTTGATCATCACCATTTGCTTTGGTGGATTAGTAGTATATTTCGATTAAATTGGCAACTTTATAGTTGTATTTATCTTTCGAGTTATTTTCGGAAAAGGGACCCATTAGGACTAGATGAAATGACACTGAGGACAGATTCAGCTTCAGTTCTCTGACCTGTCCATACATTTTGACATTCAGATCCGACCATGCATACTATTTGGGTGAATCTGTTAGCAAAAGGCTCACATAATACAAGAAGATGAAGAAGAGGCAACTTATATCGTCGTAGTATATGTGTGTCTGTTGTGATTAGTGAGTGATGTATGTTCCGAAGAACAATCTCACTGTGAATCAGGTCATTTATCCAAAATAATAGCGGGTGGAAGGGTCAGTTTGTTCAGTCACTAAGACTAACCAGTCATTTGCTTATTTGTGGTTATTTTTCGTTATTTGCTCAAGCAATGGGCGCCAGAGAAACTTGGAAATCATGCAAGTGGAGGGTTACATAAAGTCAACAGTATGTATGTACCCTGCTTTCGCTGATGAATTTTGTTGCATATCCAATGATTAGATACTCAAGATCGATAGACTTAGCAAGGTAATGCAACCAACTAATGTATATATGACACATGTAACCAACTAATGTATATATGACACATGTAATTGAATCTAACGTAGCCACCACTTACATGGTGATTTTTGAAGATAAATACACACAAATTATAATATTATTTACTTGTTATATGATTGAAATAGTATTATTAATTGATGTATTCTAGAATTTCTTGTTGGGATGATACTCGAGAAATGAAATCTTCTCGTTAACTACAGACATGAAAGACGTGGTCACAAAGTGGAATTTAGCACGCAAAAGCTTGGTCTTTATGTATATGGTTAAAAGCTAACCATATAATGCATTATGAGAAGTTAGCTGAAGTGAAAAATAAATTTCGTATAAAATCTAAAAATTAAGAGATACCTGCAGGAATTTGAAGTAAAGAAACTGATTCACCAGCATGGTATTTGTTGCCAAGACGTTCAAGAATGCTGGCCTTGTTTTGACCATCTGGGGCCTTGCCTTCAATCTCGGGATGGATCTTCCTCTTTAACATCCTCCTCATCATCTAATCATCATAAAAAACGATAATGACTCGTATAAATTTATCCGTAAGTGTTTGTCTCTTTATGAGTAGGCCAAGGAGAAGAAAAAGGGAAAGTATACCACATCAACTTCTTTGAATAGTAGATTTAGATGCATGCATGTATGGATGTATATACACAAAGAGAGTAGGATTAATTAATACTCACTTGGTGTAATTTCTTAATGGGACGTGAATCCTCTTTAACATGAGGAATCAGTTTCTTGGCAAAGGAAAGGCCATTCTTTGTACGAACAGACTGCTTTTTACCAACATTTGGTTCAAATTCATCCGGATTTGGCTTCTTCTTAGTATCAGAATCCTCATAGAACAGGTCTGCAAGTGTTGTTCTTCTCTTTTTCCCTTGATCGATATCTGTGGCGTCAATGTCAAATCTAGGGGAAGCTACAAATGGAGTTATTTGGACACCAGCATCAAGGGTTATGATCACATGATGATCAGCTCTCTCATCATTTCCATGAAGATCAGCATTTGATGCAAATGCTGTGAAAATCAGTGGGTTCACTTCTTCATCTTCAGCATTAACGCTGTTAACTTGATCATCATCATTATTGTTGTTGACAAAATCAAGCACTTCACCTTCCTCTTCTCCACTTTCACAGATGAAAAATTCTTTTTGTTGGTTGTCTGCTTGTAGAGGATCAAAACCAAACGTGCCAATTGTTAGAATTCCATCTCGCCAGCCATCCAGCACATCCACAAGGGCTACTTGTTCCAGTAAAGCTTTTGTGTTGGTGTCAATCGCAATGGATTCAGTTTTCTTTACATTTCGAGCAAAACCATCTGAGCAATACAGAATTTAATTATCTCACCAACTTAAGCCATCCTATAAGTAGGTGTAGTCAAATTGATTTAAACATATAGGTCACATTTATGCTTTGCAAAAACCATGCAGCACCATAGAAAAGTAGCATACTAACAAATGATTTCAAAAAAGAAAAAAGAAAAAAGAGTACTTAATTAACCACAATTGTGACATTAAATAAAGAAATAAAAATTAAATCAAACCTTTGAGTATGTTATGATTGAACTTCCGGTGCACCCAGTTGAAGATCTAACAAAAACAGAATCAGCAAGAGAGATGTGTAGATTAATCGAGTACTCTAGCCCAAAAACAAGTACACTAAGAAATATAGAGCAAATTAAGCGAAAGGAAGGTTATGATAATTAGCAATATGTAGTCCAAATTCTAACCTTCATTTTCCCAGCCAGCAAGTAAATTTCTTTTGGTGAGCGGTAGAACGGTGCTTTGTCAAAGCGAGATAGTATGAGGAAAACGATTACGGGGGAAGAACTAAAAGCAAGCAGCAGGGGCCAAATGGGTGGAAGATTTTAGTGGCGACAACTGTCAAAGGAATGTGGGGTCTTAAGTCTTACCATACTTTGTGGGTACATGGCATGTTTGAGGAGCCAGCATGTTGGGTCTGTGTGGCATGATCGATGTTCCGAAATTCTCGAAATGATGTGCATTTCCATTACACTTCCTCCTCTCACATCTTGTTTACTGGGGTTTTTGCACATCAATATATATGTAGTGTTGGGACTAGTCCTTCTAAATACCTAACTCCATTACCATTAGTTAGCTGTTCATCTCATCACCAACTTTAAGATGTATAGTAACAGAATTATATTCGTATTACTTTTTCCAAGATTTAATAGCCCGTTTAGTTCCGACAGAGCAAGATTTTCTTTTTTGGACTAATTTACAACCAAATGATTAATATGATTAAACACAATCATATAGGTATTATACATTGAACATGACTAATAAAATTGGTTGGCCGGTCACTCCTTTTATGCTTGAGACCTTGGTATATGGCAAGATATGAATGTTGTTCAACGAAAGTAATCATCTCAGCATCTCAGCATTAGCCTAACCTTGCAACTTTCAGTGACGCTAATCGTATATCACTGTGCTTTGTTGTTAATGCTTCAGCCACTGTCATAGAAGTAAGCATATACGCTACACTCTATTACATTCCCTTCAGTTTTTTGGTTGGGTACAGAGCAAATTTCTGTTCTCACTTATTAGCCTACAAAAGAACTAGTACCAAAACTATTTTGTGCTTGCCTGTGGTGACATTTGGAAGAGATATAAACTAATCAGCTCCCATAATCACACAGTCAGAGGAAGAATATTCATTGAAAACGAAAACTTAGCTGGAAAAATGAGAAACAGCCATAGAAGAAAGAAGCGCTGGTGTTTATTGATGGTGCTGTTATTTGACGCTAGCTACTTGTCCGGTTTATAGCATAGAGCCAAAAGCCTTCAAATAATTAATCAGGATGGTTGGGCAAGGACTGTGGCTTCCTGGGTCCTTGTTCTTTTTTTAAATTATGAAATCATGAGTTAGCACAATGACTAACAACGTAAAAGTTGATCACGTATACTATAATTCCTCATAATAAAGGGAAGGAGAGGGGGTGGGGGGGGGGGGGGGGGGGGGGGGGGGGGGGGGGGAGAACTTTCAGACACTAATACCTACTAGCATATAAGAAGAATTTTAGAAGTTCGATCTAATCTTCCCACCTGCCTAATCTTTTTAAGTCCTTAAAACCATGTAACACAACCTCCATCTCTGCCATAGAAAATGCTTAGGATTCTAGTTTAAGCTAGAAAATTCCGAGATGTGGGTCAGCTAAATTTTGGTCCCTCTACATTACAATCTATGCACGTAAACCTTTTTGGAGTCGCAACAACTGCAAAATTGAATAAATAAAAGGGTTAGATCTTCAAATGTTAAATTGATGTTGCACAAAAAAAATTTCTTGGCCGGAAAAGTTCAGGAGATTTGCGGTCCGTGTTTCACCTGGATTCTGAAATGTGCTTCGCTTTTAGTCTTTCTAAATTTCTATACAACACCCTTATCATCTTCTTTGCTTTTACTAGCTAGCTTAATGTCCCACCCAAGCTCACTCATAAATTAGTAAAATTTAAAGATGATTCTGTTAAACTAATCCTTTTGTCCACTGTGATATTGTTTTTAGTTAAAAAAATTAAGAGACATGTTTGTACATCTGCCAAACGCATCAAGTCAGGCAAATTTCATTATCTTCTTTCCCGTCAACAACCTTTTTTGGGTAATATCGCATCAATAGAAACCAAACCTTATCCCAATAATTCATGCTAAATACTTGTAATTATATCCCCAGAGAGTTTCATGAGGAGAACCGACTTGTGCCGTCAGAAATAATTCCTGGATTAATTAACGATTCAGTACTAACTCAAATTAATTTAATCGCGTACGCTAAAATTCTAAGTTTGTACAGCCAAAATCGTTTGCTCTATTATAGGCCTCCATATTGGTTGAGGCATGAGAGTGATTCAGAGCCATAAATTTTTAAGAGCCAGCGGCCATCAGTCCATATCATCCAATGCACATGCCTAACTTTGGACAACACGAAGACCCACTAAAAAGCTCGGTAGTATTAAACATCATCCCACTGGCTGATTTCTGCTTGACGAATCTTATGGGATCCACTTCTTGTCTTGTACAAAATGTATCCCGAGTAAGGTGACCGTCCTCTTCAAAGAGTCAAACCTTTTCTCTTTCAATAGAATTTGATACAATTGAAGGTCCAAATTATTATTTATTCTATTTTAGACAAATATTTCTTATGATTAATTGGAAAGAAAGATCACTCAAAATACTAATATTTCTATTTTAGACAAATATTTCTTGTAATTAATTAGAAAGAAAGATTACTCAAAATACAAATAATTACATCAAGTTACCACGTAAGAATAGTAATTTACTTATAATGTTATGACACAAAATTTATATCTTAATTGTCGTGATGCTAATTAAATTTAATATTTAGATGAGAATAATAAGACATTTATTATATCACATAGCATTATGAGATAATGTCATTTCATCCATCATATCAATCGATATACAAACTTTCTAAGTTTTTTACTATTAATTTTGTAAGGACACCTCCTACGACGAAATGAAAAGAAGAAAAAGAAAAAGAAATTATGTAAAGAACGTACCAACGGTGGGCGGGCCCAAGTTACCAATTGTTTGCTTCTGTGTGTTGGCCCAAATTAACAACCAATCTCGGGGTAACCGAAGCCGATGCTTTTATCCTAAGTTTATCGTACGTTCTTGGCTCTTGTAAAAACCGTAATCAATAAAATAAAGTGATGATTGCTGCCCTTTGATGTAGTTTCAGCTATGACTAAAATAGTGAATACAAATAAGGGGTTTTATAAGGAGTTTTGAAGGGTGCCAATAGCTCTATTCTTGTGACCCAAAGTGGGCGAGAATTGGGTCGACAAGTTTCTTTTGACCCAAAAGCTGAAAGCAGAAGCAGAAGCAGAACAATGTTTCCGCTAAGAAATTTCATTTGATTTATTTATTTATTTTGCATAGGAACCTCATGCGTAAAATTAAGGCGGCGTTTGTTTTTTTGTCTGAAATCTGAATAGACCTGAATTAGTCTGAATTCTGAATAGGTCTGAATATCTGAATCTGAATAATATGTTTATTTTTTCGTCTGAATCTCGAAAAATAAGTATTAAGTTGTTTGTTTTTTTCAACTTAAAAAGTTGAAAATATGTACTTTTACATTTGTATCCTTATTAAATTTGAATGTCAAATAAATAATATATTAAATACCACAATATTTTAACACTTATAAGTAAAACTATATTCAAGTGAATACATAATTATTTTAGAATTTTAATATATAAAAGACCATAAATTTCAAATTTTATCGTATATAATATAAGAAAGAAAAAATAGAGATATTTTTATGTGGGGTAAATATCTATGGGTGAGTTTTGGGATAGACATGAAAAATAAATTATAAAACAGGGATATTTTTGACATTAGCCAGTAATTGACTTAATTCATATTTATCCATTAAGTAAAAAGCCAAAAAAATTAGCTTATTTTATTAAGTCAAAATTATCTAAAAATTCTCATTAAGTTATAAAAACAAACACCTCTAATCAACTTTGTTGTAATTAAGAGTAAGAAACCTTAATTCTTATACCCAAGAAATCACCACACACTGATCTTGATAAGGCAAGAATGAAGGATCAATATAGAAGTCAGATTAAGAATAATGGTATTTAGCAGAGATAGGATTTAAGATAGAGTAAAGCAAGAAACAAAATGCAAAGGGGATTATAGAGGTTCGGCTTTGCAGCTTACATCCTCTTGAGAAACAGAAGCCATAGCTTTTCTTTATGCTTTAACAGATTACAAGTTTTTGAGTAATTGCTACAAGGAACGATTTATCACTGAGTGTAGCCCTCAAGGCTTTATATACACCTCGGAAGGGATGCAGATATGTAAGCTGTATACCAGCTCTCGTTCTGGGTTTGTTTCAACAAACCCAGCAAACTCCCGCCAATCTTAACTGTCAGTAACAGCTCTTCAAATTGAAACGGCATCAACAACTGCCGTTTAACTTAAGCTTGATTGTGCAAGTCACGTGCGTTACTTAAGCCTTTCGTATGATAGATGCTGATTGTCATACGGCAGTGTTATCTGTATGTTTGCTTTGTCGTTTCTTATCCAATTCCCGAAACGACAAAGTCGTCTCCTTCAGAAGGTTCTGATTCAGGTTCACATTTAACAATCTCCACCTTAAATCTGAATCACAGCACTCATATGACTTCTTCTTCTCGAGTTTCTGTATCTTCATATTCTACAGATGCCAGCTAAGTCTAAGCAGTGCTCAAACTTAGCCATTGGAACTGGCTTTGTTAACATATCAGCAACATTGTTACTGGTATGAACCTTCACAAGCTTCACAGTGCCTTTAGAGACTTCAAGCCTTATGAAATGGAGCTTGATGTCGATGTGCTTGGTCTTTTCATGATGGACTTGATTTTTGCTCAGACTGATAGCACTTTGACTGTCACATAGAATTGCTATGGATGATTGCTCATACCCCAATTCATTTATCATGCCCCTTAACCATATTGCTTATTTGAAGGCCTCTGCAGCAGCTGTGTACTCTGCCTCTGTTGTAGATAGGGCCACTACACTTTGAAGTGATGCTTTCCAACTGATTATGCAGTTATTAAGGGTGAAAAGAAAACCAGTGAGTGATCTTTTGTTATCTAGATCTCCTGCATAGTCAGAGTCAACAGAACCCTCAACCAGATTGTAGTTAGCTCTCTCCCCTCCATACAGCAGACCATAGCTTGTAGTCCCTCTTAGATATCTCAGTATCCATTTCACAGCCCTCCAGTGTTCCTTCCCTGGATTTGACATAAACCTGCTGACCAGGCTTACAGCATATGACAAATCAGGTCTTGTTAAGACCATTGCATACATTAGGCAGCCCACTGAGTTAGCATATGGTGTTTTCAACATTTCAGTTTGTTCTGATTCAGTGCTAGGGCACTGCTGACTTGATAACCTGAAATGAGTTGCCATTGGAGTGGACACTGGTTTACAGTTCAGCATTCCAAACTTCTCTAAAACTTTGTTGGCATATTTTTCTTGTGATAGAAACAATGTCCTGGCTGTTCTGTTCCTTATCATTTCCACACCTAAGATCCTTTTTGCTGGGCCAAGATCTTTCATGTCAAACTTATCTTTGAGTTGTTGCTTCAGCAGATCAATCAACTTCATGCTTTTACTGGCCAGAAGCATGTCATCAACATACAAGACAAGATAGATCACCTCCTCCCCATAGGTCTTTCTGAGATATACACAGTAATCATAACTGGATTTCTGAAAGTTCAGTTCTTGCATGTAGCTGTCAAATTTCAAGTACCACTGTCTGGGAGACTGCTTGAGCCCATAAAGAGATTTTTGAAGTAAGCAAACCCAATCAGGATGTTGAGTATTCACAAAACCCTCAGGTTGTGACATTACAATCTCCTCTTGTAGATCACCATGTAGGAAGGCTGTTTTAACATCTAATTGTTCAAGATGCATATCATAAACAGCTACCAATGACAGAATAATTCTTATTGATGTGTGTCTAACTACATGTGAGAAGACTTCAGTGTAATCAACCCCTTCCCTTTGGGTAAAGCCCTTTGCTACCAACCTTGCTTTGAATCTCTTGGGTTCAACATCAGGGATTCCATCTTTTATTTTGTAGACCCATTTGCAGCCCACAACTTTCCTCCCTTCTGGTTTTTGAATCAATTTCCAGGTGCCATTTTTATTTAGAGAGTCCATCTCATCTTCCATGGCCTTGATCCATTGAGCTGATTCTTTACTTGCTACAGCTTCTACATAAGTTTTTGGCTCCTCTTGATCAACCTCCTGTGCTGCTGTCAAGGCATATGCTATTAAGTCAGCATATCCCAATCTCTCTGGTGCTCTAACTTGTCTCTTCTGTCTGTCTCTGGTAAGCTGATAATCTTGTATTGAGATGTGCTCTTGTGATTAAGCACTAGTCTCATCTAAGCCTTGAGTTTCTCCAGTGTGACTTGTGTTCTTACCATCCTCAGTTTTTGACAGCTCCACCTCAAAGTGAGGTGTCTCTGCACCTAGGATTTTCTGAATTGTGCCTTGAGTAGAAGTCTGATTTTTTTGCATCTCAGACTCATTGAAAATCACATCCCTGCTTATTATGCACTTAGGTGGTTTAAGGTCTACACACCACAGCTTGTAACCCTTAGTTCCACTAGAATACCCTAGGAAAGCACATTTCAATGCCCTTAGTTCAAGCTTGCCCTGCTTAATATGTGCATAAGCAGTGCAGCCAAAGATTCTCAACTTGGTGTAGTCAGCTAATTTCCCTGACCATACTTCATAAGGTGTTTTAAGTTCTATTGCAGTTGAGGGGCATCTATTTATCAGATAACAAGCTGTACACAGAGCTTCAGCCCACAATGTCTTTGGCAGCCTTGAATGAAATAGCATGCATCTAACTCTTTCCATTAATGTTTTATTCATTCTTTCTGCCAAACCATTTTGTTGTGGTGTGTGCCTAACAGTTTTGTGTCTCTGGATTCCACTCTTTTCACACAAATCATCAAACTGTTTATTGCAAAACTCAAGTCCATTATCAGTTCTAACCCTTCTAACTTTCCTATTAGTTTGAGTTTCAATCAAGGTTTTCCAGGCTTTGAATTTATCAAAAGCTTGATCTTTGCTCCTTATTGGATACACCCATACCATCCTAGAGAAGTCATCTATCATAGACAAGAAATAACAAGCTCCACCTAGAGATTCAATCTGTGCTGGTCCCCATAAATCCGAGTGAATATAATCTAAAGTACCCTTAGTATTATGCACTGCAGTTTTAAACCTGGTTCTTGAGGACTTTCCTAGGACACACTCCTCACAGAATCCAACAGTACTTATCTTATCACTCCCTAGAGCTCCCTGTTTTTCTAGTTCTTTCAACCCACTTTCACTTACATGACCCAACCTGAAATGCCACAGTAATGTTTTGTCTTGATCATGTTTTATCACTACCCCAGCATCCCCAGTTATTGCTGTTCCTTGCAGTATGTATAAACCATGCTGCATTACACCTTTCATCAGTATCAGAGACCCTTTAATAACCGTTAAGGAGCTTGATTCAAGTCTGATACAACACTCTGCCTTATCTAACATGCTTAAAGAAATTAGGTTTCTTTTAAGCTATGGAATATGCCTTACATTATCAAGTTCTCTAATTATACCATCAGACATTTTCAATCTAACAGAGCCTATACCAATGACTTTACAGGAAGCATTGTTACCCATCAAGACTTTACCTCATTCAAAGGGTTGATAGCTACTGAATAAGTGTTTATGGAGGCACATGTGATAGGTGCAGCCAGAGTCAAGAACCCATTTACCTTCAGTTTCTATGTTTGAGGCTACCAGAACACCAGCAGAGTCATATCCCTCATCTGAATCTTCAGAAGCAACAGCATTATTTCCATTTCTGTTGTTAGCATCCTTAGGCTTAATTTTTCTCTCAGGGCAGTCCCTTTTGAAGTGACCTTCCTTGTGGCAGTGGAAGCACTTCAAGGTTCTGTTCTTAGATTTTGATCTTTCTTTCTTTTTGCCTTTCCAGCCATCTCTCTTATCTGATCTCCCTCTTACTGTCAACCCCTCACCATCTTTTGTTTCTGATTTCTTAGAGCTTTCTTTGGAACTCAAAGCTTCCTTGACATCCTGCATAGCCAGAGATTGTCTACTATACAAGAGAGTGTCAACAAAATGTTTATAAGAGGGTGGTAATGAAGATAACAAAATAATGGCTTTATCATCATCTTCAATTTTCACATTAATGTCTTCTAGATCTAAAATGATCATATTGAAGGCATCAATGTGAGTAGTTAAAGAGCTGTCTTCTTCCATCTGGAGTGTGTAGAGCCTTTTCTTTGTACTCAATCTTTTTGTCAAAGATTTCTTTGTGTACAAATCCTCTAGCTTCTTCCAAAGGCTTGCAGCTGTTGTTTGGTCTCCCACTTCTCTAAGTACTCCATCTCCTAGACTTAGGATTATAGTGCTGTGAGCTTTGTCCATGGCTTCTTACATGTCTTCATCTTTGACTTTGCTGATCTTTTTCGAGGTTCTTGGATCTTCCAGCACTTCTTCAATTCCCTGGTGAACCAGCAATGCTCTCATCTTCAGCCTCCAAAGATGGAAGTCATTTTCTCCCGTGAATTTCTCCACATCAAGCCTCGGTGTTGCCATTTTTGCTCGCAAGATTCAGAGATGTGAGCTCTGATACCAATTTGTTGTAATTAAGAGTAAGAAACCTTAATTCTTATACCCAAGAAATCACCACACACTGATCTTGATAAGGCAAGAATAAAGGATCAATATAGAAGTCAGATTAAGAATAAGGATATTTAGCAGAGATAGGATTTAAGATAGAGTAAAGCAAGAAACAAAATGCAAAGGGGATTATAGAGGTTCGGCTTTGCAGCCTACATCCTCTTGAGAAACAGAAGCCATAGCTTTTCTTTATGCTTTAACAGATTACAAGTTTTTGAGTAATTGCTACAAGGAACGATTTATCACTGAGTGTAGCCCTCAAGGCTTTATATACACCTCGGAAGGGATGCAGATATGTAAGCTGTATACCAGCTCTCGTTCTGGGTTTGTTTCAACAAACCCAGCAAACTCCCGCCAATCTTAACTGTCAGTAACAGCTCTTCAAATTGAAACGGCATCAACAACTGCCGTTTAACTTAAGCTTGATTGTGCAAGTCACGTGCGTTACTTAAGCCTTTCGTATGATAGATGCTGATTGTCATACGGCAGTGTTATCTGTATGTTTGCTTTGTCGTTTCTTATCCAATTCCCGAAACGACAAAGTCGTCTCCTTCAGAAGGTTCTGATTCAGGTTCACATTTAACAAACTTAATTAATTAAGTTAAGTCACTTTAAGTTATTAAGTTAAAAAACAAATGTCACCTAAGTCTCCATCTTTCCGCATATTGAAGAATTACTAATATAGATACAACCGCATTCTCAAGTCTGCTGCTCAATCTTCAGCCAAGAAAATTGGATATGAGACTAGTTTGTTAAATTTTTAATCAACGGATTCTATCAGAATCAATTCCTTTTTATCAATCAAATAAAAATGTTTTTCAGGCATCCGTTACATATTTTTATGTAAATAATTACAAGATAACCTACCAGTTTATCTGAATTATGACCCCTTACTTAGAGAATATAGCGTCGAATTGTTATATTCAGTACGTGAACTGCAACATTATTATCTATCATAGTGGTTCATCTTTGATACTGCTACTTTATTTGAGATATAATAAACAAAACAAAACAAAAAATCATAAAGAACAGGGTCTTGTCATTTCATGTCAATGAAATGATTTATTTATTTTAATGCAGGGCAAAAAAAGATTAAAATATATCAATCTTTGTCAGAATAATGACATTATATTATTCGCATATGAAGACTCTTTCTGTAATGGGAAATTTATCATACAATAGACGAATTACATTATTTAATATTTATCATCAGGACTCTTGGTGAGAAAAACTGGCATCCTAATAAACGACACCTTATTACATCACATCCCCATTCTTGCATATTTCTCACACTGGTCACAGAGCATGGCACAGTCTTCATTGCATCACACAGAAGGTGGAATATAACAATGAGGAATCAGTTCCATGCTCTCTTTCTATCATCACTCAATCACTCCCATAGAATCATTTATTTTGGCCTAAAATAACTGAAACGCAAAAGCAGAACTTTTAAATTTTCTTGCTCGCAACTTGCAATGGTTCTCTCTAGCTGTGATGGCCATTGCCTTTGTCTTTGACGTGGAATCCATTACCAGAAGGCTTTCTTGAAAGAGAAAGATGCACACCAGGATCATGATGAGAGCATGAAGAATGGAATACAATCGAGTTGTTAACACCTTGCACGTTACTATTCATGAATGCACCCATTGGAGGAGGAAGCATTGCCGCCTTTGCTTTGTAATTCTTGTCCTTCTTGGACTTCTCTTCATCACTGCTGCTGCTAAAGCTGTGCCATCCGGTGCCATCGCTCTGAGTTTTAAGGCTTCCCTTGTTGTGGAGAGTATGAGGGGTGCCATCAAAAGTATGTTTCAGGGGAGACCTGATCACTTCCATGAAAGCACCTTTGTTCTCCCCTGCAATTGTTATAACCCTCATGCCAACCTCATCGGAATCTGAAGAGAACTGCTTGCGGTGAACTTTCCCATTTTTCGCAACTTCCTTGTGCACCTCGTGATTCCCACGATGTGCATAGCTGCTAGGCTTGTGAGTCTCATCGAAATGGTTTCCAGTACCATTAAACCAAGACTTGGGCTTTTCACTCCTAGTTTGAACAAGCACGGTCTTTTGCTCTGTCTCAGCAGGGATTGTAGGCTGAGTCTCGGCTTTGGATGTAAACTGAGGAGGTGGTAGGGTCAAAGGAGATGGTGGTGGGGCGGTAGCTTTTTTATAAGGCGACTGAGGTGGGGTCCCGTCAGACAGTAGAGTTCGAGGACCAACTGGTGCTGGACTAGGCACACGAGGAGGAGAAGTAGTAGTACTTATGGCAGCTGTCACCGCAGGCTTTGGTTTGGCTGGAGAAGTTGGAACAGAAAATGTACTTGGCGCCGGTTTGGGCGGAGATGTTGGAACACGAAAGGTAGTTGGCGCCGGTTTGGGTGGAGATGTTGTTATAACAGGAAAGACAGTTGGCGCCGGTTTGGGTGGAGATCTTGTTATACCAGGAAAGGTGGTTGGCGCCGGTTTGGGTGGAGATGTTGTTATAACAGGAAAGGTTGTTGGCGCCGGTTTGGCTGGAGATGTTGGAACAGAGAATGTAGTTGCCAATGGTTTGGGTGGAGAAGTAGTGACCGCTGGTTTTGGCGGAGATGTTGGCATTGAAGAGGTGCTAGGTAGCTTTGTGGGAGAAGGAGATGATACTTGAGGTTTAGGAGGTGATGTAGTGGCTGGAGGAGATGGGGGACTCGGTGATTCTCTGGGGACCGGAGAAGACGGAACGGAAGTTCTTCTGATTGGAGATGTTGGAACTGAGGAGACCCCAACAGCTGCTGGTGCTGGGATAGATTCTAGAGGAGGCTGCCCCATTGGCCTAAAAGGGGCACGAATCATTGGCGGCCGTGGCTGGGGAGCGGGGGGCTCAGGGGTTGGTGTAACCGGTGGGGCTGGGCGACCTATGGATGGTAAACGGAACCATTGACGGGGTGCTGGTGGTTGGGTTGCCATGACCAAAGAGAGAGTTTGTGCTAATACTTGTTATAGGTAACTACAACTTTAAATCGAACAAATGCATACAAATGCGGCCCATGCTAGTTGTTATTTATAATATGGTTTATGAGCAATGAAGCTTCAACTTGGTTGAAATTGAAACTACTGATAGAGAGCCATGAAAATCACACGCTATTACGATGAAAAGAAAAGCATCGGATTCAGCTAGCACCAACAGCTGACAAAAGTTCACAAAGCAAGATTGGTATCAAACTGTCCTCAATTAAAATAGTTTGCTGCTTTTTTCTTTTCCTTTTTTTGTCAGCCATGATGTGGTCTGCGGTCTCAGTAAGACCTACCTCAATTGAATTTCAACTAGTTGCCCTTAAAAATTGTGAGGCTACTAGATCCTCGTCATTTCGATTCTTTAATCAAGAAGCAAGTTAGCAAGAATATTTAATCTTTTTTTTTTCAGTTTCTATTCACACGTTTAACAATTGGTTAATCAAAAGTACATGGTAGTGCTATCAAGGTGTCATATTCTGCTAAATAGTGGCTGCTCTTGATCTTGTCCCAAAGGAAAAAAGAAAAAAGAAAACGAGTACAATTAACAGCCATGGATCCGCTGCATATTACTGGACGACTGCCTGGCATAATCATGCTGTCATTTCTCTTCTTTCATGCACCACAATTCATGATCATGCTTGAACTTCACATAACTGACTGTTATAAGATTCCTGCAATCGAAGAAAGATGTTGTTAGTGTCGTCCTGTTGACTTTGCTTGTTGAGATTGTGATGCTGTCTGGTGTCCACTTTCCCTTTTTCTGCCATTTTCTCTTTAGAATGACTTGAATGTACGGAAGAGTGATTTTCAGCTTTAATTAATCAGTAGTTAAGGTTTTAATTTCCAGCTATAACATTCAACTGTTGTGCTAGTGAAAAGGAAATCTAGCGAATGAGAGAGGCAGCAGCAATGTTGATTGCGACGAAAGATTCTAAAGCATACCTATTGCTAGGTAAGAGAAGAAAAGAATATAAAATGTGGGGCCTTGAGAGATTCTGTATTTCTTACTCTTGTGTCGGTACTAGAAACCGAACGCTAAATTTGAAGCTGCCAACGACCCAGTGGCAAAAAGCCAATGCGATGTTGCTTACTGCTTAGCCGAGAAATTCTAGAATATAGGGTAAGTCTAGAATCTGTGTTCACGAAGTAGCCTCCCCAAAATTTCTCTGATATCTTGTGGCTCAGCACTTTGCTGCTTCATTGTACACAACATTTTTGCAAGAAGGGAAGGGCAGACAAAAATACAATACAATTTTGTGATTGTGCATGTATCAATCCAGCTAAAACTGTCGTTGATCAACTATTTTTTTAATATTTTGTTTTGTTACACAGCAAAACATGTCCGTACTGGTCTTATGGTGTATGAGAACATTAAGAATGAAGTATCCAGATATCAAATAACATAGCCTAAAATGTGGTGGAGATAAATCAAACACAAGTGTTGGCTTAAAGAGTAATATAATCTTGATTTTGATGATAACAAAAAATATGGTAAGTGGTAATTTAGGAAAAATATTTTTGAATCTCATTAGTTCTCAAAGGTTAATAATCATTAATGTGAGATCAGTTTTAAACGATACAAGGATATGCTATTCATGTCAAAATTCAAATGTGAATAACACTATCTTATGTTACGTTTCATTTTTAGGGATGGTAAAATCCGGGTCCGGGTCCGGGTTTAGCCTTTCCGGATCCGGACCCGGATACTATTTTCTTTTCCCGGACCCGGATTTTAACCCGGATTTTTTCACCCGGGTCCGGGTCCGGGTTCAACCCGGAAAAATCCGGGTTTCCGGATTCCGGGTTTTGAACCCGGATCAATGAATCAATATTAATTTCTAAAATTCTAAAAATAAAAAATTAATACATTTCTAAACAATAACACATTTAGATTAATCAATAAAATTAATTAAAAAAATAATATTAAAATTAAATATCCGGGTCCGGGTTCCGGATGTCCGGGTTAACCTAAACCCGGACCCGAATATATCTGGGTTATTAAAATTTATTCCGGACCCGGATTTTTTTATATTCCGATGCGGGTTCAACCCGGCCCGGATTATCCGGGTTCGTCCGGGTCTGGGCCGGGTCCGGGTTATTTTGACATCCCTATTCATTTTCATAATTCTTATAAAGTTAGTGTGTTGGATTTTTTCATGATTAGGCATTTAAAAATCAAATTTTGCAATGATCATGACATTTAAATATATCTTTGTTTTCATAAGTTATGTTTTCTATACTTGAAGAAAGACAGAAGCTAAACCTTTTATCTAAATGAATCTCATCTAAGTGAAAGGGCTGATTTAAATAAGTCTTAAAAAGTTTTAATGAGTCAAAAATATATGAATAGTTTTGTTGGTTTTGGTGCTATTTCCAAAAATCTGGAATATGACCTATTTGATGCAGTTTCAAAACTTGTTAGGCACTTTCATAATTATATAGAAGTTTGAAAACATAGACTAAAATGCCAAACTTTTAAAGCTAAGTTGAGCCAAAGCGGCGAACCGGTTTGTTATTGAATAGGTTGTCCGATGAGCAACCGGCAAACTAGTTAACCCAAAGCAGCAGATTGATTTGTTTGAAATCCTTTAACAATAACTAGCCATATTAGCAAAGCAGTGAACTGGTTTCACAAAGACCTTTTTTAATATTTCTAAATTCTAATAGCTAGTTTTTCTTCTATATTTTCTTCTATCTATATAAACCTAACTCCAAATCATTTTCTAAGGCTGGTCTACACTAAAATTTGATAATTTTAAATACTCTTGAGCTTTCACTTGTTTATCCACATAAATCCATGCATGCTTGAGCTATCACTTACCTCGTTGTAAGGAATTTGATCTTTTAAACTTCATTTCAATCTTTCAACGGAGCAATTTTAAGTGTGAAAAACACTTAATTGAAGAGGTGTGGGATGTAAACCTTTGTTGCAAAGGTTCATTAATACCTTTGAAGTCAATGGTAATTTTTGAACTCTCAAGATATAAGGCTCGTTTTAGTAGAATTCTCAAGCTCAAATAGCTTGAAGGCATGAGCGTAGGCCAGTTGTCGAACTATGTAAAAATTCAGCGTGTTTGTTTACTTGTTGTATTCGTTGTTGTTGGATTATAGTAATTGGTGTTGTAGATTGTGGTTCTTATTATTGGAGAAATTTTTAAAACTCAAATCACCCTTGTGGGTTGTTTAGCTAGAATCTCAACAAGATTCTAGAGAATCCCCATGGGAAATTAAAACTTTATTCAAAAGATAATTAAACGCATTGCATAAATAGTGTATTTATAATAGAGCAAACCAAAGTAAATTCAACTAGAGAAAGGGAATCCCATTCCATCTAAATAACAAAGGAATACTTAAGTTCTATACCAAATTTGAATTTAATAAGAATCTAGTTTATAAAATTAGATAAGGTCTCTAAAATAATAAATCCTTCAATATCCTCCTCCTATGTCAGTCTCCTCAACTTGGAAAAAAAAGGGTCATTGGATTTTCTTTAACAAGATGGCGGATCATTGGCAGATAAAACTTGACAATCAGAATATCCATCTTCAGTTTCTTTGTAAGAATCAACCTTTGCTAGGGTTGATCTTGATCTTGATTCTTATTTCCATCAAGACTCCCATCAACCACATATCAGTTCCCAAAATTGAAGCTGTCATGAATCATATCCTTGAATAGAAGTTATTAGAATAGATCTTGTACGGCAACCGTAGTAACTGCTGCCACTAGACCTCTCACTCCTTAATCTTTGTCAGTTGTTAGGAGAGCATGTAACTTGAAGGTCAAGAATGGAAAACATGGCCAAAAAAAAAAAAAAAAATGAAGTACAAGGTTTTTTTATTTATTGAAAAGATAGGTTCCCACCTAAATGACAATAAATACTCTAATCTCATACTAAATATGACTCTAATAAGAAATCTAGTTGACAAAACTAAAAAAAAATCTCCCTAATAAGGAAAAGAAAAGCGACAAACACAAAATCGAAAAGAAAAGCGACAAATACAAAATCTTTCTCATTGGAATATGAAGTATTCAATAAGTAACAGTATCCTTCACTGATGCAACCTTGTTACTTATATTATGAAAGAAACACCGATGAAAATTCCATCATTTTTGAGGGACTCAAAATACAATGCACAATTTTGCACTTTGATTTAAGTGCACAACAGAAAAAATAGTCTGCTAGGACAGAACATTGACTATATTCTGTGTCCCAGAAAATGATACAATCTACACAATCCAAGGAAAGAATACATGAGATTACAATCTGAACCACATGTATCATATCATTGAAATTTACAACCAAAAATACTACGAAACAGAGTACATCTAGTAGGTCAATCTCTTATACAGTAGATGTAAATCAAGGCCATTTAGTAAACTCAAGCACTTTAAAAACGATATCAATTCCAGTAGGAATTTGCCATATAAATAGCAGAATATTTAATGCATTCAAGGCAATGTGAAGATTCCTCGCAGTCTCACTCCCTTTCTGCATTGCAGGTACCAGAGCTGCCGCCAGTGCCCACAGCACAGTAATGGCTGTTGCACCAAACACAAAACCAGTAAGATCAAGTATTAGTCATAATCGGACCAAATGCATTTATTTCGCCATTTTATATGCTGAGTGTTTAGCTAGGCAGGAAATGCAAACTTGAGGTTTACCTGCTCCTGCAAACAAATGGGGGCCTGGAAATAACTTTCCTGCTCTCAAGTAAGTGTTGACTCCTCCACCAACAGACTCCAACACCCCAAAGCCTAACAATATCGATCCTGCATTGTAGTGTCTATCCCTGTAAGACCCTTTCAGTAACTCCTTCCTCTCCTGAATTATTTAAAGCACCAACGTCTCAGATAGTGATAGTCTATTGAAATGCGTTAGAGCCAAATTTCATTTCATGTCACTACAATTAACTAGTAGATTCAGTTCACTAAACTCAAGGACATCGGTACGCACAGAGAGTCTGCCAATAACATGACAAAACCCTTTTGTTTCAAATAAAATTAATAACCATAAGGTGAATTCTATGTTCTGTAAGTGAAGTTACTGCATGAATTTTAAAAATACATCTAGCCAAATGTCTAAAATGCATCTTTGATGTTAAAGTAGTAGTATGCACACACGGCGCGAGAAGCCTACCTCAGTGAGTTGCTGAATTTTAATTTCAACAGGTGATGGGGCTGTTTCCGCAGGTGCTCCATCAGGAGTAACTGGAGTAGGCTTCACTTGCTTCTTGAGCTCATTAATATCGGTCTGGATAGTCCGAACCCGCCTCCATTGCCAGCCCAGATACCCGGCCCAGAGAGTGTACACGAGCAAACTACCCATAACAATGGGGTGCACAAGTGCAACACTCCTGCCCTCCAAAATTCCAAATTCCCCATTAACAGCAAGCGCATCCTGAGAGACCATCAGTCGTAATAAAAATACTACGAAAATTACCGATATAAAATGCTAAAATTTTGATAGTAGAATTTTTTTACCTTTGTATCTAAAAGGAATGGCAATGTGATCGTTGTAACGGGAAGAACAGCTGATTTGAAGCGAACAAGGGTCTCATTGACGAGTGTTTGTTGATTATTCGAGTCTTTACGGATACAGTTTAGTTGAGTTGAGGTGGAGAGCTTTGAGCCAGATTGGGAGTGAGAGTGTTGTTGATTCTGGGCAAGAATTGGAAGTCTAAGAAGGCTAAGCGTGGCCGCCATGATACGGGATAACAGGGCTATGAGAGAAGATAAGGAAGTGGGAATCTGAAGATGGGATTGCCCCTTAAAATTGGTTGGCTTTTGCGCGGGCCCCTTTTGCAACGACTTATTAACTTTACTTGGCAACATCTACATGGGATCAAACGTTTCTCCCCCAGGTGGCACCAGAGAAAAATAGTCTCCCTAAAGTCAGGAGACGTGTCTGTAGTCTGTACATGCGAGGGAAACTGGAAATTAATGTTGTGGGCTGGGCCGGACTCTGTAACACTTTTGGTTTTGGGCACTTGGGCACAGGCCCCAGCACAGCAGTCTGCAGCACGTGAAAATGTGTAATAATGATCGAGGGTGTGCGGTTCCGTTTTTTGGTGCGTCACTGTGCGCGTGTTGAATTATAATTAGAAGAGCAATGCTGTGTGGGACTCGGGCAATCCCCCAACACCAGATATTTTGAGCAAAGCGGGCGCGTCGTTGTTGTTACATTGGAAAATACGCTGCCGACCTGCCAGCATTTAACAGAAGCAAAGCAACAATAAAACTTAATTGCAGAAAAATATGCAAACCATCATATATGACGGCGCTCTGGAGCTTTCAGTTTGAATAGAGCAATAAGCGCAAGAGATGAAGTCGATCGATTTACGTTTAATTCGAAAGATAAGATAAGATAAGATAGGGTAGCCCAACAATAACTACATGACATGGAATGAAAAACATGAATTATTATATTTGATCTGCCTAACCTTGCTGCACAACTGCCAACTGGATTGATATTAATCAGAGTTCCACCTCGACTCAACTACGTCGTCGTCATCGACATGTGTGCCCGAGTGCATGTCGTTTTCTAATTTCTTTCTAGCAGCACCGAAAAAATAACAAAAACGAGATGGACTCTGCAAACAATAGTTTCAAACTAACAATTTTTTATCATGAAAAAATAATAAATAAAATAACCCATAACTTTACAATCCCTCTTCTGATTTCACACCTCATGAAGATTTTGAAAAGTTTTCACTCAATAACATGTTTAAAATAAAAATCTAAAATTTACAACCAAAAAAATTATGTTCAATTCTTTTTTTTTTTTTAATTTCTTTCTTTAACAAAAGATCAAATTCCTAGAAGTTTCTGAAAATAGTGGAAAATAACATCAAATCTCATTTTAACGATAGAATCTACCAAAAAAAGAAAAAAGAACGAAGAATAAAGAAGAAGGAGAATCTCGCCAATAATAAACGGACACGGCATCTAACTAGAACAAGTTCTGAAGTTAATCCCATCCAAAAGTCCGCGTGTCCTGATGCATGGATTTGATAGTGGATGAATTGATCCATGGAATGAGATTTCAATTTTGTATTTCTGGGCTATTAAAATCATGTTTCTTTCTTTCTTTGTTCGCCGCTCCACGAATGCTGAAATGCTTTACACGCGCGCACGCACATTCAAACAACATCTTGGTTTAAGATAATGTCATTTTTCGATAAAGAGTTTATTTAGATAGAGGTGAAATAATTTATTTAATTTTTAAATAATTTATTAAAAAATAATTAAATAATAATAAAAAAATTCATGTGATTAAATAAATATTTATGACTAATAAATAAGTCGTACTAAATAAACACTGAATTTTGTTAAGAACATAAACATATATATAATTGTATCTGTGTATATTAGGTGTTCACTAAGACGTGCACATATGTTGTGGCTAACCAAACATCATCAAAAGAAAGAACATAATTTTGAATGATTCTTGATTCAAGTTCTATTACGTAATTGACAGATTGATGATATAAGGTGATTTGCAACCATCGCTATTGCAAATGTAACAAATATTTGGTTCCTCTCACATTTCCCTATCAGCATACAATAAAGTTACTGAATTATGATATAGTTAGGTAGATGTATAGGATAAGTGGGATATCTTCAAGAGTCATAAGTGTTCATTTTGTGCGTATAATATACTGTTTTGAAACTTACAAGAAGATGAATCAAACCCAAAATCACTATTGCCATTCTTTCTCGTGGTCGAGATAGAAAATTCATTTCTTTCCTTGTCATTTTACAGTTTTAAATCATTTTTTTCTATTACTTTTAGGATTTTAATCTTTTTTTCTTAGATATCGAATTTGGGTGTCATTTGTTTTGTTTTACTTAAATTATCAGAATTTTATTATAAAAATAATATTATAGATTTATCTATTTTGATAAATTCACGATATTTAGGGTTAATATAAAATAATCCAAAACCCTAGTTTTGATTACTAAGACTATTCAATAATGTTTTCATTATTAAAAAACTTTATTTCTCTTAACTATCAAACTTTTACATTTCCGCATCGTCAAATTATATCCATAAACATACTGTAGTTAATATGGTTGATGTGCAAACTTGCGTGTTGTTGTGAACCACAATGCAAACTAACACGGATGGAACACCAAAATACTCTCAGAATAACATGCGTGTGTGTGTGTGTTACAAATGTTCCATAAGCCTAAAGAAGGTAAAACAATATATATTAAAAAGATTTATATTTGACGAACAAAAATATATCTATAAAATTCAGGTGATAAAAAGAGATTTTACATATCCAAAATTCTAATATTTCTTTCATTAATTTAAGACATAATATTCTTGTACTCATGAGTGTATGTGCGCGCGCGCGCCCTGTGCGCATAACGGCGCTGTTTGTATTAGCACCAAGCCACCGACGATAACCACAGGCGAGTCCAAAACAGCGAAATGTAGTTGAAAATCTAAGTGGGCAAAGTTGTATTGAGGTTGACATGTTGCGATTAGATGGAGAATATATTTATACGATATTTCCATATGGGAACTAGGGATGTCAATGGGCACCGCCCGCAGCGGGTTTTGCCATTACCAAACCCAAACCCGCATAAAATTTAAATTACCAAACCCACCCGCAACCCGCAATGGGTTTTAATTTTTTTAAAAAAACCCACCCGCAGCGGGTTTTAACAATTACCAAACCCGCAATGGTATCCGGCGGATTTTTTACGGGTTTCCGTATTTAAAATCACAAATTTTTAATATAAAAATTTATAATAATAACCTCAAATTCCATATAACATATTCAATTTTATATTTAAACAATATAAATAAAAAAAGTAAAACTTCCACATTAATTCAACACAAATTCTCAAATTTAAGTATAAATTACACAAATCTATTTAAAAAGCACAAACTAATATCTAAAAATAATAATTACATTTCATATTATCATTTAAAACAAGATCCAAGAGAAGATATTCATTTTATTCACCACTATAAGCACTCATCCAACACAATGCCTATAATAATAATTAAGATTAATATTTTCAAATACTAATTCGAAGGGAAATGTCTTTAGTTTTCTTTAGGTTATGACTTTAGAATAGGAGATGAGCCATATACACACATACATAACTTTGAGCCTTTGGCTATTTAGTAATTTGATTAATTACATTATTTTCTTTATATATTTTTATATTTAAATTAAATTAAAAATATTTGAAAAAAATTATTGCGGGTTTGGTGGATATCCATGCGGGTATCCACCGGGTATAAGATTAATACCAAATTCACCCGCATCCATGTGCGAGTTTTAATTTATAATACTAAACATGCCCACAATGGATAAAATTACCCACAACGAATGGGTCTTAGCGAATGAATTTGGGTGGATTTACGAGTTTACGGTACAATTGCCATCCCTAATGGGAACACGCCGTGGGAATAAAGGGGTTTGAAATTTAAAGAGCCGCAAGAAGGTTAATATTCTGTTTTTATATTTTGTTTTCGTGGTTCAAAAGTGCTTTTTTCTCGTAAATTGACTTTCTCGTGATCTCTTTTCGTAAAAAGTACTTTATAAATTCCTATGTCCGCAAAAGACGAAATGCCAAAAAGTAGTACGAAAAAACGAGAAATCAAATATTATGATCCTTTCAATCGGCATCTGTTTCCAAGTCTTCTCATGCATGGAGCATCAATCTGCCACTTGGGATCAATTTAAGCCGCTAGTTATTTTTAATAGAAAAACAAAATAGTTTTATCTGAAAAAAAAAAGTTAAAACCAAAACGTCCTTAATGACAAATTGAGCTCGTCTGTTCAAGATTCAAAGTGTAAGTGCCTAAAAGTATATGTAAAAGATTTTATTAATTTTATTATTTAAATATTTTTTTATTTTTTTATGTGATAAAAAAGAGAATAAAAAAATATGTTATTTTTTAAAAAAATTTAAATAAAAATATGTTAATATTATTTTAATTAAATAATTTTTTTCAAAGGTAAAATAAATAGTAATTAAAGTACTTCTCACTCTCTCTAATAAAAATAATAAAATATAAATTAAAAAGGGAGAAAGTAACTCTATAAAATTAAAGAGAAATAATTATTTTTTTATTTAAAGAATTTTAATTAAAATATTTTTTAAAATTTTAAATATTCATGTGATTTTTTAAATAAATAATAATAATATCATATTTGAAAATTTTTTTAGAGACGCTCAAAATGGTAGCCAGCCTTCGGTTTGATGCCAGTTAGATTGCAGTTGAAATGTTCAAATATCATCATTTCAAAACTCGACATTTGTTAAAAAGCTTATTGGGTAATTTACTTGGTCTCTTCAAACGAATGAAAATTACAGGAGAACAAAGCAATGAGTAGTCTTCGGTAGCCGTTGTTTGTCTGTTCCATATTTTGAGAAGTCAAGTAGAGGGAACAAACATAGTATTATTCAAATTATAAAAAAACTATGATCAAAGTCATGAATTTCAACTATCATATGTTGCTATTGTGGACTTGGTTGAGTCTTTACTAGCCGTATAATTTTATTCGATAAGTGCGACTAAATGCACTCATTTTAATTAATGCAATTTAGAATTGAAAAAAAAAAACCGAAATAATATGTTAAAAAATTAGAATTCAAAATTGGTATCTCAAGATTTGAACTTAGATTGCTAGTAAAACAAAACTATTTAAAAAGTATTCCGTCTAATAGCCTAAACGACATGGCACTTGATGTGCCTATTCATCAATGCTGAGAAATTATCTCAATAATGATAATTTGAAATTTAATAATATTATGGTTACATAGCTGTAATACATAATTTGCATCCCAATCTGTTTATCACCAATTATTTCTTGTTTTGTGTTAAGCATTAGTTGGCTTTATATTTCTATTAATATGATAATCTTACTCCATCTTTCAAAGAATAATACATTAGATATCATATCAATTAATTAGAATACAAACTATGTATTTTAGCTATTATTAATGTAAATAAATTTTCAAAGTTTGTACTTTGTTATCTTCCACCATGAAAGCTTCAAGCAAACTTAATTATATATGATTATCTTTGATAATGATAAAAATTTAACCATAAACTCTACTTCACATTATATTATTGAAATAAGCTTATGAGGCACATAATTTTTTGGGGAGATTGTTGACAGAAATTAATATATACCAATTACTCTCCTACTATTTTCATAATATTTAAAAATTCCTTTGGCACAAACACTTTAAAGGAAAAGAAGGATAAATGAGTCATTTATTATATAATTTGTATTGAGAATATGAGATACATATTTATTATAAAAGAGATGTTTAAAAAATAATAAAAAGTATGAGAAAAGTATCTTTTTATTAATTTTTTTATTTATAACAAAACATATATTTCTTATTTTTATTACTTAATCTTTATTTTTATTTTTGTTTATATGATTTATTTTTATTTATAACAAATATAAATAAAAGTGTATTTGAAAATAAGTGTAACACAATAAAATTATGCTGCGGAGTTATTAACTATTATCAAAACAGTAAAAAAATAAGTGGTATATATTAATTTTAATATGCAAAATTTTTTAACTTTATTATAATTGTATTATAATCTAATAAATTATACATACTAGAATTTCATAGAACATAAAGAGTTAGTACAACCAATAAATCTGTCGAATTTTATATTAGGAAAAGATTGTTGAGATCATAGAATTAGGAACTTTTCCCTAGCATTTGCTAAATATCATTTCCATAAAATCACAGTAAGAACTTTTATTTGCTAGAAATTCATTACGAGATGATATATTCAAATAAAAGAGTTTTTTTTTTTTAAAAAAAAAAAATTTCCTTTTTGGGGCAAAATATTATTTGTATGATCTATTCATTTATGTCGAAGAATTAAGCATGAATGACTACCCTACGCAATACGCATGACCAAAAACTTGGGGGGGGGGGGGGGGGGGGGAACAAAATTCCTTTTCTTTTGACCCAAAAAGAATGGGAGCTGTGAACAGCATTTGTATAACTCAGTTGTGATTTGTGGCTTGTGAGGGACGACTCTTCATTATATAACTATTCACAAGATACTCGACTCCGGCAATAATTATCTCAATTCTTAACTAGCTAATGGTATGACGACATTACTCATGGATAATGCATAAGACACACGAGCTACTTTCTTCATTATTAATGAAAAAATAATTATCTAAATGATTCCCTTAACCTCTGCTGCAAATTTTTTTTTTTTTTTAATAATGTTCAAACTGACATGTTTAATACCGTAAATACCCCCATTCATCCCATTATGAAAGAAATTCAGAGGCACCACCCTTTAGGGAAAAGATGGGCTGGGGCTGGGATCTACGGTCGAAATCTAGAAGACTTTACGCTAATCAAGATTTTGATCTGTTAAAGTTCCACTTTAACGAATCAAATATTTCGGCTATTTTATGTAAATTAACTAAAATGAGGTGCGAAAATTCCAAATTCCAACGTGGCCAAACCGTGTGTGTAAAGAAGACAAATTCTAAAGAAATTTAAACACATAAAAAATGTATATACGAGGACGACCATTTTAATGACTTCTTATTTAGGCTGGTTGGCTGGCTAGCAGCTAGCTACAATTTTGACGGAGATACAAATAGCAATTTTATCTTATTTTATTTTATTTATTATTAATCGATCATCATCATCATCATCTCCAATTCTCCATCCTCTCCCCTCATATGCCGTCTAATAAATTAACACAATAGGTTGATAAAATTAGTCGTCGTATTAATTAGTAGTTGTTGTAATTCGTCTCTCGTTCCTGCCTCTACCTCTTTTTTGACATTGCCGGCAATCCGCCGCCGCCTGTCTCCTCTTTTAGGGATCATCTCTCATTTGATTGATTTGAACCGGGTTCCGTCGTTCGGTCTTCTTTTGAGAATTAATTCAATCTCAACATGAGTTAGGCTTTTGTGATTGTATAGCCAGCTGCTTGCCTCGTCAGTCGTGAGTCATGATGAGGGCGATAATCGTATTGTTGGTAATTGGTTGTTTATTGTTTATGATTCGCGTGTTATTGTTCAAGACCGGTTTGATATTTGTGGCGAAAAAATGGTGGAGATTCATCGAAGATTGTTTGCACGTGCACCAGTTCTTCAAGGTACCAGAATTCAACGAAGGCATGCAGGAGAATCAACTCTACCGCAAAGTGTATGCTTATTTAAATTCTTTAACTTCAATCGAAGACTCAGATTTCACCAACCTCTTCACCGGCAAGAAATCAAACGACATCGTCCTCGGCCTCGATCCAAACCAGCTCATCCAAGACAATTTCCTCGGAGCTCCACTTTCTTGGGCCAACCAGGACGACTCCGCCACCGCCAGAACCCTCGTTTTGAAGCTCAGGAAAGCCGACAGACGAAGAATCCTCCGCCCTTATCTCCAACACATACACGCGGTTTCCGACGAGCTCGAGCAGAAGAAAAAGAGAGATTTGAGGCTCTTCGTCAATCTCAGAAACGATCGTGATGGCTGCTGCGGGCGGTGGAGATCTGTTCCATTCACGCATCCCTCCACTTTTGACACGATTTCCATGGAGACCGATCTCAAAAATCGGGTCAAATCCGATCTTGAGTCTTTCCTCAAGGCCAAGCACTATTACCATCGGTTGGGCCGTGTCTGGAAACGGAGTTATCTACTGTACGGCCCCTCCGGAACCGGGAAATCAAGCTTCGCGGCTGCCATGGCTAGTTTCATGTCCTACGACGTGTACGATGTCGATCTTTCCAGAGTCGCTGATGACGCGGATCTCAAATCCCTGTTACTGCAAACCACGAGCAAGTCGGTGATATTGATCGAGGATCTTGATCGGTTTCTGGTTGAGAAACCAGCGGCTGTGAGCTTATCGGGTGTATTGAACTTCATGGACGGGGTTTTGAATTCCTGCTGCTTCGAGGAGCGAGTGATGGTCTTCACGATGAACAGCAAAGATCACGTTGACCAGGCCCTTTTAAGACCCGGACGCATTGACGTTCACATTCATTTTCCTCTGTGCGATTTTTCTTCGTTTAAAACACTAGCGAGCAGTTATTTAGGGCTGAAAGATCACAAGTTGTTTCCTCAAGTGGAAGAGATCTTTCAAAACGGTTCGAGTTTGAGCCCGGCGGAGATCGGCGAGCTGATGATTGCGAACCGGAACTCGCCTAGTCGGGCGTTGAAATCGGTGATCACGGCTTTGCAAACCGACGGCGAGGGGAGGGGGGCAGCGAATGCCGGACGGCGCTTGGATAAAAGCGGGTCAAAGAAGTCAACGGATGCCGATTCGGGTGAACACGGTGGGGTATTTAGCAGAGAAAATACTGTCAAGGAGTTTAGAAAGTTGTACGGTTTATTGACGTTGAAGAATAGTAGAAAATCTCAGTCGTTCGATTTGGCTGCAGCCGAAAACCATAGTTGATCGTGTGGTTCATATTTTGTAATCGACGATGTAAAAAATTGGCACCATGGTAAGCTTTAATTTGAGGGTGGTGATTATACATAGGAACAACATAAATTAATAGATACGATATTCTATTTTTCATCTTTAATTTGTTGCCTTGATGTTTTTGTTGAAATCGATTAATTTCTCTCTTCAAAATATGTATCTTAATAATATGTACTCAAAAACCCAGATATATAGTGCGCCCCATTGAGTGAGGGGGCTGAAATTAGAGATCGGTGCTGATCTTTTTTGCAAGTGGTCCGAACCACTGACTACTAGAACTGAGTCACTGAACCTCTATGATTTAGTAGGGAAATTCGTCCATTACTCTATTCTCGTTGCGATGCTGCTCCTTTTCTGCTACGGATTGCCAAGGAGTTTTCATCATTTTCTAACTATTCTTGTGGTAGTCATCTTTTCTTTAGACACATACTGTTGGACCAAAGCATAGCCAAGAATCATGAATGTGGCTGTACGTGGAACATAGTTCATTATTCGTTACCCAAAATTAAAAAAATGAATGTGAGGAGGGTTTGTCTCATTGGCTGTCAACTTCTTCTTCTTTTTTTTTTTTTAAATTTTTATAGTCTTGCGGAATGGATATTACAAATTTACAATCTCATGTCTACTGGAAATATGAAATCGATAAGCTTTATAGTTTATAGTACGATTAAGATGTCTATTAAGTATAATTCGAAAATTCTACATAAATATACGCTTCCTTTAACATTTGACTGTGATTTATTTAATACAGTAAATTCGAGATCAACGTTTAACAAAATTCTGGTTTCTTCTGGTTGTTAACTTGTTTTCAGCCGTCGTCCGGGATAAGCCAAAATGAAAGTCCCGTCTCTCCAATTGGTCCACAATCGAAAAGATTAGTTGGACAAAATTTCAATTCAAACAGTTTTGAAAAACAATATATATATATATGACAATTGCTAAAGAACAAACGATGCATGATAAAATTGATATCAGAAAATTAAGGAGGGTGGTCAAAGCCAGCTGGTCCAGCTGATATCGGAGAATGTCATATCACGTCTTATCCTCGATTTTAATTGCTGTATCGGAACCGAATTTCACAGCCAGTAGCTACTACTACCAGAAACAAAATGAATATTTAAGCCACCCCCAGAGCTGCCCCGCGACCGCGCGAGTTACGGCTTGCGGGTTTCGAAGTCTGCCGCCTTTAAAATGATTTAACATTGTTTACTGATAAAATCAGACAATATTTTTTATAAATGGATACTTCTAAGAAGCAGTGATGAATTAAACCCCAATTATTTCCGAATTTAAGGAATAATTAACATGAAATCTTGTTTCAATGCTCGTGTGACAGTTCGTGTAAGCTTCTATATAGATCTATGATTGCGTATTTGTAATAATTGTGGAGCATGATTCAATAATTGTAAGTATGGGAGAAAAGTTGCTTTGCAATTTTTATTATATGAATATGACATATACGCCAGGCATGAATGAATGCGATAACATGATTTCATAAGATCGCACGAATGGCCCAAATCCTAGTGTGTGATTGCATTGTTTCGTCCGGAAATATGCCCGCACACGCAAACATGTGAACTCTTTCAAAGGTAATGAATCGTTATTGTTAACTATTAAGCCACGCGCTTGAAAGAATTATGGAATATGATACTCTTCTTATTTGAACTCAACTAAATTTTTAAAGATATTTTATCATGTATTTTTTAGTGATAATGTATGGATAAAATTTAACTTCTTTTACTTTTTTATTGTTTAACTACCAATCAGTAATGAAATTATTTGCTCAATAAATGATCAGATCATGAGAGAATTCTGATCCAAAAATTTTAGCCAAAAAGTCAAGTTCTACTACTGCATTTGTAAGAAACAATTTATTCGATTTATTCCTTAGAATTATATATACCTGTGTTCTTGCGGGAATATTCTGGAAAACGAATAAACCATGCGGTTTAAACACTTTAAGTTTTAAGCCTTTAAAATTCCGCGGTTTTAAAATTTTTCCTGTACTTTAAGATTCTGGACAAAAAAACTATTGATATATATATGAGTTAAAAAGTCATCGCCGATAATACCTAACCGAAGTAGTGTTGGTTTGATTTCGAAGGATTAAAAATGGACAAGAGTACAAGTCCAGCTAACACGCAATGCTATCACTTCACGTCCTCACTTGATAGATCGAAATGGGTGAATAATGAAGGAAAATATTATATTTGACAATTCTTGCAGTTGCAGATTTTTTCCTCTACCAAGCTGTACATGTTAGATTGTCCGATGGTATTGCTTCTTTCAGTATTTAATAACAAACTCGCGGGTTTGATTTAATTTTTTTTATGGTGCCCACTGTTCAATAAAGAATATTTCAACTGATCAATAAAGAATTCTTCTTTCCTTTTGAAAAGGCATAAAAGATTCTTCAAGAAGCCAAAAGAGTATAGGTTTTTCATCCACCTAACAAATCATTCAGAGTTACATTATAAGTCACTCAATAAGGTTAAGTTTCGGGTATAATCAGCCGGAGTTCTGTCAAATATTTAAGGTGACAAGGTCAATCAAAAAAGTGACATATAATGTGCGAAGCAACGTGCAAACTTCCCAAAGCGAGTTCATAAATCTTTGGACTCTTCAAACTCCAATTTAATTTTTTGAAATAATGAAATTATTATATTTCATTCACTCTTTATCATGCATGTGTTTCAATTAATAATGCTTAAGGTACCCATGCTCTTAAACCACCAAAATCTCTCTTTAAATAGATATATATTAAATCCAATTTGGTCATTTTTACATTTTTTTAAAAAATGACTTAATCAATTCCGTGTTTCCGTTAAACACATCGGGCCACCTTGAAAAACAGAACTGATAATTCAATCCAATTAAAATTCAAATTTGATTGGATTCGAATTAATTTGAAGCCAAGCTAGACCACATCCTGGATTCAAACTTCTGCAATCGGATAAATTTGCAGTAGATACAATTTCAAATATAAAGCTCGTTGGTTTTTGCACCAGTGAAAGTAGTTTGCTTGGGTCCAACGGCCTGTAAACATAGGCTTTAGCCCGAAGAATAGTTGGACCGACTATATTTGCCTAATTCAAATGCTGGTGTAATAAATAGTGGAATGTTATCGAATTCTACCTAAATATTTTCATTTTATCTTTCAAAATTAAAAAAAAAAAAATAAGGAAACAAAAATTTGGATTATCAAATGTTTTTCAATGTTGAAATTTTTGAAATTAAATGATTATATTAAGAAGGGATATTATCAAATGCCCAGATAATATTTTCTAACATATCACTTTACCACCAAAGTTTTCAAAAAATATTAAGTGGTATTTGATGATCCCTAACAAGAAACTGATGCTAATTTTATATTAATTTTAATAATACAAATAAATTGCAGTAATATATTTAATAAAAATAAATAATTATTTTAAGAAAATTATTTTATCTTTGTTGCTTGCTCTTTTAACATTTGTAATTGGCTATTTAAATCAATTTAATGAGTACACATCAATTATAATATTTAATTTAATAATAGTAAATAATTGTATTGTCTTATTGAGAAATTACCACATTCTTTTTTTCTTTTTGGTATTAAATCATCACTGCTGATTAAATTTATTAAATTGAAGTACTTTACATACCCCTGCAACGTCATCATTTTTAAAAAAATAAAAGTTAGGTTTTTTAAAATAAAGCTAGGTATTTAATAATAAAATGATAAGAATTAAAGTATTAAATGGTAAAATGTAATTATAAAATAGAATAATAACGATAAAGAAATATATCAGAAGATAGTTGAGTCCTATTTAATGATATACCATAAATAATTAAACGAGATAAATACTTGTCATAATTATTTATCTCATCGATTCAAACATAAAAGGACATCACAGAGCACCAAATCGAACGTAATAAACACGCCACGAAATAAAGAAAATAAATATACAAGGAATCTCACTCAATAATAATGTACGACGTTACATTTTTTTTTAAAAAATAATAATAATAATAAAAAGAAAAATCAACAAGAGCAAGTAGATAATTTCTTCATCTCACTAATTTCCAAATCAGCCCCAGAGATAACATCAATCTTGGAACCCGCAAGCATCGGCGGCCCATCAACTTTGCCGTTGCCGCATTCCAATTCCTTCTTAGAAACGGCGCCGTAAATTTCCTGGAGCAGCCTGAAAAAGGCAGTATCCACATTGTCACCATTAAGTGCGGATGCCTCAGAGAAAAACAAGCCTTGATCCTCTGCAAACTCAACAGCATCCTCCGCCGAAACTGCCCGCATATCCACAAGATCAGATTTGTTTCCAATCAGTATGATCCTGATGGAGCTGTCAGCATGAGCGCGCAGTTCCTCCACCCACCTAGCCACATGATCAAACGACTGTCGTTTCGTGATGTCGTACACTACTACGGCCCCTAAGGCACCTCTATAGTACGCACTTGTCACCGCCCGGTACCTAAACGCAAACGCAACAAGACTTAATGGTTAAATAACTTTCATTCAGCTTTGGACCCTATTTCGTGATACGGAAAGACAAACCTTTCTTGGCCAGCAGTGTCCCAGATCTGGGCTTTGATGATCTTGCCGTTGATGGTGACAGTTCTGGTTTGGAACTCGACGCCAATGGTTGATTTCGAGTCAAAGAAAAACTCATTCTTGGTGAATCTCGAAAGAATCTGAGACTTGCCCACGGCCGAGTCACCGATCACCACTACCTTGAACACATAGTCTATTTTGTCAGGAATCATATTCTCTTGTTGTTGATGACGATGATCGGTGGCATCGCCACTCATTTCTTCGTTCATTTTTTTCTTTTTTTCACTTTCACCAGAAAAAATTCTCACTCTGGAGGGGGATGTATTCTTTTTAAATATTCCTCTTGTATGTATGAATGAAATATTTGATATATTGATTTTGCTTTGGTCTTGGCTTTTGGTGTTGGTGGGTGTAAGTGGGGGCAAGTGAAGAGGGAAAAAAAAATTAACGTCTAAAAAGATGAGGAGACAAACTAAAGCCGGGTTCAAGGTTTTTCGGTCACAGCCTCGCCAGTGAAAAAAAAAAGTAAAAAATAAAAAATAAAAATGAAAACGATGTCTACGCCCACTGTGCAGTCCTTGTCCTCTTTGTAATGCATTCTCGACGACAAGCCGTGCATTATTGTTTTATCAATTAATTTTGGTACTTCATGTTTTAAAGAAACTTCGCGCCGGTTTGACCCCCTGTCTGTCTGTCAAAAAGCTATATCTAATTGCTGCCAAGTGGGATTTTTAATGGGATTTGCGAACGAATTGCAATTATGCACTCGGCTGTCTTAATTCCCGGCATAATCCATGGCTCCTCGTTAAAAAAACATGATTGAAGTGGTTCATAAAGGTAATAAAGTAACAGTTGTTGGTCTAGGTCTTGGTCCTTAATCGCGGATCGATTAGGAGCTTTCTCTTTATGTCTTGTCGGCTTGTCGCATTGAGGTGTTTATAATCTACGTGAAACAAATAAATTAATTAAGCTTTGCACATAGATTTCACTGGTGTTCCAATGAATTAGGGGTAGGGCCAACGATTTTATTTTGGGTGCAGTTAAATTGGAGCATTTTTAAAGTAGATCATCTGTTATAATCATTAGATACAATGTAACAATTGTAAAAATAAAATAACATGGTGACAAGCGTGGTTGCTCCAATCAGTATCCCTGACTTTAATAAAGTCTGGGATTAATTAAAAGATAAAAAAAACTAAATTTTAACACATTACATGATAAAATATAGTGCATTGGAGTTTGTATTTATTTTGTCTTTTAATTAATTTCTAATTTTATTAAAGTTATGGATCACTGGTTGAAAAATTATTATTATTATAATATATATATATATATATATATATATATATATATATATATATATAACGCGTATGCATTTTTTTCATGCAAACACATTTTAAAAATACGGAGTTTAAAATAGTTAATTTTTAACACTTTAAAACCGCATGATTTTATAATTTATTCAATAACTAACTCTTTTAAATAACATGATTTAAAAGTGTATTCTCATTTTAAAAAAATATGCATGTTCGCATATGAAAATGATTATATATATATATAAACTGATAAAAGAAGAGTTACCGAAGTATCCTAAAATTGCTCTAAATTTATGCTAGTTAGATTGTGACAAAAAGTATAAAATGCAACATAACATGATCTTAGCAAGTGATGCTCAATTTTTTTTTATATTATCATAGCACCAATGAATAAATGACTCACAATAGTTTTAATACAAACTTTGTATTTGATATTTGAAAATCCAGTTTTCCTTTTCTTGCAGTTCTCTTTTACATTAAAAAAATAAATAAATAAAGAAGACTTAATGTTTACTCTAATTGTTAATCATCCGTTTTGTTATAGATGGTACGTCTCAGCTTTTTTCGCAACATGGCGGGGCTGGCTGCGAGTTGTCTATTCTAGGGGTTCAAGGTAAGTGAGTGGGATCAAACTCAAACATACGATATTCTGAATTCATGGACGTTCAATTTTATTTGTTTATTTATTTATTGAAGAAAAAAAAATTAATGGACATTCTAATGCTTGCACCGACAAAATACTAATGCAGTTATGACATGGGGCCTCCTACTCTGGAAGAAAATTGCCGGATTACTTTTCCTTTCCAGCGGTTCCACATCATCGCTGATTTTGTTGTTGAAAAATTACTACTTAATTTTTATAAAAATAGTTTTATAAAACTGCAAATTTTCATTCCTTATGAGAGAGCTGAGCTGCTTTTGTTGTTGAAAAATTACTACTTAATTTTTCCGATAATTTTCGTTGAACGAAAATATTCACCATAATGAAGTAGTGAAAACAGTAAACTCATCATCAATGTCTCGAACATTATCTAACTTTTTATTCACTGATTTACGAAGTAACTTGATGCAGGATTGGCTTATTAAAGTGACGAAGGGAAGGATACACACAACCAACACGGAAAACAAATGCTCCTCAGGATTGGCTTATTAAAGTGATGAAGGATACACACAACCAACACAGAAAACAAATAAACATCACATGTCATTTTCAGGCTTTGAAGGCCGCTTTAATCACAGGTCAGGATGTGATTTGCAGGCTCCAACGTCGAAGTCCCAATGCGACCCAATCCAAAACATTCTGAGCCTTGGGCCACATCTCGCAGAAAGTAAAACATTTGTGGCTGAAACTCGTCCACATCTAATTTTGCTTACAAGAAGAAGAAGAAGAAGAAGAAGAACAAAATTATATTAGATTTCTTTCCTCTCCACCCAACCCAAGGCCAACGGACAAAAGTTTGGTTTCTTCCATCCGCAATTTTGTATCCATGGATACTCTTTCAAGCTCGGTTTCCACCTTCAAATTTGCAGCTCTTCACTCAACACCTCGAGAATTACATAACTTCAAAGCTCCTCCAAACACATCCCAATCTCATCATCAGTTTCATCCACACCAGTCCCACCTCAGCTCAACCAGACCCAACAAAACTGCCGCTTCTTTCACTCGCAGGAGCTTCTCTAATAGTTATCCATCGTTAATTTCCTCCTCCGGAACCTCAACTCCCAAGTCAGCTTCCCCAAATAGCCATCAGAAACCTGCCAGCGGCTACGCTGCAGCCCTTCTAGACAAAGCTCTATGCCACAGTTCACTTGAAGCTGTCCAAAGGGATGTCCTAAAGTTATCAAGGTTGCTCAAGAATGAGCAAATTCAAGCTGTCTGTGCTGACCCTTTTGTGGGTGATAAAGACAAGGGGCAAATAGTGAAGGAACTGTTGAGTAGTTGGAAAGTTAATAGGTATTTGGCGGCTCTGCTGAGGATGCTGATTGAGAGAAATAAGGTGGCCATGGTGAGTGATGTTTTGGAGGAATTTCAGAGGATCTATGACGACTTGATTGGGACTCGAGTTGTGTTTGTTTCGTCTGCAAAGAAGATGGAGGAAGATCAACTCTTTCATATTGCTAAGAGAGTTCAAAACCTTTGTGGGGCTGCACAAGTCAAGATTAGAAATTTGATTCAGGAGGGAGTGCCATCCTATCCTTAATCATGTTCATTGCAATTTATAGAGCTGACGCAACGGTTATGTTGCTGTATAACTAAAGATTGTTGTATTCTCAACAAAGTTACCTTAACAGTCCTACACAATTAGTGTTGTAATTTATTCATTTATTATTATTTTTTTTTTTTTGGTGATATCAAATTAGTGCAAAAACCCTCGGGTGCACTGATTAATACGAGAAAATACATCTAAATATGTATAAAATGGGAGATAAAAATTGATTGTCTAAAAATTTAATTCGATGAAAAAACAATTTTTGGGCATAAAATAATCAATTGGGCTTTTCAAACAGATGATTTGCTCGTTACCAAAAAGTTGGGAAACAAAAAAAGGCAAACGCTTTAATACAACTCTCCAAGTCCAAAAGGACCAAGACCCAGTAACTGCTTCTCTTGAGTTCGAGCTCTGTTCAGTTGGGGTTGCGATGCTGCGTCATCTCCACCAGAAGATCACAGCCCCAAGTTGCCTTCTCCAATCAATCGGAGGCGCACGATGTTCTCTCTCGACCATCACAGTCACACCCCCCATCAAACCCTGGCCCCAACGCCTCTACCCAAAACGCCTTGTCTCCATGATCTTCCGTCAGCAAAATCTCGATCTTGCCCTCCAAATATTCCACTACGCCGGAAAATTCCACCCCAACTTTTCCCACAATTACGACACCTACCACTCCATCATCCACAAACTCGCTCGCGCTCGCGCTTTCGACGCAGTCGAATCTCTCCTCACTGAGCTAAAACAAAACCCGGAAATCAAATGCGGCGAAAATTTATTCATTACCGTCATTCGTAACTACGGTCTCGCCGGTCGCCCTGAATTAGCCGTCAAGACATTTTTGCGCATTGAAAAATTTAACGTGCAACGTTCTGTACGGTCGTTGAATACTCTGTTAAACGCTTTAGTGCAAAACAAGAGGTATGATTTGGTTCATTTGATGTTCAAGAATTCCCGACACAAGTTTAAGGTCGTCCCGAATGTGTTCACTTGTAACATTCTGATTAAAGCACTTTGTAAGAAAGATGACGTTGAGGGTGCGATTAGGGTTTTAGATGAAATGCCATCAATGGGAATGGTGCCTAATTTGGTGACGCATACGACAATTTTAGGTGGGTATGTTTGGAGAGGAGATATTGAGAATGCTAAGAGAGTTTTTGGCGATATTTTGGATCGTGGGTGGGTTCCTGATGCGACAACGTATACGGTTTTAATGGATGGGTATATTAAGCTAGGGAGATTAACTGATGCTGTCAAGGTAATGGATGAGATGGAGGATAATGGCGTTGAGCCTAATGAAGTTACTTATGGGGTTATGATTGAAGCCTTTTGTAAGGGGAAAAAATCAGGTGAAGCACGTAACTTGCTTGATGATATGCTTCAGAGAAAGTACGTACCCAGTTCGGCTCTTTGTTGTAAGGTTATTGATTTGTTGTGTGAGGAAGGCAAGGTTGAGGATGCTTGCGAGTTGTGGAAAAGACTTTTGAGGAAGAATTGTATGCCAGATAACGCCATTTCTAGCACAATTATTCATTGGCTTTGTAAAGAAGGGAAGATTTGGGAAGCCAAGAAGTTGTTTGATGAGTTTGAGAGAGGTTCCATTCCTAGTTTGTTAACTTATAATACGCTGATTGCAGGAATGTGTGAGAGTGCGGAGTTAACCGAGGCGGGGAGGTTGTGGGATGATATGGTGGAGAAAGGGGTTGAACCAAATGTGTTTACTTATAACATGTTGATTCAGGGTTTTTGTAAGATTGGTAATGCAAAGGAGGGGATTAGGATTTTAGAGGAAATGCTGGATAAAGGCTGTTTTCCAAATAAGACAAGTTTTTCTTTGTTGATCGAGGGCCTGTACGAGTCAGGAAATGAAGGAGAGGTTGGTAAGGTTGTTTCAATGGCAACGGCTAGTGGAAGTGTTGAAAGTGATTCCTGGAATTTTCTCTTGACCAGGATTGTTAGTGATCTGGATAGTGGGGCTGGTGCACTTGATGAATTATTAGTAAAAAATTGCTAATTGAAGATCCACGCTTTTTTCATGGCATGTTGCACATTGCTCATGGTACTTAGGAGACATGGATCAACCAGCTGTTTCTACCTTGGTCGAGGTTGGAATTCACTGGCAAGTAGCTGTTACATGGATCACATGGAACTGAAGCTGCCTTTGTCGCGCGAGCATTTGGCAAACAGCAGAGTCAAAAACTGAGTCCAGTTTGATTTAGATCAATGACTTAGCTGTTAAGGTCCAAATTATTTGAGCAGACTAGGAAGTGATTTAATTATTAATGGCCTGTTTGGGGAAGGACTAGGTCAAACAACAAGGACGGGAACAGTTTGCTGTTTCTGTTATTTGATTGTGAAATATGTACAAGGTCACGCTCCAAATTGTTTTCAAAGTGTAAAGAGACTCAGTCAGGTATGTCTGTTTTATGCTGATCGTGGAAGTGGATTGGGGGCATAATATGTTGATATATTTCCCCTCTAGCCATATATTGGCAAGTCTCTTTTATTAATATTTTTAGTTAGTTTATTTATTTTTACTGAACAGGGAATTGAATTGGGCATTGGAGAATAAATGAGTTTAAAGGAATGTAATTGGAAGAGAAATAGAAGATTATAGCACGAGCAGGCTTCGGAAATTAAGGACTAAGAATTAAGAGGACAAGGAATTAAAAGAATTAATTTACTAACGTTTTAATCCAAATTGACATGTGATCCATCAAACTCACGTGAGAAGCAATATTACCATTATAGTTACCACGTGCATGGCATTAAAAAGAAATGAAAATCCCAATTTGATTCAAGTAAATGGAGCAACAACCACTAATGGGCTTTTGGTCCAATGGGAGAAGTCGCACTTACAATATTGAGTACAAGGGTTCGAGCTTCCATAAGAGCATTATGGAGGTTAGTTTCAGTTCTTCCTCAATTATCAATTAATTGAGTGAAGACAGTCTCTCTCTTATGAAATGTGAGTAGAGCAGGCGCCCCTCGAATATCAGAGAGAGTTTAAAAATATCTGGGCATATACTTCAGTGTGTCAATGTATGATGGTGGTCCCAGTTATATAGTATGATTGTAAATATTAATTATAATGTCTGATGTAATGTCAGTAATATCTGTGTATAACAGACTTCAAAAAAAAAAAAAATGGAGACCACGGGTTTGAGAAGAGCCAGCCGTTTGAATTTATTTCTCATATTGGTTTTATATTTTTTTTTATTTCTAATTTAATTATATGTAATTAAATTTTTATATTAGGGTTAAGGATGATGCGTTGTTCAATAATATAATTTACTTTTTATTTAATTAAATTTTTATATATGTATTTCAATATTTATTGTTTTTGTTTCACATAATTAGTTGAATGTTTTTAAATCTTTTCATTATTACTGTCGTGTATTATTAATTGTTAAGATAAATATTTCACTAAATCTCTACTTGGATTTATAAAGTTTATATATGATTATTTTTTATTATGTGTTTTTCATTAAGTTATTTACACTGAGTGCTTATGAAAATTTTGACTCTTTGTTATTCAATATGTTTATAAGGGATGCTTAAATATCATACTATTAAAAGAAGAAAAAAAAACTATATATAATTAATTTTAATTGAGCTTAATTTTTATATTCATGAGTAGATATTATATTGATTTGGAGTTGTCACTCCAAAATTTAAAATTGATTGATAATTAGATAATTATAAAAGTTTTAATCTCTTGAATTCTTCCGTTAATTTCCTCGTTCTAATTTTAATTGCATCTTTAGTTTAAATCTCTTCAAACAAAATATTCTATTTTTAACTAGGTTAAGAGTTATAATTAGCTTAAGTTAAATTTGTCTTTCATAAAACTAGCAATCCATGTGAGTTCGTTCTCATTATTCCTGACTTCTATTCTAATAGACTCGTGCACTTGTGAGTTCATTATAATTTGTACAACATGGATTCAATGCATCAGAGGGCAAGATGTGTGTTGGATCATCTTAATATTTCCGCACCTAAAAAAGCAAAATTTTTTGTTCTTGATTTTCCTGTTAACGTTGTTTTGTTGTTGTTAGAGTCAGAATAGGTCCGATGGGTTTATAGCTAGGTGGTAGTTTGATCAATCATCATCAATTTGCAGGTAAACGGTTATTTTTGATCCCATGACAAATCGTGGAAACCTCAAAGTGAACATTTGACAGACAATATGCATTTGTCTAGAATTAGATCATTCGCAGCTAAACACCAATTCTTCGAACGTCTGTGTTATTTTCTTGTTGATAAAATGAGTTTGAAGTTTGAGCTGCCAAACCACTCTCTGTTCATTTCGTAGGGAGAAGCTGAATTTGAATCTAGTGGTCGAAATCAACCCATCATCCATCCCGTTGCCGACCCTAGTGAGTAGTAGAGAGGTGGTCCTGACCTGAGGGCTGTAAATTTCCAAATTGTTCAATATGTATGTGTTAACTGTGTACATGAAAATTCTTCATCCGTTGCCATTGGCATTATTTACTCTTCTTCTTTTCCTTTTCTGCTATCACCGGGAAACTTTCCACCAGCTATCTAAGACTTGCCTGGAGGATTCTTAAAAGTTGAAAGCTATAAAACTAATTGGGTTAGGGACCCTTCGTGGGTCTGGGTCAGCTGTGATCCGAAGATAAAATTTAAAAAAAACTCTCAGGTGGTTGTGGCTTATTTTCCATGTTGAACAAGTCAACCAATCCGCGGAGATTATTAATTTTTGAAAGAAAAGTCGTAGCTTAGGCGTAGTCATCTTGGACAAATGCTAGTCTGCTGGTACTTTTTATATTTGAATGGTGGTTAGATTAGTAGTACTGCCGTCCATTTCACGTGTTAGCCGTGTACGGGTCTTTGATTTTTTTTTTTTTTAACCATAAAATAATGTCACTGAATTTGATTTTCAACTTACAAAAGTGACACGAGCCTAAAATGCAATTGTTTCCTTCAATTGTTGAATCTTCATTCATTATTTCTCGTCACAATTTGGTCGGACATGAAACGCCTCTTCGGCACTACTGCATCATGAAATGTGAAATTTGAATGATGTCGTAATTAATTCATACAAAGAAGATTACATACATATTATTAAATACCTCATCACTAAAGATAATAATTGCAGATTTACAGTATCACATTAGTAGTTAACAGTGCTTAGCTTTGCATAAATAAATTACCGGCATTAGGCTTTGGGTTGTAATTAAAATTAAACGTAAAAAGAATAAAAAAATAAATCAATCAAAATAAAGAAATTATTAAATTAGTTATCAATGAAGAGCCCAACGATATAAAAAGAGAAAGAGAGAGAAAGTAAATAAGAGACATATTATTTACAGAAAAATTTCATTTAATTTTCAGTATTTGCAAATAAGGAATGAATCATCTTTTTATAATTTTATAATTATATAAATGAACTAAATAATTAATTAATAAATACATCATTAGTCATAAGTTCTTATGAGATAAAAAAAAAATATTTTGATAAATATTTACATAACTATAATTATTTCATGACATAAACTAAACGGACAATTTTGTTCCGTCGTTTCATCTTGCCGCGTAAGTTGGTTTTTAGAAGAGGGTCGTTGGTTACTATTATTATTACATTTTTATCCTTTCTACGTGGGATGGGATGGGATGGGCGTGGGGTGGGGCAGGGGCCGGGGCGACAGCTACTCTCTTTCTTATACAGAAGAAAACCAACAGATAAAATAAAATAGAAAACATAAATAAACACTTCTATTTATTTTTTTAAAAAAGTCTTTTTTTTTTTTTAATTATATTTTCATATTATTAAGTTGAGCTAAGCTTGTTTGTTTGTTTGTTTGTCTGGGTCTCTTCTATTTGGTCCGGCTGCTGGCGAAAGGCGTGTCCTTTCCAGTTTCCAAAGGCTGAAATCGGGAATTTTCAGGGGCATTAACTCTTTTCATCTGTTGACTTTGTTGACTCTGCTGCTCGCTCTTACCTCTTAGCTGGAGTTTGGTTCTTTAAGTTGAATGTTGATGAAATAAACTCCTTGTTTCTTGATCTCATTTGTTCAACTTTGACCAAATTGACATCTGTCTACAACATGCATACCAGCTCTATGATGGCAATTGTAAGTGAATTTTAAATTTATTATTATTATTTCGTAAACTGACTCCAAGCAATAATCTGGCTTGGCTGAGTTGATTTGTTTTTCTTTCGGGGATTGGATTCATCAGATGCACAGTCTTTTGCTTATTAGGAACAACTCGATAATGTATTATCAATGTAATGATTTTGTTGTTTTGTCTTCCAAAAAATTCGCAAGCTCACTAGGCACATCTATTGAAGTTATTTATACTTCTCAAGGAATATGACTTACTTTTGATTCGGCAATTTTATTTTTCTTGGTCCTCCATATTCTCAGAAACTAATTTGTGGCTTATAGGACGAATTCATTTTTAGACTCTCGAGTCGTGATTATTCCAATCAAATTGCTGGCTGACTTATTTCAAATTGGAACTGAATGTAGGCATATCAAGTGAAAGTTTAGCAGGGTGATTTAGGCATCAGACAGTCGACAATTGCCATACAATTTGACTCCTGCCATTTGTAGTTGCTATTGGCATGGAAAGAGAAGGTTTTGCTGCCTAGCTTTTGCTGGGTTGTTTTCATATGATGGCACTGGATGTGGTTACTAGTGCTTCAACTGTTCCAGCTTCGGAAGCGCTTTCTCAGATTGTAGAGGCCATTCTAGAGGTGATGATTGCTTCTAATAATGTTCTCATTAAGAAGGAGAGTTTTAAGGAACTTGCAGCTTATTTGGAAAGGATTGTCCCAGTCCTAAAAGAGCTGAATAAAAGAGATCTCAGTCATTCTGAGGGCTTAAATAGTGCTATAGAGATTCTCAATCGAGAAATAAAAGGTGCAAAGGAACTTACGACAGAGTGCAGCAAGAGAAACAAAGTGTATCTCTTAATGAATTGCCGGGCAATAGTTAAGCGCTTAAAGGACACTGCTAGAGAGATCAGCCAGGCACTAGGTATCCTTCCTTTGGCCTCCCTAGATCTTTCAACAGATATAATTGAAGAGATTGAGAAGGTCTGTGACAATATGCAGAGAGCTGAATTTAGGGCAGCTATAGCTGAAGAAGAAATTTTGGAGAAAGTTGAGTCTGGAATACAGGAAAGGAATGTTGATCGTTCTTATGCCAATCATTTACTATCTCTGATAGCAGATGCTGTTGGTATCTCAACTGAGAGGTCAGCGTTGAAAAAGGAATTTGATGAATTCAAGAGTGAGATTGAAAATTCCCGGATGAGAAAGGATCAAGCAGAGGCTGTACAAATGGATCAGATTATTGCTTTACTAGAAAGGGCCGATGCAGCTTCATCTCCAAGGGAGAAGGAGATGAAGTATTTCTCCAAGCGGAAGTCTTTGGGTAGCCAGCCTTTGGAACCTCTCCAATCATTTTATTGCCCAATCACGCGGGATGTCATGGTGGACCCTGTGGAGACTTCTTCGGGACAGACATTTGAGAGAAGTGCTATAGAAAAATGGTTTTCAGATGGGAACAACTTGTGTCCCCTAACCATGACTGTTCTAGACACATCAATTCTAAGGCCAAATAAAACCCTGAGGCAATCGATTGAAGAATGGAAGGATAGAAACACCATGATTACAATTGCTTCCATGAAACCAAAACTCGTGTCCACGGAGGTTGAAGAAGTGCTTCATTGCCTGGAACAGCTACAAGATCTCTGTCAACAAAGAGACCAGCACCGGGAATGGGTAATATTGGAGAACTACATACCAAAACTTATTTATTTACTTGGTTCCAAAAATCGTGATGTAAGGAATCGTGCTCTTATCATTCTTCACATTTTGGTAAAAGATAGCAATGATACTAAGGTACTCTTAACTTAAACCACCATTTATTCAAATTTTGTTTGGCTGTTATGTTTCTTAATAAGATAGGACAAGGAAGCTTTCAACTCATTGTAAAACTTTGTCCAACATGAGTTGTTGCTTTATCATTATGCATGTTTATGAGTTTGATTCTAAACTGATCTATAAGCTCCAGACATATTTGTTCAGAGTTTTTTTTTCCTTGCATGTGGGCGGTTGATTTACCCCTTACGCAGATTTAGATTCTATTTTTCAATTTTACTATGGGAAGTGGGTATGCTAATTGTTAAAAAATTTGCAGGTTGCTTTATGAAATTTTGTTTACCCTGATAACTGAAGACATTTTGCAGGAAAGACTCGCAAATGGTGATGATGCAGTTGAATCTATTGTTCGATCTCTTGGGCGTCGTATTGAGGAAAGGAAGTTGGCAGTTGCATTACTTTTGGAATTATCCACTTGTAATACATTACGAGACCAGATTGGGGACGTTCAGGGGTGCATTCTCCTCTTGGTGACTATGGCAAGCAGTGATGACAATCAAGCTTCCAGAGATGCACAAGAACTATTGGAGAACCTCTCATTCTCTGACGATAATGTGGTTCAGATGGCAAAAGCAAATTATTTTAAACATTTGCTTCAACGGCTTTCTGCAGGTTCTAAAACTTCACGTGTTACAATATAGCTTCTCTGACTTTGAGTCAAGTTAGTTTGTTATTTTAGACTTTGAATTTATTTGCTAGAAGATGCAGAATAGGTTTATATCGTTTCTTTTCTAGCCAATGGATTTTATTCATGTTCTAATAGTGCTGTTTCATTTATTTGTGCAGGACCTGAAAGTGTAAAAATGCGCATGGCAACAACCTTGGCTGAAATGGAGTTGACTGACCACCACAAAGCATCTTTGCTTGAAGGAAATGTACTGGGTCCACTTCTTCACTTGGTTTCTCGTGGTGACATTCAAATGAAAAAAGTGGCCGTTAAAGCTCTTCGGAATCTTTCAAGTGTGCCCCAAAATGGATTGCAGATGATAAAAGAAGGTGCTGTTGGACCGTTAGTAGATCTTCTCCTTCATCACAGCTCATCATCCTCTAGCTTACGTGAAGAGACAGCAACTGCAATTATGCATCTTGCAGTATCAACCATGTACCAAGAGTCCAGCCAGACACCAGTTACGCTGCTGGAATCTGATAAAGAAATTTTTATGCTCTTCTCTTTAATTAATTTGACCGGGCCAAATGTGCAACAAAGAATTTTACAGACCTTCAATGCTTTGTGTCGATCTCCTTCTGCAGGAAATATCAAGACCACATTAACACAGGTACATCCTAATGGAAGAAGAGGTGTTTGTGTGTGCTTGGGTACATGCATGCTCTGTCTTTGTTTATGTTTCCTCATCCTGAAAGAAAGCTAGTGCCTATTCTTTGGAAATATAAGTAGAAATTTTAATTCTGCGTTGCATTAGATATTGACATATAGTGAAAACAGTTTGTATTGCATTGTTTAGGTTAATTTTTGAGTTCTTTCATGTTATTTAAGTCTCTGTTTTTTTCAACCCACACCTAATTCAAATACCTCCATAGTGTGACTTCCTCTATAATCAGTTTCTGTGGGATTTCATTTAAATCCATATTAACTGGTTTAATAATTGGCAGTGTTCGGCTATTCCAGTTCTAGTTCAGCTATGTGAGCATGATAACGAAAATGTCAGAGCAAATGCTGTGAAGTTGTTCTGTTGCTTGGTAGATGATGGAGATGAAGCAATCATCCGGGAGCATGTGGGTCAGAAATGCCTTGAGACCTTAGTCACCATCATCCAATCTTCTCACAATGAGGAAGAGATTGCCTCCGCAATGGGAATTCTCTCTAAACTTCCGGAAGTACCTCAATTCACTCAGTGGCTTCTGGATGCCGGTGCACTTCCGATTGTTTTAAATTTTCTGAAAAATGGAAGGCAGAATGATCCAAATAGATTTCAAGTCGTTGAAAATGCTGTTGGAGCCTTACGGCGTTTCACTGCTCCGACAAACTTGGAATGGCAAAAGAGAGCAGCTGAAGCTGGTGTTATTCCCAAGTTGGTTCAGTTACTAGAGTATGGAACCACCCTGACAAAAGAACATGCAGCCACGTCTCTTGCTCGTTTTTCAAAAAATTCCCTTGGGCTAAGTCGACCAATACCGAAGCGTAAGGGGTTCTGGTGTTTCTCACCTCCACCAGAAATTGGCTGCCAGGTTCATGGAGGATTATGTGGCATTGAATCATCTTTTTGCCTTTTGGAGGCTAATGCAGTTAGACCACTTGTTAGGGTTCTTGAAGATCCAGATCATGGGGCCTGTGAGGCTTCTTTAGATGCATTAGTAACATTAATTGAAGGTGAAAGACTACAGAATGGCAGCAAGGTGCTTGAAGATGCAAATGCCATAGACCGTATGGTAAGATTTCTTAGTTCACCCTCTCCAAAATTGCAGGAGAAGGCTCTGGATTCTGTAGAAAGGATTTTCCGACTGCCAGAGTTTAAACAAAAGTACGGGAAATCTGCTCAGATGCCGTTGGTCGACTTAACACAACGAGGCAACAGTAGTATGAAGTCTCTTTCAGCCAGAGTACTGGCTCATTTGAATGTGCTCCAAGATCAGTCTTCTTATTTCTAAAGAACTTTTAGTAGGTTGAACCAATTTGAATTTTATAGAAATTTTTGCGCTGATGAGATAATGATGGCGTACCTCTCCTTGATGCTTTCACAAAGGCAGCACCCAGAATCATCGAACAATTGGAGGATGACTTGCGCGTGCAAAAGCATGAGAGTTTGCATGTCTAAATCTGAACAGAGCATGCCTTTCATCTTAGGACAGGACCTGATGGTGGTTCATTTCAAAGCCAATACCAATGTAGTTTTCTGAAACGACTTCTTATTTAAGAAGAACATTTGCAGTGTGTCCTTCTGGTGGTAATGAAAACCATTATTGGAGGGGTGAGATTCCATTATTTTAGCGCCGTAAGGTTTGATCTTGTCTGTACAGTTGAATTGAAGCCCAATTGGTAATTGATTTCATTGGAGGAGGAGAAAAGTCGGCGTTAATGTCCCCAATAATAGACTATTATTCATAGTGAATTTTATTTTTTCAGAGCTGGATTCTTTTCCTACCTCCTTTTCTTTCTTTGTGTTATAGCCTCTGCAATAATCCGCGTGTATGCTATCACAAGTCTTCTAATGAAATACTTTGTGATTTTGTGAAAGTACCCCAACGTTGGCCTTCAATAATAGCAGGCTATGCGAAATGCTGGGACTTTGAAGACTTCGGGGAGAAGCATTTTTATTCGTTGCCGTAACAGAATATGACGGTAATTCTGAAAATATTCTGAAATTAGACATTAATACATGCCAAGGCTTTGTTACCCGCGGCCGTGGCCCGTGGGGTAACAAGCCTGTCCGGTTGTCATGTAGTTAGCCCATCGTTGGATGACAAACAAAAAAAATCCTATGGACTAAAGTACGGACAGATGTTACAAGAAGTAGACGGCTATTCTGGCAAAGAATAGGTAAAAGATTGGGAAACAGATATGCCTCAAGGTCCAGGGAGGAGCAAGAAACAGCCTACAAGGCTAATGGACTGTTAACTTCAGTGAGCTCCGCGGGAGCAATAACTTGGTTGGTTGAACAAAATATAAAAAGAGCAGAGGAGAGAAAAGGACAAGAAATAAGAGGAAATAAGATGAATTCTATATCTAATTAAAAAATAACAATGAAAATAAGATTGATTCTTTTTCTTCTCTTATTTTCTTTTTTTTTTTTCCATTCATTTCCTCTCTTAGTACTTCTTCCAACCAAACATAGGTGAGAAACAATTTTTGTGCAACATAGTAGACAATGAGAAGGTTAAAAGCGGAGAACAAATAATTGGTAGCACCAAACAACATTACATCTGAAAACCCGGGGGTAAGGCAGCTGGATCCATAAACACAATCTATTATATTGTTCATATTCTTCAGAAATTCTACAAAAATAAAACACAAGTATTTCTCTATAAAAAAAAAAAAAAGAATATCGAACAGTAACAGTAATCTGCTAAATTGAGCAGTAAACTAAAACGTCTAACTTATAGTTGTTCCCCATTGGAAAAAAGAAACAAATTTATCAAAGAATTTAAAAATTAACAAACATTTAGAATCTCATTTTTAATCTGTCACCATCAGTGTCGAATCTAAAAATTCTTCCAACCCATTATCTTATGCAGTCTTTTCCTTCTTCCCACTTAATCTTCTATTCCTCCCCACAAATTTAAGAACTTCATCAATAAGAATCACAGGAGCCGAAACCAGAATGACCAAAAACCATTCATTCAGATTCAAAGGAACAACGCCAAACACGTCTGCCAAGAATGGAACATAAAGTATGAGGCAATGGAGTCCTAATGAGACTGACATGGCAACTAAAAGCCAAGGGTTCCTCCAAGGTGGCATTGTAACCAAACTGTTGTCTTCAGAGAGTGCATTCAAGGAATTGAACATCTCAATTGCCACCAATACAGAAAGTGACAGAGTCATTGCCTTAACTTTACCGATGGTAAAATAGTCACAAGGGTTGGAGAAAGTTATCATCTGACCCCCACCAACTGCGTATGGAGCTACGGTGAAATTAGACCATGTTGAGCACTCTCCCCAATTGCGGAGCTGAGGAAGAGTCACAAGTGTATGTCCATCGCCTACAAGGTTGATACCCATAAATGAACCTTTCGTATACCATAAGACGAATATGCCTACAGTTGCAATTCCCACATAAGAACCAATTACCTGTCATTAAAAACAGAAAGATAGTAAGAACCATCCTGCTTGCCTAATAATCACACAAATCTTTTGAAGTTTTATTTAAATATTTTGCAGGAGGATAGCTTCTGCTTTTTCATTTGTTATATTCAGGAACATGTCATTAACTATCTTGCACTTCATTTTGCTTCATGATCTTGAAAAGTTGACAATATCTTTAACATTGTTATACTAACAAGTAATGCAGAAGAACCAAATGCCACTAAAGTTCTGATTAAGAATAAGAATGTTGATCAATGCTAACCAAGTAACGCAGAAGAACCCATGAATTTATCAGAGCATCATCAATTTTCCGGGGTGGTTTCTGCATTATATCAACATCAGCAGGGTTGAAACCAAGGGCAGTGGCTGGAGGACCATCAGTAACCAAATTTACCCACAGAAGCTGCACAGGTATCAGACATTCTGGTATGCCCAGAGCCGCTGTCAAGAATATCGATATCACCTCTCCAACATTGGATGATATCATATACCTGAAGGTTTTGAACACTTGAATAAGACATCTATAAACTAATCGAAGGAAGAAGATGATATAATAGAGATGTACCTGATAAAAGCTTTCATGTTATTATAGATTGAGCGACCCTCGGCTACAGCTGAAACAATGCTGCCAAAATTATCATCTGCCAAAACCATATCCGAAGCTTCTTTTGCAACCTGGAACAGTAAACATAGAGGGTTTCCATAGTTGGAAGAAAATCAGGCCCTTAGTTTTACTTAAAAAGTTATACTATGGTTGCAAGATATTAGTTCTATTGGCAACTCTATATTCACTGCCCACTGCCTTTGGGCTAGCACATAAATGCAACAAAGCTTAAAAATTCATATTACTTCAGTTCCAGTGATGCCCATAGCAACTCCAATGTCAGCCAATTTCAGTGCAGGAGCATCATTTACACCGTCTCCCGTCATTGCAACAACTTCCCCCATCTCCTTTAGCATCCTCACAATTTCTTGCTTATGCCTAGGCTCAGCACGGGAAAACACCTTTCCTCCATGTTTAGATAAAGCTTCGATTTGTTGTGTAGAAGAAAGAGCCATGAACTCCTTACCCGTAAAACTTCTCCCTGTAAGATCCTCATTTCCAGAAAATAATTTAATTTGCCTACAAATTGCCTCAGCTGTGGACTTATTGTCTCCAGTTATCACCATAACTTCAATCCCAGCTCCACGACAATCATCAATTGCTTTATCAACTCCACCACGAGGAGGGTCCTGTTGAATGTGTTTAGTAAGAATCTAATATAGACATTAATTGATGTGAAGCACAAGTACTATGGCATTTACTTACTCTCAGACCAACAACCCCGACAAAGACCAAGTCACTTTCAATGGTGGAGTAGCACGATGGATCGAGCAACTTCTTGTGTGCTGGATGACTCTCAGAATAGTAGTCTGAAAACTCTCCCAACTCATCCTTGTATGCCATTCCTAAGCATCGCAGCCCCTTTGAACTCATCTCCAAATGTCTTGAAAGCATTAGTTGCCAACATGGTTCATCTAATGGAACAACAGATCCATCAGCAAGCTGCACATGTGAACTGCGCTCCAGTAAACTCTCAACAGAACCCTGCAAATCAGACCATTAAATAAAGCATATAAGAGCCATCCGGTTTCCAAGATTTCATGCTAATTGTAAAAGTCAGCCAGCCGTCTCTGCAGAAAATAACAAAAAATTGGAGCCTAAAACTTCCATTTGCTTATTTACTGCCCTAGCAAATGCAAAAATATAATGCATCATGCCTCTTTTGATTCAGTTTTGTACCAACTTTCTGTTTGAATGGATTATACTCACAAGTTTTAAAATCAAAAGAATAAGATATCCACACATATTAGTGTTTTCATTAATTGTCACTTAATCAACAGAAAACAAAATCAAAGTGAAAACAATACTATCATACTAATTTCTACATAGTTACTTCTCTTACAATGAAGTTGGAATTTAATAAAATATGGCAGTCACCTTGACGAGTAATTGATTATGCCCAGTAGGCTCGCGGACAATAACACTCATCGATTTTCTAATGCGATCAAACTCCAATGTGGCAACCCTCTTTGATCTTTTTGTCCACCACTCACAACAGCCTATATTTGAATATATTATTGGATGAGATCAAGAAATTCATGTTGTAATTGAAGAGCTTAAATAAATTTTCCACTCACCTAATCTAACCGTGCTGCTGTCGATCAAATAGTTTGCAGCAAGTTGTGTATCACTGATCTTGTTCCTTCCTTTAACATCCGGAAAACCCATCTTTTCAACCAAAACCTTTAAAGCTGCTTCAGTGGGCAAACCTGTAGCTCGAAAGAGAGGGCCATCACAGTAAACCCCAGCATCATTACAAACAGCACATATCTTTGCCATTGCTTGCAAGTTAGCATCCATATTGTAGCATGGCCAATCAACAATTCCACCATCTTTAGGATCATAAGTTGTGCCTTCAACATGGAAAATTCTGGAAATAGTAGTTTTCCTGCCCAAAGTGAAAAATTCAGTCACAGACATCTGATTTGTAGTCAGTGTCCCAGTTTTATCTGAACAAATCACAGTTGTGCATCCCAAAGTTTCTACACTAGGAAGTTTCCGAACAATAGCATTCTTTTGTGCCATTTTCCTGGTACCAAGAGCTAAGCAAGTTGTAATTACAGCAGGAAGGCCTTCAGGGATTGCAGCTACAGCCAATGCAACAGCTATTTTGAAATAATAGGTACACTTCTCAAAAGAAAATTGGACATTTGCTGGCCATCCATCGACAACATCCCATGAAAGAAAATTTCTGTAATTCATAATCCAGACAACAAGGCAAACCAGCCCAATTGCGGTAGTAAGCCTGTTGCCAAATTCGTCCAGCTTCTTTCTCAATGGGGTGTCGCTCTCTTCCAAAGATGCATCATGTATTTGCTTCTGTATCTTCCCAATCTCAGTGTTCATTCCGGTGTTTATAACAATACAAACACAACTCCCATTCACAACTGTCGTGCCTGCAAAAACCATATTTTCTTTGGCTTGCAACTCGCAGTCATCCAAAAACACAGGACTAGTACCTTTTAAAATAGGCATTGCCTCTCCAGTCAATGAACTCTGTTCAACTCTCAAACTAGAAGTTTTCAATGCTGCAACTCTCATGTCAGCAGGGACTTTGTCCCCAACCCCCAGTTCCACAATATCCCCAGGAACAAGACCTATTGCTGGCAAGTCAGGTACAAGATACCCATCTCTCAAAACCTTTCCAGATTCACATTGGATCTTTTTGAGGGCTTCAAGAGCCTTTTCAGCATTGCTCTCTTGCCACACCCCAACAATTGCATTAAGAACCAAAATCAGCACTATCACCAATGGTTCTACGTAGTCCTCAAAACCAGAATCCCCAGAATCACTACTATGAAAATAAGCTAAAATGAAAGATATAAAAGCTGCAACAAGAAGTATCTTCACAAGTGTATCATCAAATTGTTCTAACACGAGCTGCCATAGAGGTTTCCCTTTCTCCTTGTCAAGCTCGTTCCATCCGTACCTCTCCCGCCGCTTTTCCACCTCACGAGAACTCAGACCCTTATCTAGTTTCACATTGTACTCTTTCAAACACTGCTCTACAGTCCATGACCAAGCAGGAAATGGTTTTTCCTCCATGGTATTCTAAATTTGGGGTTCAATCTATCTCTCCAAACCGAAAAAAAAAATAAATAAATAAAAACATCAACTTCCTGCAAAACTGTTCAAACACATGAAGCAAAATTCAGCAAAACCATATAAATAAAGCTATGATTCCATACCAGAAAAAAGAAAAGAAAGGAACACACAGCACATAAGAAAAATTGAAGTTTTAGAAATGAAAACAGACAACAACCATGAATTACAAACACAATTACAATCCTTTTTCTTTAACACCAAAACTAACCACCACCCACAAAATAAATGAATAAATAACACAGTAAGGGTGGTTCAACAAACCCAAAGGATAAATAAACCGGATACGACTACAAAATAACAGTAAACATAAGTAACAACCACTGATTTCAACTACAAATTTTTCTCAAAACAGAACGAAAGACCCTCAGTTTGCAGTTTGCAGTTAATTATAAAAGACAAACAACAAAGAGAGTAGAAAAGTACCCAGAGGGGGGGGGGGTGAAGAGCCTTTAAAGATGGAAGAGCAACTTACAAGAAAGGCGGTGGCTAATGGCTTGGTAACGAAGCAGAAGACTAAAAAAATTCTCTTCGACGACCACAAAATCTAATCTTGGGCCAAGCAAGTAAGCGGAATATATACACATCTCATAAAATAATAAAAATGAAGAATTGTGGTTACATTATGACTGGTCAGTGGTCACTTTTTTTGAACTTCTACGGTTCCCTCTCTGCTTTCTAGGTGTAGAATATTTGAATCTTCCTTCTTCTAATCTTCCCTTTCAGTCAGCAGTTATTATTATTATTATTATTTTTTTCAAAATAATTGCCCTCGCTCGTTGGTGTGCTTACAGATTCGACCTTTGGGGTTGACTTTTAACCGTAGACAAGAAAATTGATAAGATTTCGACCAATTTACTCTGATTTTTGGGCCCGCCTAAAACCGAAAAAGATCTTTTAACAAGACTTTTTTTTTATAATTTGTCACATTAGTTGTTGCTGGAGTTCTTAGATGCGTCTTTCAGTTGGATTTTTTTTTTTTTTTCAGAGGGAGAGATATTAGAGGACATCTTTTATATTATTTCCATTTAATATATATTATATATATAAAATATGTGTACAAAATTAAAACTTTGACTATTAATTATATAATATTTTTTTTAAATAAATGTACGCTGCATTAACTATAGTACGTAGAGGTACTTTAAAATCACTCTTTCAAAAGATAAAAAAGTAATTTTGAATTGTCAAAAAGAAAATAGTTGTAAGAGAAAGTAACCAGATACCTTACTAATTTTTAAATGCATCTATTAAAAACTCTTGAATTATTTTTAACTAACCTAATACTTAATTCTATAATGGTGTGTTTACTTGTGACGCTAGGAACTTAAAATTTAGAATGTGAATAATTAATGATGCTTATTTAATGGAATTCGGATCTACATAATAAATTTAAATATAATTTTAAATTCAATAATTTATGTAATATTATTAAATAAAAATTATTTATTATTCAACAATTAAAAATTCAACATAAATAATATACAATAACACCATAAATGCATAATTTAAAATTTCACAACATAAATCAATCAAAATTATAGAGTTAGTTATACTAATACATATTAAATAAATAATTTAAATATAAAATAATACGGATTCGAATTAGAATTTTTTCAGATTCAGATTTGTCGGATATTTGTGGGTGTGGACCGGATCCAAATTTTCTTGCCATCTCTTCCTTATAAATCATAATGGGCTAAGTGGGCGGTGAAGGAAAATGATTAAGGAGAAAGGGACCAAAGATTCTAACAAAACGGCAAATCTGACTCCCGTTTTTAGCTCAACAAGTGGAAAACCATTAAAATTTACCCGTGAAAAAACTACAAACATCAATTTTACCAACACAGAAGAGCTTCTCTTACAACTTTACCAACCAAATCCAAAACAATCAAATTGAAAATAATGGCAAGCTCCTGCAAAATCAAAGCTAGTACCACCGCTCAAAATCAAAGAAGATGAAAAAGAAAAAAACGATAGTGTTTTTATAAGATGAGTGTTGTTCCGGTTCGCTGCTGGTGTAAGCGTTGCATTTGGTAAGGTTGGAGATAACAAAATAATCGTGGTGGTGTGCGGATGCCCAGTGCGTGCACGCGGGTAGCTTTGCTTGCTTCTGTTTTTGGTATGTACCAGTTTGCTTTTGCTTAAGACGAAAATGAATGAACAAATGAGCGAAAGCCCAAAACGAGAGCCAAATTGTCGTTTTGTCAGCGAGTCGGTCTCAATATCAGCACTCGTGTCAAAGACTCAAAATGAGCGAGTATGATTTCATGATCAAGCTTCAAGCCTGCTTCCAGCCTCTGGGAGACTTCTCTGCATCACCACCAGCCCAGGCTGCAACTTAAATATTCCAAATACCCGGATTATGACATTGTTTTATTTAAATTCTTAATGAAACTCAATTCCTTTAATTTTTAAAAGCAAGTGGCGTGAGGCAAGGAAATTAAGATAATATAATGGCTGCCCACCTTGACTGGTTGGTGGTACCTTTCACTTTCACATAACTAATAACAAGGTTATCTTTTCACTCACTTAAATTATTGGGAAATAACAAATAAGTCCAATGAATATATTCTCATAATATTTTGTTATTAAAGAATTATAAAATCTTATATTTTACAATTTTGTATTAAAACTATTAATTTATCGGTAGTTGATCATTGAAATATTAATTTTGCCCTTTACTTTGATAAAATATAAAAAATTATTAATAAATTTATATAATATTAAATACAAAGTATTTTATTTTATTTTTTTGTCAATACCAATTGCATTACGTTTTCAATGATAATTTTGCCCTTTATATTTAATGAAATTATAACTTTGGTTTTATTTTATGTATAAAAATATTTTTACCCATGTTACATTAATATGATGTCAGTGATCAATTAATAGTCATGACAGAAAAGTAGTAAATATAAGATTTTTGTAATTCTTTAATAATAAAGACTTAAAAGTATAATCATTCTGCCAAGCCACTCCCTCACAAGTGTGAGAGAAGCAATTTGAATTCCCACAGATGTATTGTGAATATTTAATTTAAATTTCTTTCCTTAAATTTTAAGTGAAGATAGTCTTCTCTTATGGGCGGAGTTGACATCTCTCGAATATTAAAGAATGTTAAAATTTGGGCAAAATTTGAACAGTGTTATATAAGATTTGATATAAACTTGTTTCAATAATTATATGATTGTAAATATCATAAGAAATAGTCTTATAAAAAAATGTCTTAAAAATATAATATTTATCATACCTTAATGTTATTTCTCAATAGTTTAAAGGGTCCGCCTAAGTTACGTTAAACGTAACTTACGGCTTGGCTGTGAAATTTCATCCAGCCCCCCATATTCGCTGTTATTTATATTATATTCATAAATATTATAAAATTTTTTGATTTAAAAAATTTCATTTAACCCCTTACACTCAATTTTATTTTATTAAAATCTTAGAGTATGAATTCGCCCCCTATAATTTTAAATTCTCAAAATAACCTCATTTAATTAAAAATTTTAATTATTATTAATTGAATTATAATTATAATTATTATTTTATTATAATCATAAATATATTTATATTTTTTAAATAGATTATTATTATTATTAATCACAAGAATAAAAAGTATTACAATTAATTAATCTATTAACAATAATTAATAATAACTTTTATTAAATTAATAATAATTAACGATAATTATTATTAATAATTAATTTTTGAAAATTAATGATAATTGTTCAGAGTCCTAGGAATGCCAATGCCCACCTAGGCTTAGCTAGCAAAGTAGCAACATACCCTCATCACTGATATTAATTGCAGTACTACTTAGTGCCATAATTGTCCAAGTCCTTGTTAGTTTTGAGAAACGTGTGTTTCTGATTTTGTTAAATCTCTTGTTTGGTTAACAAGAAAGCTATTGCTTTAATTTCTTTTGCAGCCAGAAGTGAATGCATACAGTATGATATAAATATCGGGCAACTTGTTCAGAGTCAGTCACAATCTATTAACGATAATTGTTAATTATTATTATTATTCAAAAATTAATTATTAATAATAATTATCGTTAATTATTATTATTATTATTAACAATTTAATAAAAAATATTATTAATTATTGTTAATAGATTAATTAATTGTAATACTTTTTATTCTTGTTATTAATAATAACAATAATCTATTTAAAAAATAAAAATATATTTATAATTATAATAAAATAATAGTTATAATTATAATGCAATTAATAATAATTAAATAAGGTTATTTTGAGAATTTAAAATCTTC
>NW_006262339.1:47904650-47931933 GCF_000493195.1 Citrus x clementina
AAAATAAAATTGAGGTAAGGGGTTAAATGAAAATTTTCTAAATAAAAAAATTATTTTAATATTCATGAATATAATATAAATAACAGTGAATATGGGGGGCTGGATGAAATTTCACAGCCAGGCCGTAAGTTACGTTTAACGTAACTTAGTCGGACCCTAGTTTAAATAGTTAAACCACTCGGATTAACAAATCAAATGTTTGGCCGCTTCAAAAAGTAATTATCAAGTTGTTGAAGTCTTTTCTTTATTTCATCTCTGTTAACTCATGATGCGCATGGTAACGTGATAACGCGTTTTAAAAGTCACAATGTCAAATAATAATAATAATAATAAGTTATAGTTATAAAATAAAAGTTGATTGTATTTAGTGAACATTCGGTTTAAATTATATTTTTAACAAAATTAATTAATACATTATAAATTTATCATCAAACAACAGTGGGATAAACTTTCATTTACTTAAAGCTACAATTATAATTGTTTACCAAACACTTAATAATTGTGGCTTTAAGGTTTTTAAACCACAACTCCCAACAATAGCATCAAACATACCCTTCCTGGATGAAACTTATTTTAGAACTATATTTTCACTCTTTTAATTATTATTATTATATATAATAATTTTTTATTTATTTATGATAGTTAAAGGAAATCATTTGAGCGAAAGAGTAGGTAGATGTGCACATAAGATATTAGTTAGTCCTTATATCCATAATTTACTAAGCTATGAGTTCAAGTTTCCATACAAAAATCAAATCTTTTATTTTAGTTGAGATGTGTCTAATATTGGCACACATGTAGTTAAAAACAGTTGTGATATTTAAACCTCCTACAATTTATTTCACCAATCTTAACAAAAATTGAGGTAGTTTACAATTAGAGGAGTCAACTGTAATTTTTTTGGTGGTCAAACTAAACTAATTTGAAGGACTTTCAAACATAAGAATGAACAATCCTTAACATGTAATTTATCAAAAAGAGTTCGGATATACCAAATTAACTTATGAAAATTTGAATTTGGAACGTAGATAATAATTTTTAAAAAAAAGTAATGAGAAAGGGAAATTTTGAAAATAATGCTAAATATAGTTAATTGAGAAGTGGGGACTGATGAACTGTATTAAGGTGTTAGGGTACTTCAAAATAAGCTCTAACGTTGGAGTTAAGTGCAAATTTTTAGCCAACCCATTAAAAAATTCTCACAAAAATATATTGAGTGGAGCTTTAACACTCCCGTAAAATCCTTATAAGTTATAGCAACTGTTTGAATTTTCTTTCCTAAAATACCCATAGTTTAATTTACAAAATATAAACTTATATATTAAAATTAATCATCTTGCCACATAAGACTTTAATTTTTTATTTATAAAATATTTATAAATCTAGATTCTTATACTTTTTATCAAAATGTTTATAATTATAAATATAAATTATGAAATTGAAATGGGGTGTGTAATATATATATATATATATATATAAGAATAATTTATTTATGTATTTAATTGAATTTTCATTCAAATTAACAAACGAATTAATTTAACTTTAATTACTTGAATAATTTCAATTAAAAATAAATTTTATGATAAATTTTTAGGAGCGTCAAAGGACTACTCAAATAGATTAGTAGGTGTCTTTAACAAAAACAAAAAAGTTGTAAAATGATAAGTCTGTAGTTCAAGCCCATTAAAAAGGCCCAAATAAAACAACGGACATATTCTTTTTGGTCGAAGAATGCAGCGGATAATGTCGCGCCACGAGGGATGCGAAACCGACTCTATCGATCGTACGGCGACGGAAAACATGCCAGCGTAATTAGGTTTTTATTTAGGTATATAAAATATTAAGGCCAGCTGCTCATATCAAGTTTCGTCTTACCCTAATTTCACGCTCTCTCTCTCTCTCTCTAGGGTTTTGTATCATATCGAATCAAAGATTATAAGGTAATTGTTTTCTTTCCTTATATTTCTAACGAAACTTTATAATATTTTAATCGTATACGTTCTGGTATATACATATATGTAATGTTGCTTGGTATTCATATATATATTGAATTTTAGATTCTCACATAATCGTTGGTGAAGGCACGATGTCGAGGCCCATTTTCGTCGGGAACTTCGAGTACGAGACTCGGCAGTCGGAGCTGGAACGTTTGTTCTCCAAATACGGAAGAATCGAGCGCGTCGACATGAAATCTGGTAACCGTATGCTCTTTTTTAGATGATTGACCGAACTGTTGGCTTTCGTTGCATTCTTTTATCTTTGATTCTTTGAAATTATTTTTATAAATTTGTTTCACTAACACCGTATTTATAGTTATGGCTTCAAGCAGTGCTTTATGCCTTTTAGAGCTAATTTATTTTTCCGCTTTAGATAGTGTTCTAACTTAATTTGGGAGTGAAATCTCCAAGACGGTTCTTGAGGAGAAGCTGATGGATATCTTTTGGTTATTGATTGGATTAATGCCTGCTAACTGGCAGTATTACCTATTTAAGATTCTGGGCCATTGTGTTTGCCTTGACTGATTTTATTTTTTTGTTATTACCGTTGGAATTGTTCATTATAATAGGTGACTAGTTAAGTAATGAAGTGGTGTCCTCCCTTCTGTTAGAAGAGTGTCTTATGAATTACCTTTTCTTTCCATGTTGTTGGGACTCGGGAGATTGTAGTTTAGTTTGAATTTTAGTTTTTTTTTTGGCCTTTTTTAATTTTTTTTTTTTTTCCGTCGAGTACGTGGATTCATTGGGTTGATAGTTCCCCCCCCCCCCCCCCCCTTTTCTTTCTTCTCTTTCTTCTCTTTCTCTTTAGGTACACGCTCTTCTAATGTTTTCTGTAGTTGGTCTTATGGGTATACTTGCTTTCCTGATAATTGCCCTATTGACATAGTGGCCCACTGCATAAACCTCATAATGTTGATTGTATGGACATAAGACAGGTGTCATGAGTTCCCGGCGCAGGTTCCTGATATGTTAATTTAAAAAACATAAGAGCGTTTACATGACTTGGATATCTTTCTACAATTGCAGTAGTTATATCCAGCTATGGCATCCAGGCAGAAATTAAAATGGAAACCTCAAATTTTCAATTTCTTTGGAGAAAGCCTCCGTATTAAGTGTTTGTTTTGACGCAGGAACTTCAACTAATGGAAAGTGAGCTTTTTCTGGGCTCGCCAACTACTCTGCAAATAACTCTTATTGCAATGGAAACTTTCCTGCCTGCCTCTCTCCTTCACTTCCATTCACAGATGGCATCATCCTGCATTCTCTTCACACAATCATCTGTCACTCACCCACCTCACCGCCAAAGTCTTACATTCCACAAGAATTGTCGTGGTGGGGAGCAATCAAATTATTATTCATGCTTCTACCATTCACTATAGGAGGATCAATGAATTCTTTCATGCCATGCCTTCCATTACTGAATACGTGCTGTCTGAATTCTGAAGCATGCTTAGCAATGACGTCTCAGACCTGAATCTTTGGATTTTAGTTCTTTAATTTTGTTCATCATGCAACGCTTCTACATCTTATGTGCATCAGCCTTCATTATGCAGGTGTCGTAATTTTTTTTTTTCAAAGTTTACCTCAGGGAAAGAAACCCTGGTTTGGCTGATGTACCGAAGGTTGTGTGGATATAACAAATGTCTCGCATCATTATTTCCATATCTGATTTGCTCATGCTATTACAGGGTTTGCTTTTGTTTATTTTGAGGATGATCGCGATGCTGCTGATGCCATCCGAGGACTTGACAATATACCATTTGGTTATGACAGGCGCAGGCTCTCCGTGGAATGGGCAAGGGTATGTTTTGATTATTTCTGTTTATAGGGTGACTCTGTTTTCTTTGTTTCTGTCCTCTCTTCTTCATAGTAACTGGAACTTTGCTGTAGCCATTTTTTTTTTTTTTTGAAATGGTTGAAATTTCAACACTCTTAACTTATATTTTATTATTACATGGCAAATCCTTTTTTTTTAAAATAAAATTAGGGGGAACGTGGTAGGCATCGCGATGGGTCCAAGTCAATGGCAAATCAGAGGCCGACGAAAACTTTGTTTGTTATCAACTTTGATCCAATTCGAACGAGGGAACGGGATATTAAAAGGCATTTTGAACCTTATGGAAATGTCCTTCATGTCCGGATTCGGCGCAATTTTGCATTCGTGCAGTTTGAAACACAAGAAGAAGCAACCAAGGCCCTTGAGTCTACAGATAGAAGGTTGTAACATGGCTATTACTTAATGTTGCATATTGTGATTATTGTTTTGGCTCCTAACAAACCACTTTGCTCCCTGCAGCAAGTTGGTGGACAGAGTTATTTCTGTGGAGTATGCTCTAAAGGATGATAGTGAGAGGGATGACAGGTATGACAGTCCTAGAAGAGGTGGTTATGGTAGGCATAGTCCATATGGGAGGTCGCCAAGTCCTGCTTATCGCAGGCGTCCGAGTCCTGATTATGGTCGAGGTCGCAGTCCAGCTTATGATCGGTACAATGGTCCAGTGTATGACCAGCGAAGGAGCCCTGATCATGGGAGGCACAGAAGTCCTGTTCCCGTCTATGACAGGCGCAGGAGTCCTGATTATGGAAGGAACAGGAGTCCCAACTTTGGTAGATACCGCAGGTAGTTTGTTAGCAGCCAAGTATGTGAGCTTTGTTACTCTATGTTGATATATATGCTTTCACACATATAGTAATCACCTTTTCCCTTCAATCTCTCTTAACAGTCGATCACCGGTTAGAAGGTCAAGAACTTGAAGCATCATATACTTGCAGGGAAGAAGCTGGCTCAACCCAGACTATATGTCATTTTGTGGCTTTTTAGCAGTTTTAGATGTACTCTGTATAAATAGAAATTTAAAACTGGAGATTCAGTTCTCGGTTGTGCGGGTATGGTTGGTTATGGATTCCCAGCATTTGCAATGAAACGGTATTTAAACCTCATCATCTTTTGTTTGAACTGAATGCTTGGGGCTACATAGGGTGGGTAATTTTTAGTTATGTACAATTAGAAAATTTAAATCTGAAGGACGGTTTAGCAGTTAACTTACCGTCGTCGTAATCTGTCGGTTGATTTGAAAGTTTAATTTTGAAAATGTAATGCTAAGCAATCCTGTCTTACCTGTTGGAGCATATTGAATGAATGAATAAATTCATAATCCGAGAGGTCCATTAATTTGTATATCATAGAAACGAATGACTTCTCTTCCCCCTGCCCACCCTCATCTCTTATTTGAGGAGGCCGAAGATGCATCTTATTTGAGGCGGTGGAAGATTCCAGTTAACTGGTTAGCAGCTTGTATGTCTTTTGGTTCAGAAGAAATGACTGAACGAAGGATATGAGAAAGAAACAAGAGAAAAAAGGGTGCGAATTTCGTATGAAATTAAAAGATATAATCGAGATTTTTGTTTTCTCCTTGCTTTTTCTTCCCTTATTTATTTTCTATTCTTGTCCTTTCTTATCATATTTTCCAAGTAAACATGGATTAAAGATTATAAAATCTGATAAGTCGATGTTTGCTGCACACAACAAAAGAAAAATTGTGAATGGGTCCTATATAATAAATATCCTTTTGAAAAGAAGAAAAAGATGATCATTTTTCTGAGTCTTGCAAAAAATATCCAAGCAGCGTGGAAGATGGAAGGGGGAGTATGCTGTTAATTGAGTTCGCCAGAGCAGAGTTAAGTTTACATCGGATGGATAGATTAGTGTGGATGACAGTCAGAAGACTTGCCTTTAATTTGGGGTACCACACTTGAACAGTTTTTGATAATTCATTTCCATATTACTAATAATCTGACTTTGTCCTTACAAAGCATAGTTTTAACTAGAAGGAAAATAGATGGCAACAGTGATGACAGTAACCAAATAGTACCGATGATTAATCAGAACAAAGAAGCAGAGGCTTTATTGTTGTTGATGATCAAGAGCCTTCTGGAGCCAGGCCTCAGCATCCTGCATCATGCCAGGGCTGAGTCTGACCATTAGAATGCAGAATTCAGTCTCATTGAGGGCACCATCACCGTCAAGATCACCTTCTCTAACCATAGCCTCAGCGTCTTCTTTAGTCATCCCATCCATCCCCATCCCCAGAAGTGCCGAGTTTTGCCTTAAACTCCCCGGCGTTATCAGCCCACTGTCCCTGTCCGCTAGAAGCCGAAACCCTCCACACAATTCCGACACAAAGCTCTCCACATCAAGCTTCTCAGCCATCACTGGCAACAAATCCTCGTACTCACTTCCCGTGCTCGTTGTTCCTTTTGCGGTCCTACTACTGTTATTACTTTTTTCCATATTTCTGGTTTTTAATGTCAACTGAGTTTCCGCTTTCCAACTAATGGGATATGTATGCACGTAAAACACAAACGCACACACCCACATATATAGGAGTTACAGAAGCCTTTTACAATTAGTTAATTAATTAATTAATTATAACCTTAATTAGAGAAAAGTATCCACGCTTTTCAAGCAATATAATTAGTTCTCCCGTTGTGCCAGTTTTCAGTCCCCTGGTTTACGTTTTGTCTTGATCTCAGCCATCCAATAATTACACTGATGGGTCGTTCCAACTCCAAGACAGTTTGGACGGCTTGATCCATTAAAGAAAACACGAATGTGTGATCCATGATTCTTGAAATGATATGTGTCCGTGGATATGCCAGCTCTGCATAAAGTATTCTCGTTCGAGTAATCGAGTAGGAACGTGATTAAATTATTTTCCAATTAAAGGACTTGGAGTTTCGAGGAAGGTGCAAATGGAAGAGAGAGTCTGAAGAGTGGGACGTACACGTAATCTTCTTGATAAGAGTTGCAAGGAGTTGCTGAAATTGTCCAGAGCCGAACTTCGGTGAAGCTTCCTTTCCTTGATATCACATTTTGGATTCTTTCTTATTTTTTCGGTTGAATCATATTCATTATCCGCCGTCCATTTATTATATATTATGAATACTCATTATTAACTGTAACTTAGGCCGACCCAAACTATAATCTGACAGAGAATAGGGCCAGCAACAGCAAGCCAGCCCCTTCTTAGCTTTAGGTCCTACCCTCGGCCCCTGACCCTGAGGGTAGCTTCCTTCCTTCCTTCCTTCACTTGGATGATGATGCACGGACCCTTAATTACCAAAAACATGTGTTGTGCGTGCATGTCATTTAAAGTGACCCAATATACTGATTGATGATGTTTCATATCCAACGATATGTATTCATCTCTATCTGCATCTCAACTTTATTTTTTTGGATTTACTATAGATGTATGTATGGTGAGAAATTATAGAAACGTGAACACAACTCAACTCAGTATTAAATTTAAGTCGTTAATTTTTAAGATTAATGATGACCTCTTAATAGAAACTTTTTAACTTCTTAATTGATTGCCGCGCAAAGAAGACTTATCGTCGGTGCTACCTGCTATTAATTAGCGCATTCGGGACATGCCACTGTTACATTGATGATGGGCCTGGCGTTGGTCAATTTCCAGAGAAAATGAAAAAGACGAGCAAATAAATTACAAAATTGGATGTGGCGCATAAGGCTAAGAATAAAAAGATAAAACTGCGCCCCAGCAATCAACGTGCCCCGTAAGTATGGGCCCAATGGGTGGTGGTAGTTGTACCAATGTGGGCCTCGCATCATAGTTTGATGTAGCAAAGGTTTGTTTCCTTTTTCACATCAATCGATTGGGTGTCAGTGTGACCACTCTATCATAAAGGGATGACAAAAATTTCCCGGGTGATTACCCTACCACGGGTAGAAAAAAAATCGCTCGGGTACAGGCCGGTGGAGGTCCGTTGTAATGAGATCGAGAATTGCGTCAGATTTTATTTTTATTTTATTAAAACAAGAAAACAGGTATGGGTATAATTTTTTACAGGGTCACATTAATTTGATGGATCGAATACAAGTCTAAAACATTAATTTTTTTTTTATATCCATTCATTTGACAGATTAAATAAATATTAAAGTGAAAATTTAAAACCTTAAAACGTAAACGTCACTATTTAGTATTTTAGTAGTAGGAACAATCAATTAATGTGATACCGTCCCACACATTTATTTATAAATGTGTGCCTGCACATTTATTTATACATGTGTGTCATTTAAAATCTTATCCTAATTGAAAACAAATGCAATGGAATGATGTTCCAATTATGATTAGTTAAAAAGGAGTAAAGGATGGATAAAGAAATACTAGAATGGTGATTTTTTTGTTTTAAATCCCAATATTTAGTAATACATTAATTCAAATTGAACTTAACAATTATTAAATCATGACTAATATTAACCTAAAATTAAAAAAATGATTTTTTAAAAATATTTTAAAATAAGGTGTTGCATGTTCATCTAGAGCTAAATAGTTAAGTATTGTTTTTTTTCTTTTTTAAATGTATGCAGTTATTAAAAAAATAAAAAGGAATATAGAGGATATGCAAACGCGACGGATATCCCTAATTTTAATTTGAAAATCCCCAACCCATACTCGTTCAAGCCCACGATGGATATGAGACGATGACAGAGATATCCTCTATCAAATAGGTACGGGTACGCATATTAGTATCCCCGCACAATACCCGTCTCGTTCCATCCCAACCTTCCCCCACGTTTACATGCCCTTTGCTAACTTATTTGTTGGAAAGATTTTTCTTTTTTCTTTATGATTTGTTTAAAAAACAGAGAGGGGTCATCACTTTACTTAAAGGATATGTTTGGTACTCCTTATTATATGTTATTAGAGCCTCTTAGAGTATTAGATTATTACAATACAATATTTGGTAGTTATAATGTATTGAACTAATTAAAATTATAATGCAGTTAAACCCATATCAACTGAACCCGTTTTAGGGATAGGGGATGTGTTGCAGCACTCTACCACCACACCATCTGCCTTTACCGCACTATGCCTAGCTTTGCCAATTGCCACCATCCCACCGCACAAACACCATTGCCATGTGTGCCCTTCGCATTCTTTCTTCTCTCTTACAAACGCACGACACTCCACCACCACGCCATCTTACTTCGCTGCACGATAGCCAGCTCCATCTAGGGGTGGCAACATGGATCAAGATTCGTTTTTTTGATTTGATTCGATGCGAATTAAATGAGTTTGGGTTTGAAAAAATCGATTCATTTAATAACCGGGTGAATTTGATTCGATTCGCTAATTAAACAAATCAAATGTGGGTTTGAAGATTTTGATTCGTTTAGTATTCGTTAAATAAACGGGTCATAAATGAATCGAATACAGGTCGATTCGTTTAAAATTCGTTTATTATTTGTTTAATTAAATTACTTTTTTATCCTTAAATTTATTTAAAAGCTTTTTAAAATATGAAGGTTAATATTGTAATTTTAAGCATAACACATAAAACCAAAAGACCAACCCTAATTTTACACTTCACATGCACTTTTTTCTCATCTCCTAGCAACTCAGCAGCCACTGCTACATTTTGTCATCTCTTTCCCTTCATTTCCTTCTCCAAATCCTTTTCTTTTTCTTTTTAATTTTACATCCAGCAAGTGTTACGTTTTGCCACTGCTCCAAATCCTTGGATTTGTGTGAGTGTGATAGGTAAAGTTTTGTCTTGTTTAATTATTATTTCCTTAAAAATACTACAAATTTGCTATATATTTGATATTTTGAAATTTTACAATGATTATTATCAATATTGCAGTATGTTAAATTGTTAATAACATTTTTATTTACTTTTTGGTGTAGGATTTTTGTTTTCAAGGTGAAAAAAACAAATGAAGAGAATTAAAGAAATTACCTTACTTTATACTTTGAATTTTAATTATTGTTATTTGTATTATTAGGGATTTGGTATTTGGTATTTAGATGACTGCATAATATGGTTTGAGTTACTTGTATTTTGTTGTGGGATGTTAAAATTGTGATTTTTTATATTTAATTTTACTTAATTTTGTTTATTAATTATATTTTTCTAAACGAATTGTAAACGAATCCTGATTCGATTCGATTCGGTTCGACTCGTTAAGGATAAACGAATAATAAACGAATTCAGATTCGATTCGATTCGTTTATCAATTATATTAAATGAATTAAACGAATTGAACTGAATATTCGTTTAATAAACGAATCGAATCCGAATCCGCAGAATTTTGACCCAATTCGTTTACGATTCGATTCAAATTCGATTCGTTTATTCGTTTTGCCACCCCTAGCTCCATCACCACCCCATCGTGCAACACCACTATTGTGCATGCTCATACCATCCTGAATCATCAAACCACAAGTTTGATTTTCGAAATTCGAATTTGGGTTTGATTTTTGAATTTGTATTTGACTTCTGAATTAGGGTTGATTTTTTTTTTTTTTTGTTTTTGTAAAATCAATGTTAATAATGATTGAATCCATTGCTGAGTGATTTTTTTTTTTTTTGTAGAATCAGTACTTATAGTTTTAATTGGAAATGCAACTGCCAAGTTAATTCGTCTCATGTTTAATTTCTTTAGAATTTCCACACATCAGGATCTCAATTTTATATATCTAGTTGTTTATAATCTTGCCAATTTTTCTTTGCTCTTTCTATGTTACTTTTCATTTTAATTAAAGCTTGAAATCCCTGCAAAAGACTACTTAGTTCTATTTTCCTTATAGACTTGAGATAAATAGAGTTTAGACAAACTAGCTCATTCTGTTGATTGAGGGAAATTTTATTAACTTTTTCTTTGACGTACACGCCAACACTCACCACAATAATCATGAAAATTTTCTATTTCTTCCTAATCTTACAAATGATTGCTCCATTTTCTAGACTGGCGATGAGGAAGTATCTATTTGTTGTCGATAGCACACGAAGCCCAACTAACGTTTTTGGACATTCAACTGTTGCCTGAAATCGACTCAGATTTCTCACAATCGAATTCTCAATCAACGAAACCAGTGACCAAGATCAACTTTGGGCATTTCCCAGTGTCTTTTTCGAAGTCCTCCCATTTTGAAAGGAGCTTACAAGATACCTATTTCTCAAGCACTCATTTTCAACCTATTCATGCCGACAACTCCATACAATATTTGGGAGCGGACATCATTGTTTGGATCATAATTTTCTTTTAAAGAAGTTTTTCAACCTTATGCAACTATTAGAACTCTAATTTATCTTGTTTCCTTGATTTTGTTAGTTGTGACTAAAGTCTATTTTGTGGTTATATTGTAGTATATTTAAACTTTTATACTATCATCCTAAGATAACTTTTGAATGAATCTTGTATATTTTATCTATTTATTTGTGTTGTAATATTTTTTTAGAAGTTATTTGATTGAATTATGTGCTTCGATCTTTATTTCACTGGGTACATATTTAGGATGCTGAAAAAATGAATGTTATGTTGCCAGAAATTTTAGAATTGTTAATTTTATATACGGACCAAATATTAATTGAAACAAAAAGATTAGTTCTAGTGGAACACATGTATATGCCGCATCAACTAAATAAATTGATTACAAATACAGGAAATGTCAAAAAAAGAAAAAAAGAGAGCAAAAGCAAATAAATGTACTAATATTTTACAGTGTGGATAAATTACAAAATACGATATCAAATACATTTGGAGATTTATCCACAGTAAGAAAAGTCCAAAAATTGAAAAATAATTTCATTTGAAAATATTTTTGATGAATAAATTAATTAATGCACAACGTGCATCAACACGAAGATCATAGAAATTGGCTACCAATTATCCTTGGCAATCTTGAACTTTTCGAGAACGATTTTGCCCTCTTTATACTTCTGGGATTCCTCGAAAGCTCGTTTGTATGTCCAGCCCAACAATTCCCCACAATCAGCGCAATAGACATCGGCAACTGTGTGCAGACCGGTAAGGAGATGCTGATCCTCTTTGGGCCCTTCGACTATGTTCGCCGCGTGACTAAACAGAAAGGCTCGCCCACTGCTTGCCTGCAGGACATTTTATTAAATTTAATTCGACAACAAAAATAAAAATAATTATCAATTTTAGAGAAAATATAATATAAAGCTTCATATTATACAATCGAATCGACCCCGTCGAAACCGGAATTTGGTGACTCACCTGAAATCCTTTTGAAACAATATCCTCATGACACGAAACAAGATTCCGGCACCTGTAGCAGCTGTACCTCCGTGGCCCGATCAAATTATCCGCCATTCAAGATCAGTTTCAATATTATAAGCTCATCAATGCTGATCAGAATTAATTCTAATTAATCCCATCTAACCGCCCTGAGTCATCTAAACATTAATGGTTGGTTTAACGATTGAGGAATATTCTGGTGGTTAAACATAATTAATGCTTGTATGGATGATAGAAATGGCGTAAACAAATGGGGTTGATAAAGATAGGATTGGCCATCAAGACTGCCTACTACAAAAATAATACATATTGTTTTAAAACCAAGATTATAAAATTCTATGCAAACAAACTTCTAATAAATTATATGAATATGGCTCTTGTTTGTCTTATTTATCCATCAAGAAACTATTTTTCGCAGAAGGAAAAAAACAAAAACCAACTTGGCTAGATAGTAATTTTGTCGCACGTCATGGTCTTTTGTGTTTTCTATTTCACTCAAATGAATGGAAAACCTCCGAGCATTATTTCGTTTGTTCATCCAACGCCGACCAATCTTCTATAAGTTTTTGATGAATTAAATTACCATTTAAATCACATTATTATTATTATTATTTTCTTCCCTTTACCATCAAATCTCTTTGCAAAAGAACAAAAATTGAAAGTTTTCAAGTAAGAATTTTCGTGCAGGAATCTGATTCGAGAATTAATTAGTAACATCATTATTAGGCATGATGATGCACCAACGATATATTAAGAGATGGTCTAATCACAAGATTAATATTATGGTTGATGATCTAAGAGAAGTTTTATTTATTTATTTTTTTAATAATCCAATGTAACTCCACAAGGTATTAAAAATATTAAGTAAAACCACACCTTTTTATATTTGATTTTTTTAAGAATACGTTTGCCTAGATCTTGAATGATTGAATTTGCTCTCAAGTCAGCGCAAACACAAAGAAAGGATTCACACGTAAACATGATTAAACATACGGGCACAAGTTGGAAAACATAATTATTGGGGGCAAGAAATGAAAATGAATAAAGATGAGGGGCTTTAAGAACCAGTACCAAATAAATCTTGTACTCTTCCTGAACAGGTCTTGAAACTGAAAGGAAGGAACTCAAATTAGGGTTTTGTTAGATATACCCGGAATCCCATCTCGCTGCATTGCTAAAGCCGGGGTATGTATGAAATCTAATTCTCAATAATCATTCGGTGTTGATAACGATGGCGATTCTTATGTTAAATTGCAACAGGTATAAATCGTTGATCCATAATATCATTGCGGTTGCAGAGCTTCATAAAAGGAAATGGAATTTTGTCCGACGTGTGGTACGATGTTGCAATACGAGCTGCCACACATGGACCGTCCCTCTAGATTCTCCTGTCCTGCATGTCCCTACGTCTGTAACATGGAGAGCAGAGTGAGTAATATGCATTTACGGCTCTCTCTCCCTTTTTGGGCGATCCCAATTCCCAAATGCGTTCGAGATTTTTTACATTTTGGAGGTTTTTTTTAAAAAAAAAAAAAATATATCCAGGTTAAAATAAAAAGAAAGCAGCCTCTTTCCAAGAAAGAAATACAACCAATTTTCACTCAAGATGCAATGATGGAAGGCCCCCAAACTGAAGGTTGTCGTTGTCCTTTTCTTTTCTTTTTCGTTTATTTATTATTATTATTGTTATTATTTCTTTCACTCAATGCTTCCCTGTTTTCGTTGGCAGTAACATGCCCTGCTTGCAAACATGGAAAGGCCGTTTACCACGAGCTTCAGACTCGATCAGCTGATGAGCCCATGACAATATTCTACATGTGCGCTAACAAGAATTGTAAACACCGATGGAACGAGTGAGAAAAGAAGAAGATTGATGATCTGAAGGCTGTTTCTCAATCAAATCTTTCTTCTACTTCTTTTTTTCCCATTTTCTTTCCGGTACTACAAAACATAGGTTTATTTTGATCGTGTAATTGCATTTTGTAATACATGCCTGCTGAAGAAAGATGCACAAACAAAGCTTGAATTTGTTGAGATATCAGCAAATCTAGCTATGTACTCGCACTTCCAAACAAGCTTAGTAGGAAATTAGCTCCTACCAAATTCTAAAGTATCACGAATTCCTTTGAAAAAAGAAAAAAAAAAAAGAAAAAGAAAAAGAGTCGAATCCTATACAATGGGTCATCCTTGTTATAATAATCCATATGAATTTTCTTTTAAAAAAAAATAATAATAAACAATGGATAATGTTATGAACAATAGTGAGATTGAACTTGAAAAAGAGAATGGCCGTGTCAGATAGCTTTTGATCAATTAACGGGCAGCCTCTTCTTTGCCATCCATCTCTTTCTGGAGGCCTCCAATGCCTCTTCTTTCATCTTAGATAATTCTTGGAACCAGTGCTCATATTGAGCCTCAATTGCATCGATTTCCATCTTTAGCTCATCTACATCTTTGCCAGTCAAGGACAGAGATGAATAGCTGCTTGTCAAGCTCAATACTGTGCTCAGGTTGGGGAACGTCAGCTTTGAATTTTTCACAAATTGGTAAAGTAAGATGTCTTCTCCATCCTCGCTATAGTTTCCTTGCAATTTACACTCATCATAACACAAATCCCCTAGTTCTAACTCAGATACATAACCATTCAAGTCCTTATAGCTTCTATCAGTACTGTAGTCAGAAAATTCAGATGCTTTATCATTTTTTGTGGAAGTATCGTCAACAAAAATATCTGAAGCAACTGACGATTGTGACTCTTGATCTTCCAATTTGGCCAAACTTGGAGAAGAAATACCTCCTCCACCGGCGTTATCATGAAGGTTTTCACCTTGTGCTGGTGCAAGATCTTGGGAAGGATTTCTAGTAGGCCCAGAGACAACATCTTGCTTAACCACAAACTCAGAAGGAACACCAGCGCCCATTGCATCCCATGGGGATGGTGTTGAGGTTTTGCCGTTTCCCAGGATGGGAGACACACTATAGAAACTTAATGCTCCACTGGAGGAATAATCATATGAGGGTTTCCAACCAGGCAATAGTTTCATTATCAAGTAATCAATAAATTCAGCTATGAAGGCCACATCATGATCCGCCAAGTCTAGTTGTTCAACCATCTCTCCTGCCACTGACAGTGCAGTATCACTGTCAAGGTAAAAGAGGAAATGTATATTCCTCACCCGACCTATAAGCAAAGGGGGAAATCAGGAAAATATATATATATATATATATATAAGTTATCATTAAAAACAAAAAAAGTACATGTCGAACAATTTGAAACAAGAATGAACATCAACATTTAAACATTAAGAATCACTTACCTGATGAGTCAGCAATACGCAAGGTCAATGATACAGAGGTGTCATCATTTTTTGTCCCTCTCAGCCTAAACTCATTGTTCTTATGCATCCTCTGAAATTCCAAAACTGGACAATGTGGGCTTCCATTGTTGCTTTCTGTACATGTGCTTAAAGAGAGCTGCTTATAGTCTGAGTCTATATCCATGGAAGAGGGTCCAGACATGGGTAAACGTAACATTTTCAGACTTTGAATAGGTAACTTCAGGGGATCGCAAATAGGTTCCTTTTGATTCTCCACTTGCAGGAATGGATCTTTCAAAAGATCTTTTGCAGACAATCTCTCAGAGGCCGGAACCAGACATTTCTCAATAAATCCCTTAATTTGGGGATCATTCACCTTAGCAAGAGAGGCAGGTTTGATGCCCTGCAACAAAAGACCAACTCGGCATAATAAGCTTTCACTGAAAGGAAGTTCAACAACCCTATATATGCTAGATAAGAGGTTGATGATTGGTCAACTTACAGAGGTAACCTTCTTAAAAATTTGAGCTGGATTTTTGCATTCGCTATATGGATACTCAAAAGTAACCATCTCTAATATGCACATCCCAAAAGAATAAATGTCAACAAGTTCATTATATTCCTCCTCATACAGCTCTGGAGCCATAAATTCAGGAGTTCCTAAGATAAAAGAAAGGAGAAGTTCAGCACTCCTCATTGAGTCAATTTAAACTAAAGCATAGACATTTAAAGAAATCAATTTTTTACCAATGACACTTCTGGCGGTAGGCTGTTGCATGGCAATTGCCAATCCGAGGTCTCCAATTTTAACCTCTCCGTGATTGCCATTAACAAAGATATTGTCACATTTTAAGTCCCTATGAATAATCGGTGGATTGTGACTGTGGAGATAGACTAAACCATGAAGAATCTGCCTTGCCCAGTTCTTTATGACCTTTATATCAACATTTTTGTGCTTCTTACGATATCTGGTAACAGAAAGGTACAAAATTACTTCAAATGCTCATAAGAGTAATGACAAGAACACAACTGAAACACAACTAGAAAACATACTGCCGCAGATTTCCAGAAGTGAAGAGCTCAGTAATCATGTTAACAGTTTTCTTCTTGTCATCCACCCATGACTTATAAAACTTAACAACATTATCATCTTTCAGAGATTTCAGCAAATGAACCTCTGAATACAATTTTTGCAAATCTCCTGGCAACTGCAAGACATCATCAATCTTCACTCGGCTCCAAGCAACTTCTATCCCAGCGAATTCATCAAATGCCTTGTAACTGGAAAAGGGTGTCATGTAAAGCCCAGTAAGAACCATCCTGAACTAAAAGACTGGAGAGAGTAATAGGAAAAAGGGAAAGAGAAGTTTAGAAATCATACACAGTCTTAAAAGCACCCTTGCCCAAGACCTCATCATACTGTTAAATATATATAAAAAAGGGAAAAATAAATAAATAAATAAATAAATGACCATGGGGCAGAAAAGAGAGAATTCTCAATTCCAACAAAGAAAATAATACCGACATAAGATACAAGGTTCCCCCTTACTGAAGTTAAAGCCAAATAATGAAAATAAAGACAAAAGAGAAAATCACTTTACAATGAACTACATATACCAATCATGGCAGCTTGAACCATTTCCTCGATTTGTTGATAATTAGTTAAAAGAAAACTGACCCTTGAATACAACAATATCCATCAACTGATAAGAGTTCAAGGAGTGGCTTGAAAATGAAAGTATAAATCAAATAACTATCGTATTTTTTCATACTAGCTAGAAGGGAAGCAAGGGCAATTAAATCAAGGCAATAACATTGCCCATCAAGGTCAAGCAAAAGTTTAAATCTGCAAATGCCAATAAATTATAACATATAGACTACATAAACAAACTGAGGCCGCATGGAATTAGTTAAAAGCAATGATACAGTCACGCAGAGGCACAGATAAGAGTGATATAACGAAAGACTTAGCAAAAATTGCATACCCTTACGTATCGACCGCTGGGATCCTTCTCGACGAAATCAGAATCCGCATCGGGTGGCTCTGCTGTTCCCAACATTCCTGACAAGAACCAAACAGCTACCAAAAAGAAAACGGCAATTATGGGTTTAATATTTTTCGTTTTTAGGAATTGGGGGTGAAACGGCGACGTTTGTAGTCGGAGAATGATTCGGAGGCAATCCAAAAGGAATCGAATGCCGCCGATTTCAAACGGAAGCGGCATTCGATTACGATGTCGTTTTCCAGAGGCGATGAATAATCTTGACTATTCATAACCCCACTGTCCCCTCCGCAATTCAAATCCGTCATTCTCATACCAAACCCAACTTTATCCAATTCTCCAATAACATTTTGCTCCAAAATAATTAAATCTAATTTTTATTTTTATTTTTATTTAATAAAAAATAAAAATTTATAAGGCAAATTTGGAGACGTGAGAAAAGAAGCTAAGTAGTTAGCAAAAGCGTTTGATTAAAGTTTGAAATGGAGAGGGAAGAGAGACAAAGGCCGTGATTTCGTTATGAGTGTGTCGGGTGCGGGAACGAAGGTAAGAACGAACATTTGTGCGGATTGAAGAACCCGCGGGATCTAAATTGAGTAAATGTTGATCGTAACTGATAAACGACGCCGCTTTTCTTGGATTTTTTTTTTTAATTTTATTTTTTATTGACTTGTCAAATAACGACTATGACTATGCACAGTAATTAACTGTCAAGGAGTGCATTCTGAATGAATTTATACCTCTTTTTACGTATATAATTTTAGTTGTCCATAATATTTTCATTAATATATATGTAAAATGAAAATAAGATACTGTTGTTACTTATGAAGTTATGATACCTATTAAAAAACTTCCCTTTTTTTACTTTCAATTTAATTTTTTTCTAAACTTTAGAGACGCGTAAGATTTTTAAAATTAAATAAGGGTAGATTTTTTAATTATTATAATCAAAGTACTCCCATTTATATGTTGAAATTGTTGCATTGATAATGATTACATCAAATTAATCATAAAGTTAATATGACAGTTCTTGATACAAGTATTTCTTGCCTCCTCTTACTCAACAACATCATTCCCAATCGGCCAATTTCATACATTTTATTTTTCAATTGTAAATCTGCCCATTACCTTTAAAATGCCTTGTGTCAAGTTTATGGTAAACAAGTTAACAACACACTATGGAAAACTAAGTAGCTATTGCATTCATCCTACTAACAGTTCGTAATTATCAAAACGGCTTATTCCAATTTTTTCTCGATTTACTTTTCTATTAAAAAACATCTGCAGTTAACTGCCAACTAGGTGTCGTGGTGTAGTTGGTTATCACGTCAGTCTAACACACTGAAGGTCTCCGGTTCGAGTCCGGGCGACGCCATTGTTGAAAACTTTTTTCCCTTTTAAAAATTTTTGGATTTGACCTCCCTGTATATTTCATTCTTCGCTCAGTGTAGAAGTAGCATAATAATCCAAAAATTTAGCGGGATATCCCGTGCGAAATGGATCCGCGAAGAGTGGGGAAATTCTCGAGAACCAAACACAAAAGAGCTAAAGCTGACTTAGCGGCAATCCTTCGTAAATCATGGTACCATTTAAGGCTGTCGGTGAGACACCCGTCGCGGGTTCCCACGTGGGACGCTATTGTACTCACGGCGGCTAGCCCCGAGCAAGCCGAGCTTTACGAGTGGCAGCTCAAGCGCGCCAAGCGCATGGGCCGAATCGCAGTTCCACTGTCACTCTTGCCGTGCGGACCCCGATGGCCACGATCGGCTCCGGTGCAGCACTCTCAATGCCATCTTTTCCCTCGCTATGCACTATCAAAAGCTCTGCCTGGATATTGGCCCTGAGGTAATTTCACTTAACTACAAGCTGTCAGTATAATTAGCGTCGTCATTTTCGCCAGGCTTGATTAAAACGAAAATCGAACACTTGGCAGATTTTAAGAATCTTGTATTTCAAAAAAAAAAAAAAAAAGATGATCTTGATTGCTTTATGTTATGAGAATACTGGCTTTACAGCTATCTGTTGTGGTATTGGTGAAATGGAAATCCTTTCAGTTTCTGGCTTTAATGGTGTATTTTTATTATCAACAGGCAATTGCAAATGGTGGGAATTCTGGATCTTTTATGAAGAGTGAAGAATCTCTTAGTGCAATGGTTAAATTCATGGCCAAAAAGCATATACTATTGGTTCATGCTGGAGGTGACTCCAAGAGAGTCCCATGGGCCAATCCTATGGGGAAAGTTTTCCTTCCGCTTCCTTATTTGGCTGCAGATGACCCGGATGGACCTGTTCCGCTGCTTTTTGACCATATACTTGCAATTTCTTCTTGTGCAAGACAAGCTTTGAAAAATGAAGGTTATATGTGTGCTTTGTGACGTTTCACTTAGAGTTGATTGGCAATAGAATACATGCATCCTTATTTAGACATTCATCACATTTGGGGATCAAGAATCTCATTATCATTCAAGTTGAGTGGAGGATGGTATGCTCTATTGGCTTTCACAGATGAGGATATGTGTGAACCATACGAAGTTATATAACATTACAAATATCAGAATGGCTGTTCAATTTCACTGCATTTTACAGCTTGATGTATTAATCTTCTATCTTTACTTGAGCTCCTCCAATGCCAATTTATCTTGCTGCTTAATTGTATATAATGGACTTGAGCATGGTTTAGGTTCTGTGCTGTCAGACCAGTGCATTAGTTTCCTGTAGCCAGAATAATCTCAGTTTTAAACCATTGACCATAACAATAATTTATTTTTATTTCTATCATCCAAATATAATAATAATAGTAATAACATCATCATTGCTACATAATATCCATGCATTGACAGTGTCACACTGGTTCACTTTCTTGTTACAACTTTTGATATTCACCTTGGGAGTTTTTTTTTTTTCCCTTTTTTTATTGCAGGCGGAATATTCACAATGACTGGGGATGTTCTTCCATGTTTTGATGCCTCCACCATGATTCTGCCAGAAGATGCATCCTGTATCATAACTGTTCCCATCACCCTTGATATTGCATCTAACCATGGTGTTATTGTGGCAGCAAAAGACGGGATTCTCAATGAAAATTATGCACTTAGTCTAGTTGATGATCTCCTTCAGAAACCAAATGTAGATGAGCTTGCTAAGAATCATGCAATTCTAGATGATGGTAGAGCGTTGCTTGACACAGGAATAATAGCTGTTAGAGGGAAAGCATGGGAAGAGCTGGTCATGCTTTCTTGTTCCTGCCCACCAATGGTTTCAGAGCTTCTAAAGAGTGGAAAAGAGGCAAGTTATCGGTTGGCAATTTTATTCTTTGGATTGAAAATGTAATATCAAAAAGAAAATGGATGTATTTCATATATTTTTGTCATCTCTTGGCCTCTGATTGTCCTTGTTTCCTTATTATGATGTCTTGCTCTATGAAAATTACTTTCATATTTTGTCTCTATCAGAAAACTGTTGATTGCCTCTGAGATGGAACTTGTACCTTTTGGCAAAGAAACTAGAAAATTTTTTCCCCTTTTTTATTAGTCGTTATATGGATTTCTTACAACAAGATTATAGAACTTTTATCCTGTGCTCACAGTTCAATTGTTGGCATTTGTTCTTTGTAGATGAGTTTGTATGAAGATCTGGTTGCGGCTTGGGTACCAGCAAAACATGACTGGCTGATGTTACGCCCGTTGGGCAAAGAACTTGTTAGCAAATTGGGAAAACAGAGGATGTTCAGCTATTGTGCCTGTATGTTAATTACTTTTTTAAATATCAAATCTCGTTTTTCTTTCTTGTTACTATCTTCATACTTCCTTTATTGATGTTATCCTTGCTTAATTATTCCACTGCAGATGAATTGCTGTTTCTACATTTTGGAACCTCAAGTGAAGTTCTGGATCACCTAAGTGGGGATGTTTCAGGACTTGTAGGTCGAAGACATTTATGTTCCATCCCAGCAACCACTGTATCTGACATTGCAGCTTCTGCTGTTGTTCTTTCTAGCAAAATCGCGCATGGCGTCTCCATTGGGGAAGATTCTCTTATATATGATTCAAACATTTCCAGTGGAATACAAATCGGCTCCTTATCCATAGTTGTTGGCACTAATTTTCCCGAAGAAGCTGGTTCAACAGCAGAAGATTCATTTAGATTCATGCTTCCAGATCGCCATTGTCTTTGGGAGGTTCCCTTAGTAGGATGCACTGAAAGAGTATTAGTCTATTGTGGCCTCCATGATAATCCAAAAAATTCACTTACCAAGGATGGGACTTTTTGTGGTAAACCTTGGCAGAAAGTTTGGCATGATCTAGGCATTCAGGAAAGCGACCTGTGGAGCTCCACAGGCAGTCAGGAAAAGTGCTTATGGAATGCAAAAATATTCCCCATTCTTTCATACTCTGAGATGCTTACCTTAGCAACATGGTTGATGGGCTTGAGTGACCATAAAACTGGATTCTTGCTTCCCTTGTGGAAAAACTCACGCCGTGTCAGTTTGGAGGAGTTGCACAGGTCGATTGACTTTTCAGAAATGTGTACTGGCTCCAGTAATCACCAAGCAGATCTTGCAGCTGGAATTGCCAAAGCATGCATTAATTATGGCATGCTTGGGCGCAACTTATCGCAATTATGCGAAGAAATTCTTCAAAAAGAACTCTCTGGGGTTGATATATGCAAAGACATTCTAGACTTGTGTCCCAGACTTCAGGATCAGAATTCCAAAATTCTTCCGAAAAGCCGGGCATATCAAGCGCAAGTTGATCTTCTCCGTGCATGCAAAGAAGAGACAACAGCTTCTGAGTTGGAGCATAAAGTTTGGGCTGCAGTTGCTGATGAAACTGCTTCAGCCATAAAATATGGCTTTAGAGGTTCTCATTGCTTTACTATTATCATACTCTTGTAAAATACTAAAAAGCTGTATAGGCACTAATAAAAGAGTGATCAATCTTAATGTTAATTTATAATCTTCATAACTTATTCAACGGCCCATAGTTTACGAGCAACTTTTTTTTTCCCCAATTAATTGTAGAATACCTTCTGGAGCCCCTCAGCAGAGGTTCTTCAGCATATCAGAATAAAAATGATGATGGCTTTGTGGATCATCCTTTCCAACCAAGAACTGTAAAGGTTGAATTACCAGTTCGGATAGATTTTGCTGGGGGTTGGAGTGATACTCCTCCTTGGAGTTTGGAGCGTGCTGGTTGTGTTCTCAATGTGGCAATAAGTTTGGAAAGTTCTCTTCCGATTGGCACCATCATAGAGACAACAAAAATGAGTGGCGTATTGATTAGTGATGATGCTGGAAACCAGTTACATATTGAAGACCTCACCCCCATTGCTACTCCCTTCGACCATAATGATCCATTTCGGCTCGTCAAATCTGCATTGCTAGTAACTGGCGTTATTCATGAAAAACTTATTGAATCCATGGGCTTGCAGATCAGGACGTGGGCAAATGTCCCCCGTGGTAGTGGCTTAGGAACTTCTAGCATCTTAGCAGCTGCTGTTGTAAAAGCTCTTCTGCAGATAACCGATGGAGATCAAAGTAATGAAAATGTTGCGCGGCTTGTTTTGTTGTTAGAGCAGCTCATGGGCACAGGTGGTGGCTGGCAAGATCAAATTGGAGGTTTGTACCCAGGCATTAAGTTCACTTCAAGTTTCCCTGGAATACCATTGCGGCTCCAGGTGATCCCCCTACTGGCTTCTCCTCAGCTGATTCTGGAGTTGCAGCAAAGATTGCTTGTGGTATTTACTGGTCAAGTAAGTATTCTAGACCCCCCCCCCCCCCCCCTTTCTTTAATTTTATGGTTCACCCCTTGTTTTCCTATTGGATATTTATTTTTGATTTTTTCCCTGATACAACATTAATTTTTAAGGGTTTTAAGATTGTATTGATTTTTAAAGCTTTTCGTGTTAGATAGGCTAATTGTGTCAGTCTCAGTTTTTTTTTTCCATCGAATATCCTAAAACTCTGTTACTTGGCCCTCAACTTAAAAAATGAATAAACCAACATTTTCAATGGTAGAAAAAAGGATGATATTGAAACAAAGACTTGATTCTCTTTTATTGTTGGGTTTTGTATACAGATATTTTTTTTGTCCTTGACGAATTTTGCAATTACTTAACAGGTTCGACTTGCACATCAAGTGCTACAAAAGGTGGTGACTCGGTATCTTCAAAGGGATAACCTTCTTATATCAAGTATCAAGCGTCTGACTGAATTGGCAAAGAATGGGAGAGACGCCTTAATGAACTGTGATGTAGATGAACTGGGAAAGATAATGCTGGAGGCTTGGAGATTGCATCAGGAACTTGACCCCCATTGCAGCAACGAATTTGTTGACAGGCTGTTTGCATTTGCTGATCCATACTGTTGCGGCTACAAGCTAGTCGGTGCTGGTGGAGGGGGCTTTGCATTATTACTCGCCAAGGATGCTGAATCTGCCACAGAATTAAGACGCATGCTGGAAAAAGATTCAAATTTTAACTCTGAAGTATACAATTGGAACATCTACTTAGAATCTTAGCCCGTATGCTGGGAAACTTCAAGAAAATAGCTTATTCTTTGTTGTGTCTTTAGATGCTCATATTGATTCTATATTGAAGTCATTGTTGTATAAGTGAACGAGTCTGTAAGCATGTATACGAGAAAACAAATTAAAATACTTATTCTCGGTAATAAAACACGACAACGAAATTCAGAAGAAGAAGGCCGATGCATGTGTATTTTGTTTTTTTCAATGAACTTGCTTAGATATTGCTTCCTCTTATTGAGTTGGGGCATGGCCTAGAAAGGGAGCATCAACTTTCTTGTTCAAATGATGATGACCTGTGACGTAGGCCCAAGCCAAGCATATCTTGCTAAAATGGCAAAGAATCCAAAGCGCTTTGGATTCCTTTTTCTTAACCGGAAAACGTCACCGCTTTTGCTTACATAGTTGAATTTTATTTTGGTCATGAATGATTTAGGCGTCTCAAATTTCACAATCTTCTTCTTTGATCACCTGTTGGTCCCCTTCCTGGCTCGGCAACACAATATGATTCCCACTATTATTATATGACCCTTCAATTTTCCGACTAGAAGCCAAAACGGAAAGAAAACATTTAGAATTTGGCCATCATTATTATCGTATTTATAGTTCTTTTCATATTCAATGATAGCGAGCCTTTTCTGAAGAAAATAAATCCGGAAAAACAATATCAAACGATATTCGGTAACGGTGGTTGAGCTGACGCTTTGGCTAGCTAGCCAATCAAGTGCTGCCACCGCATTTTATCAAGTTTTTAACTCGAGTGGGGTCACATCTTCTTCTTCTTCTTTTTACCATTTTTTGGCTTTTGCTTTACCAAAACGAGAACTTATTTTTCACTATCTGCAGTCGCTGCAGACCGGGAAGCAGAGAGAAAGAGAGCAGATGGGTCTGCTCACAAACAGAGTAGAGCGAAATGAGATCAAGGCGGGGGATCATATTTACACTTACAGAGCTGTTTTTGCTTACTCTCACCATGGTATTTTCTATCTCTTTCTTTCTCGTCTTTTGTTTGTTTGTTTGTTTTGGCTTACAGATTACGATTTTCTTTAATCTTTCTTGAATTTTGCAATGTGGGTTCGTCGTTTAATACTCATTCTTTTGTTTTTGCGTTTAAGATTTTTTTTCCTTGTATTTGATTCAATTCCACCGCTGTTTTTGGTTCAATTTTTTCCTAAATTGCCTTTATTTCATTTTAATTCTTATTTGCACCAATTCTTCTTCTTCTTTTTACCCTTTTGGGTTGCTTTTTTTCTTTGTTTTTCCATATCTGTATATTATGAGGGCTCTTTCTTTCAGCTTCTGCAAAGCAAACTATCCAATGGAAGCTGTGAATTGGCTCCCACTGCTTCAGGGTAACCAAAATGCAAAACAGAATTGTGAAATGAAAGCATGTTTCATTAAAATGCCTGTGCAGATTTATGACTACTATTGTCCATTGCAGTTTTTTTTTTCGCTGATTACTAAGATTTTTTAAGTTGACTGTGCAAGAAAACATCTATGCTATTGGATCATTTACTATTTACAGTTATGTTTCTTTTGGTGGCTGAGATGGTGGGAGACCTAAGAATATTTTGTGGATTTAGATTTTTCTCTTATTATTGTGCCTTACATAAGATTTGGATAATCTTTTCCCTTCTCAATCAGATATATATCCCATTCTGATGCAGAATTATTGGTTAATCATCCGTAAAATAATTTGTAACAGTATCTTATGGGGTGGAGTTTAAATGTTCTTGGTCGATTGATAATAAGATCCTTGTGTTTTCAACAGATTATTTTGTGATTGAATCTACTCTAATCATGAGTTCTGTTGAATATCAAACCATACAGGTATTTATGTCGGGGGAAGCAAGGTAGTGCATTTTAGACCTGAACGGAACTTAATTGTGGGAGCGGAGACATCTTCTGAGACACAGAATTCAATCCTCCCATCATCCTGTCTGATCTTTCCTGATTGCGGATTCAGGCAACCCAACAGTGGAGTTATCCTCTCGTGCTTGGACTGTTTCCTTGGAAATGGATCACTGTATTGCTTTGAATATGGAGTTGCCCCATCAGTTTTTCTAGCCAAAGTACGTGGTGGTACCTGCACAACTGCAACATCTGACCCACCAGAAACAGTCATCCACCGAGCTATGTATCTTCTGCAAAATGGATTTGGTAACTACAATGTGTTTCAAAACAACTGTGAGGACTTTGCCCTATACTGCAAAACAGGTCTTCTGATTGTGGATAGGCAAGGGGTTGGATCAAGTGGTCAAGCTTCTTCTGTAATTGGTGCCCCATTAGCTGCCATTCTTTCTTCTCCACTGAAGTTACTGATGCCTAGTCCTGTTGGTATGGCAACAGTTACTGCTGGGATGTACTGTATGAGCAGATATGCTACAGATATTGGTGTTCGATCTGACGTGATCAAGGTGGCAGTGGAGGACTTGGCTGTGAACCTGGGCTGGCTCAGTCGTCATGAGGAAACAAGTGAAGAAAACAAGTCTTCTAACCAACTGATAACCATGTGACAGTTATCCCTGGTGCATGCAAAGCTGGGTAGATATACTATTGGCAATTAGCATAACAAGCATTTAGTGCCATCGATGATATGTAACTTATGGTGTTTGTGTTTCTCCTCCCATTCTCTTTTCTCAAGGTTATCCTGCAACTGTATTTTGGGTGTTAAAACTTAAAAATATGTATCAAATATTGGAAAACTTGGAATAATTGTGGTTTAAATCAAGTATTGGGTGCTCTACCATTTAATGTTATTTAAACTTCACTTTTGGACTTTATCAGCTGGTGATATTAGAACATTAGTTGGCAATATGTAAACTGGAGAAATTCTGAAGCCTGATACTTGCTTAAATTGAAGAAATGTCAGAAGAGCGTAAAAGCTGAAACTTGACATTGGTATAGGCCTTAGAAAGGCACGCAAGTAATTTGTATGAACTTGTATCAGCCTGTGACAAATGACATTGAAGAAAATTCTGTTGTGTTTTGTTTTGTTGTGTCTCGCATTTGGAAAGTTGTTCTTTACTCTTACAATTGATTAATTTATTCTCTCAAAAATCCCAAATCATCATCGTAGGTTTTGCTTAATTTCCTAATGGCGTATATCGTTGTATATTAATGACTGGATTCATTGATATATGAAGCCGCCCAACAAGAAATTTAAGCCACTTGTATAGAGTAGAAACATGAAAGTGTAGAGTAGGGATGACAATTGTACCCGCAAACTCGCAAACCCGCCCAAACCCACCCGCCAAAATCCGCCCGTTGCGGGTAATTTTATCCGTTGCGGGCGGGTTTAGTATTATAAATTAAAACCCGCATATGGATGCGGGTGGGTTTGGTATTAACCTTATACCTGGTGGATACCCGC
>NW_006262339.1:47932078-47940168 GCF_000493195.1 Citrus x clementina
AAAAAAAAGAATATATAACCTAAAGAAAACTAAAGGCATTTCCCTTCGAATTAGTATTTGAAAATATTAATCTTAATTATTATTTTAGGCATTGTGTTAGATGGGTGCTTATGGTGGTGAATAAAATAAATATATTCTCTTTGATCTTGTTTTAAATGATAATATGAAATGTAATTATTATTTGTAGATATTAGTTTGTGTTTTTTAAATAAATTTGTATAATTTATACTTAAATTTGAGAATTTGTGTTGAATTGATGTGGAAATTTTAATTTTTCATTTACATTGTTTAAATATAAAATTGAATATGTTATATGGAACTTGAGGTTATTATTATAAATTTATATATTAAATATTTGTGATTTTAAATACGGAAACCCGTAAAAAATCCACCGGATACCATTGCGGGTTTGGTAATTGTTAAAACCCGCTGCGGGTGGATTTTTTTAAAAAAATTAAAACCCGCTGCGGGTTGCGGGTGGGTTTGGTAATTTAAATTTTGTGCGGGTTTGGATTTGATAATAGCAAACCCGCTGCGGGCGGTGCCTATTACCATCCCTAGTGTAGAGCCTATCAAATGAAAGTTAGGCTATGAAATATTGAAATGTACGACATAAACATAACGAATAATTAATGGCACAACGCTGATCGCACAATCTACATCGGTGTATTGCATGGTGTAATGCAATAGCCCAAAGTAATGAATTGACCTCTCTGTCTCTCTCGAAAAAAAAAGCAGTAACTTTTTCTTTTTTTTGTTTACTTACTTTAACGTACATGATAAACAATATCTATCTACTGGTAGAGCAAACTTAAAATTTATTATACATAATAATGAGATGATAGAATTTCGGGGAAACAAAACAAAGCTTTATTGGACATTCAAATGCTTCTTTACTGCACAGTATGTCAAGTGTAAATTAAGTACTTTTTGCTAATTGACTCTCTGGGATCTTCGAAACATTGATAGAATTGATTTCTTCTGTCAAATCAAGATAAACTCAGACCTTTTGGGGGATCTTAACTGTTTCGGGATCTTGGTTTTCTGAAGTGAGTTTTTTAGGGGATTGATTGCTTTTAGATTTCTTGTTATCAGTTGTGGGCTTGAATTCTGCAAGGACGGCCAACTCATTGACTCCATTGACAATTACTTCGATTTTTGCTGCATTTTCTATCAACAAAGACGCTAAAGTGGCCAGGGGAAGAATCTCCATGAAAGAAGATGAGGCTCTGATACTCGTGATGGGCTCTGTATTGCAATTTCCAGAAGCTTCCACTGTTGACGGGGATGGGTTTTTAATACTGATGTTGTGATTAGGAAGTGAAATCAAGGCGTGTTTAAGTTCTTGCACTGCAAAGTTCATTTCTCCAACTGATAAATTTATTTTAGATGATTGTTTCATTGTTTTCAAGGCAAATGCCAATTCTTGCAAGACGTTAGAGGAACTGCTACTCAATCTCATGCAAATATTGTTCAAATGCCTCTTTAGATGAGGAGGTGCCTGTGGTCAAAATTATATGATAAGTTGCTTATTGGAGAACAAAAAATATCAAAGATTTATTTTTAGTGTTTGGTGAAAGAATTTGAAACTGTGTCCAGCACAAGACTTATTTGATTATAAATATGGGATTCTTTATTGAAATTAATTAAGTGGGTTACCTGAGTTTCTGAATCTACGCAACCATGGAGAGTCTCAATACAATAAGCACAGTTACGTATTGAAGCCCCAATCTTGAGATACTGTTTCCATGGGTGTCTGAAGCTGAAGCGACCATGTGCTGGTTCCCATCTCGCAAAGTTGGCCTGCAAAGAAACATAAATTAAGTTTTAATTTGGATAAATAAATTAAATTCAGTGCCATTTATGTATTATCACTTACAATAATTGAACAAATAAAAAGTAGCAAACTACCTTCAATTCTTCTGTCGCCTTTGAATTGAGCGCGCATCTATACCCTTTCATTTTCTTACTACAAGCTTCATCTTTAGCAGTCGAAGTTTTGTTGTGTCTAAAGTATTCAACCACGCACTCTGAAAAGAAATGAAATTCGACAACGGATTAAAAAACGCCACATCAACATATATATCATGGTATTGCATGTTTCATTGCGTATAGGTTTAATATGGTTTTTGACTTTTTGTGAACATACCATCCAATGAATGAGCTAATTTCTCCAAGTTTTGACAAATAAGAAGGTGAAGCTCATCACCTGCCCACATGGGACAGAAAAGCATGCTTATAATTATGCAGATGGAGGCTCCAATGGCGATTGTCGATAATCTTTGTTGGGCCAGCTCCAACAATCTGTCCACACGATAGCCTGAAACCGACACTAAGCTGAAAGTGAGGATGAAGATCATGATACCATAGTCGAATCTGGCTTTGATTGTTGGCATAAATCGAGAGAATGTTGCTGCTGAAGCTGCAGCGAAGAGAATTAATTTGTTAGTGTATGCGTGTGTGTGTGTGTGTGTGTGTGTATTATATATATAAGACTTAATTAAAATATAAATGGCCAAGCTAGGAATATTTTTCACTTACCTAAAAGGAAAAAGTGAGATTCCAAGAACTATGGGCTCTAAATTTTTTCCAGAGTGAAAAGCAATCCAGTGAACACCAACTCCAAGTGACCCAGCAAGAAACGTTCCTATTGCTCTATTAATGCATTTTCCGAGTGTTGCACCTGAAATTAACGCGTACCATCAGTTACGTACAGTAATTACATGCATGCATATGCATATATATATATAATTTCTAATTAGTAATTTCTGACCATATTAAAATTAGGGATAAATTAAAACATAAGAAAACATAAATTTTAATATATTATACTACAAAATACGTACACTGCATTGGAATTTATAGTTTTATTGTTTTTCAATTTATCCCTGATTTTAATATAGTTAGGGATTTTTAATTGAAGAACGCACAATTTATAATTAATTTTAGAATAATAATATAACAACATGCACAAAAATGAAATGATTTCGAATACTGACCTACGGAAGATTCAAAAACTACGACGACAGTCATAACTGCCCACATAGCGTTACCTCCAACGCCATCATACAAAGGCCTCATGTAATAAAAAAGAGATACAAGGGAAATTGCTAGCCCTACTTTGAGACCATGGATGACTTTCTTAGGCTCGTCAACTGCTAAATTCCAAGCCTTCTCCAAGAACTTGCAGATTTTCAGAATGAACCCTCCTAACATCAGTCTCTTGAACCACGTCCACGCTCTCAGGATTGCCCCGGTTTCAGGCTCTAATCTCTCCGACACCCCATCAGATACATTTATCCTCCATTCCAATTTTCTCGACGCTTCCTTTCCCATTATTATGTACAAGCTTTGTATGTGTGTGTGTGTGTGTGTGTGTGTGTACAGCTTTCAAATGAGTATATGTGTTTGTGTACGGAAGTATATTTCTGGTTGCTTGAGTTGCTTAACATATATATTGTGAACCAGAACTGTATATGTGGACGGAAGTGCGAGGAACTTTTTAGGATTTTAGGTAGGTAAGCCCACTGTCGCATCAGTGACCCATGGGGGCAGAACAGATAACATAACATGGCCTAAAAAATTGAATCAACTTTTGTGAAGCGTCATCCAACGAGTGGAACTTAATTATATATACCTATATATATAAGCATGCACACAGAGATCATATCTCAGTTCATACGTAATTTCCTTGGTCGGAGTAAGTTGGAAGCAGCACAAATCTCTGGAAAGTAAATGCGCTTAAAAGTACTTTCATTTGCTATCAAGCTCGACAGTAAAATAATTATATCACAAAGGATTCTTGTGAATAGAAATATCACCAATTCGGTTATAGCAGCGTCCTGATTGCTTAGAGTATTAAGGGAGGCCAGATTAGGTCGATACATATATCAATTAATTCATGCATAATATCAAACCTTACCAGTCCCTTTCACCACCTATATCTCACTCTCGATACTTATGATTAGTTCCATTTGATGAGTATCGCATGAAGGTACTTCTTAATTATTAAATGTCATTTTCTATTATTATTATATCATACACAAATATATGACAAGAATATATCATAATATACATGTATGTTAATTCGAAAAATAAAACTTAAATTCTATTAGTAGATATTGTTGGTACGTACACCACATTGTTAGTAGAAGAAGCTAGTGGGGGATTTATAAATGTGAAAGAAAGTAAAAAAAAAAAAAAACTTAACAGATATTTACTTTTAAGGATAGTATTTTCTCTTATATAAATAGTGTGTTTTGTAACCACTTAAAATGAATCAGATCAAGAAATTTACTCTCTTCTTTTTATATTTTTCTAAAATATTATTACTAGTTTTGCTCAGGTGGTTTCGAAAACAAAAATATTGTACTTTCAGCAAGCAAGTAATTTCAAACTCATATGTTTATGCTACGTACGGCTCGTTAATCATTATCAAGATGCATGTTTAAATATTAATGACGAAGCCTCCGTGCTCATCATCTCTAAATCATCCTTAACTATATATCCTCGTATTTGTTAAATTAGTTTCTACACATGCAAGGGACCTAATTTTTAGGTCTTTCTCTGGAATGAAAGATAAGCAACCTTTTTAATTTCATTGGGTCAGCGAGTGTTTAATTTGCTTAAGTGGAACGATTATCAGCTCTTAATTAATAATTCTGATTCAAAGATTCTCTTACGTGGCCTACTAGCTATCTACTTTGTGCGTTAGAATGTTGCTCGTGCCTTTAGCTAATCACTATGTTTGAGATTGTATATTTTAATCTATCTATATATTCATGTCAAAATTAGGTCATGATTTTAAACCCCTTGTTGCTTTTAGGGTTTCCAATTTTTTTTTTTTAATAATGGGTTTAACTAATTTAATCATCGTGTTTAGTTATTAAAGATTATGAGAAGCGTGCATACGTGCCTCACTGGTTGGGTGGGCAGGCTAAAAAAAAATCCCAAAAATTTTTGGTTGGCCAAGCTGAAAAAAATAATAATAATCCCTGAATACTAAATTAAAATGAGATTTTAACCAACAAGCGTGTAGATCAGTTGATATATGATTGTTCTAACTGAATCAAAGTCCTCGATTCGAGACTTATTATTGAGTTGTGTTAAATACTTGTTGGAAGAGTTTTACCGCCCTAGTAGTCTTACCGGTTCAAATTAATAAAATCATATAAATTTTATGTTTCGGCCCTTTGGTTTTTATTTTATTTTTTGTAGCCTATGAAATTTTATAATTTATCCATTATAGCCCCATTATCATTGGGCTCTTCAGTTCTGTAAAATTTATGCCGAATTTATAACTTTTTGGTTTTGCCCGCCCTCGAACCAAAATCCTAATTTTGCCACTGCAGTGATTGACTCAGTTCTCTTAGAAACATGATTAGGAAAAATTAAGCTACCTCAACTATTAGTTAAATTATTTTAATATAAAATTTATGATATATCAACAATAAAAACTTTGGAATGTAACAAAAAGTTATAAGTTCTCTAAAGATAATGATTAGTGTTTTAAAAAAAAAAATTGTATCGTACTTATACTCAATCAAATATCTTATATATAATATGATTGTGTATGATCGTTTAAATGAGAGTGTTACACCTATGATATTAATCAGAAATCAAGTGTAAGTAATAAGCAGCGCAATAGTGCTCAGTCTTCATAATACAAATTAAGCAAACCGATCATGAAAGGAATAAGAATCCATCACAAAGAAAAAAATTTATGTGATTTTAAGCAATTTTGAGACAAGAAAATAACAACGAGATTCTTTCCGATTATTGACTGATACCTTCAGATTTTTCCCAACCTTCTCTCATCGAGCGAAGTAAAGAATTTCAAGAATGGAAACCTAACAATGTTTGCAATCGATCCAATTAAATTTTTTTGGGGCGGTTATTTTTCAAACAATTAATCTCATGAAATCTTGATCGTTGATTGAGGGGTCGGCGCACTGCCCGGGCCGAATCAATAATGGGCTGGATTTTAAAGCCCAAATTAGGAGAATGGAATACTCGAGGCCCGGTTTAGTACGACGTCGTACGGCAGTGGGACGTTATCACACTTTTCCTAAAATCACACGGACTTTTTGGTTGTTAGCTAGTTGTGTGTAATTATTATGGTCCTAGTAGAAAGTAATCAATATTAGCTATAAGCTTTCATTACAAATCGCCACGCCATCACCGTCATTGAGGCCATTTGGTTTTTTGGATTGGTCTCCGGAAAAAGCAAAAAATCATCAAATCATTCAATTTCTCTTTATTAGAACCTGAATCCAAAAACCTGTCATTCAATTTCTCTTTTTCAGAACGTGAACCCAAAAACCTCCATAACAGAACCGTCTAATCGAAGAGAGCTGGTAAGCAGTTTGCTTAGGGTTTACAAAAAATTATTATAATAATAATTTGAAAAAGAAAAAAGAGAAATCATATGATGGCGAATCTATACGTGAAGGCGACGCCACCGGCGGATCTGAACAGAAACACGGAGTGGTTCACGTATCCAGGAGTATGGACTACGTATATACTGATACTATTCTTCGCTTGGCTTATCGTTCTCTCTGTTTTCGGTTGCTCTCCTGGCATGGCTTGGACCATTGTCAATCTCGCCCATTTTCTCGTATGTTTCATTTTCTTTTCTCTATTACTCTGTTTTTGTTATTGATTAATTTGCTGTATTTTGCTCATTAGGGTTTATTTTGGATTTGATTAGGTGTTTCACGTGTGAATTGCTAATTCTGGCTGGGTAGGTGTTAACTAGTTGCAAGTTGAATTTGAATTAGGTTATTCTCTGTTTCATGTCGTTTTACTGTCGAATGAAAAGTTTTTAGCTTTCAAGCTCTTAGCTTGTTTCCTAGTCACGTTCTCTGGAATAAGTTGGGCACCTAGTAAGATTGAGTAGATGGGCATCTATTGGAAGTGGCAGCTGGTGGGACTGAGTAAACTGAAACTCTGTGGAGTCCATAATCCAAGTCCTATGGATGGATCTTAATCTTATCACTTGGTGCTAGCAGAGAAAATTGATCCTTTTGACCATTTTCATTTAGAACAAAGCTCGAGTTGTGTGGATTAAATAAATTTGACAGTTGGATGAATATGTGGCATCCAGATTACATTCCCCTGTGTTAGTATTCTCTATTGCTTTTTGGATATTTTACTTTCAACTGCATGCCTATGAAGTTCTCTATCATATATTTAATTTGTACACAAGGAATTAGGTTAGTGTTTGTGAAATTAAAATTAGATGTTTAGATGCTGGTCACATGTTTATTCAGCAGAAAGAAAAGATGAGTGTTGAACCAATTAAGTGATGCCCCAATGCTTGTTGATAAAATTGCTGTGATAAATTGAATGCAATTTGGACATTTTCTTTTCTGTTATACAGATAATACAACTGCCTTATGTCATTTTCTATGTTATTGATGTACGTACTTCTTCTCGTTTTTACTACGTTTTCTGTGTGCACGGATTTTGCTTAAAATGAAAATGTTCTGGCAAGCATGAAGTAGAGCTGACTTGCCAAGTTTAGTTTTTGATATGCATTAGTTATGTGATCATTATTCTACCTCATTCTGAATTTATCTTGAAGTTGCTTCCAACATCTGTGAAATACTATTGACCAGAATGTTTCGCCTTGCAGATCACGTATCACTTCTTTCACTGGAAAAAAGGAACACCCTTTGCTGAAGACCAGGGCATTTATAACGGGTTGACTTGGTGGGAGCAGATAGACAATGGACAGCAGCTTACACGCAATAGAAAGTTCCTAACTGTTGTACCTGTGGTGCTGTAAGTTTACATATTCAATATCTTAAAACTTTTGAATTTTTTTATTTTATTTTTAGTTCATTTCAGTGATCTGAAATGTCTCGCTTTTCCCTCTGTTTTTATGCATAGACAGTGTCTTTCTGATTTTCAAATTTTGCATACTTGTAAGTTGGAAAATCATGATAGACTGTATTCTTGAAGGCTTACTTGTAGTTCCTTGAACTTTGGTCATCATTTTATGCAGTTGTTTGGCAAAAGTTATTTGTTGAGACTTAAGAGTAACCCTGTTGTTCGACTTTTTGGAGAAATGCTGAGCCCCCATAACC
>NW_006262339.1:47940268-48025146 GCF_000493195.1 Citrus x clementina
GATCTTGCTGCTGTTGTTGTGGAGTCCATTAGAACTCAACACAGCGCATTGGCCGAATTGTGATGTTGGAATTATTTAAGTATCTTTGCTAGGTGTACATTATAAAATTGCCAAGTTCTGGAATATCAGTCCAATCTTTTATCTGTATTACATGGGTGTATAAATCTCTTATACGGACTTCCTCATAATTTTAAAATGCGGATGCCATTGGAAGAATAAAAAAATAAAATACAAAGTCCAATACACTAAGACAAAATACACAATTTTAACGCATTGGAGTTCATATATTCCTAGATTAGACAAAAATTCTCTATATATATAGAATAATTCTTCAATCAGGGATTCCTAATCATATAAAAGTTATAGACAAGCTAAAAGAGAAAAAATACACCAACGCCAATGTAGCGTATTGAAGTATTTTTTATTTTTTTAAGTCGTTTAGCTTGTCCCTGACTTTAATATGGTTGTGGGTCCCTGATTAGAAGCCCACTCTTCACTATATAGTGAAAATTCTCCCTCGTGGATGTCCGCATGAAATAAAGTACAGATTCGGCGTTTTACGGTCTAGCATGATTAACAATGGTGTAAAACACTAAATCCTCATTTATTTTGCGTGGACATTCGCGGGAGAGAACAACTTTATACATGTATTTGTGTATTAGGGCTTTTTTTTTTTTTTTTTTTTTGTTTCTATCAGTGTTCACTCTATTTATTATCAGGCAGAGGAAGAGTAGAAGACGTTTGTTCTTGTGAATTTAAAGCCTAATTCCTATCTTTTCTTTTTTTTTCCCCCTCTTTTCTCCCCACCTTTCTGTGTGAGTAGGGATAGAGTTTCTGAATTCGGCCTTGCTGATTCTACGTAACGTAGAAAATTCATTTCTCAACCAAAAAGTACAATCACAGGAATTATGTTATTAAGCGGTTACTTCATTTTTAAGACACTCTCTCAGATTGCACTAAGTTCTGGTGAGAATGTCTATTTAAGCATGTGCAATATTGAGATTCCTCATTGTGTGTTGATACTATCGCAGTACCTAAAATATAGGTTGTGATTCGGTAGATTTGGAAACCACCATGACCATTATCTTTTTTGTTAACAGGTACTTGATAGCCTCGCACACAACTGACTACCAACATCCAATGCTCTTTTTCAACACTTTAGCAGTGTTTGTTCTTGTTGTTGCCAAGTTCCCGAATATGCACAAGGTCCGGATTTTTGGAATCAATGCAGATAAGTGAGTTGGTATTGTGATAAAGATAGATGGGATAACCATTACCTACTCAAAAGGAACTGCTCCTATTCTGTATAGAAGACTGAACTGTAATGAACAATATCGTATGTAATGTTCTTTTGCTGGCTGCTTTCACAAGTTGTCTCTTAGATAACGAAGGAATAAGTGTATCTGTGTCATATTTGTACAGTGGATAATTTATGAATGTGGATTATCTGTCAGTTTATCACATATTTCGCCCGCTTGATGCCAATTATGTTGTGTCCAATAATGAAATGAAATGCAACAGTTTCTTATAACGATGGTGCAGACAACATTTCTTGGAGTTATGAGCCTCATCCATGATGATGCATGAAGTTTATGCAAATGTGGATTTCAGCAAAGAGCATGGGTAATTGTTGGGATTTATTTTCCGTTTTCCTTCCAATTTAATTGGTAGGGGTATAAATATCTCTCCACCTAATGTAGTGGACTAGATATTCCTTCGATGACAGTAAAAATATGTATCTAAAGTTGTGATATAATAAATTCTCTCAAGTTTCTTTGTTATGGTATGCATATTAGTGTATTTTACAACATAATAAACAAGGATTCTAAAATTAGTGAAGTTTGTGAGATGTACTCACCTTCTAATAAGAGAATTCTCATTTTATTAAAAATGTAACATACATATGCAAATTTACATTTAAAGTCGTAATTGTAACTTTACCCAGAATAAATAAACAAGCAAAAGAACAATTGCGACTTTATAATCACAGTCATTAATATATACATATATAAAAATAAAGAAGTTGGAGATTCTATGTATGGAGGATTGTCTCGGTGGAAGATATAATTTGTCTGCACGCTTTGCCCGACCAAAGAAAGGTGGATTTGTCATAATTTTCTCTTCTTCGAATATTAAACAAGTTAAAGCAACATGAAGTAATGATGATAAAACAACATTAGCGTTGTTCCTTGCTCGAAAGCTAGTGTATCAAACAAAATATTATGTCAGCTAGCTTTTTATAGTTGGGGCAGGTAAACTGGTTTATTTTTAAACTCAAGTACAATTTGTTCGATTATCATCAGGCTTTGTTGCTTTCAAACTAGATTTTAAGAGATTTTAGCAACTAGTTGTTGCAATGTATTTTTTTTTAATTATATGAGATTATTGATAAAATTACAACTTATATTTCATGAGATTAGTACACTGATATTTACAATCAAACAATTATTTAAATTATTCACATTCACATTTCGAAAGAAAAAAGACGACTACTGCATTCACTCAAATTGAGAAAGAAAATTAAACACTCACACTACATTATGAGAGTTCCTACATTGTGAGAGTTCAAATCCATGACCTCACAATTGGAGGTTTGAGTTCTAACCACTGATCAAAAGCCTACTGGCTATTGCAATGCATCTAAACTTTCTGATTAAGGATATAATTAATTTATTACAATGTGTGATGCAGTTGAGATAGAAATTTGGGATACTGAAGCTAGACTGTTGCCTCCGTAATTTTCTTTTATCTCTGAATAACCCCTTTTTATATTTGACTAAGTGCTTTCATGGTTGGAAGAAGAATCTCATTAGATGCTACACATGAGTTGTCAGTGTCAGAACTGACACAAGAGACCTGCTTTTGCTGAGTGTAAATGGAAAAGCAAATTAAAGCAAGCTAATAGATAAGTAATATTGTTGATTACAAACTCTCATTCCCATATCCAATTCTCACTGCTTACATTTCAACAAAGAAAGAAAAACATAATACAGCAATGTCATCAGCTGGTGCCCTAACTAATAATCATCAACTTCGTCCGATAGAAGAACAAATGAATACTGGCTATGCAGCTGTATTCACCTCCTCTTCTATGTACATGCAGTCTACACCACACACAAAGTATCTAATTAACTAAAACCCCCTATGAAGCTAACCGAAAATGTAGAAGCTCCAAATTTCATACACTGTTCAAATTTTAACAGAAAAGAAAAGAAAAAAAAATATATATATATATATAAATATGGATCTTTTTGTTAGTTACTTCTAAATATCGAAACAACTTAAAACAATTAACAGTAGTGACCAGCAGAGCGCAGGCAAGTGAAAAAGAAGATAAATAAATAAACTTAATTCACCAGGATCCCCCACCAAACATTCCATTCCAGTATCCCGTTGAAGTGGATGTTCCCTTGTTGCTGTGATGATCAACTTCAGTCGTTGAGGCGCTTGAAAGTTGTTTCAGTTCTCCGAAAGGAAAGAAGAGCCGGCTCCCGTTACCAATATTGTCTTGAATTCCAAACCTATTTGCTTGATCAATTGAAAAACTTAGGGTTGCTGCTGGTTTGATATCTTGCAAAGGAAACCCAGATGAAAATAAAGTATTTGAATCCGGCATCGGTGTTGGAATAAAATGATCCAAACCCGCCCTCGAAGCAATTCCTGTCCTCAGGAGATCTAGAGCTGAAACAGGAGACATGTTGTTATTGATATTATCATTGCTGGTAGTATTAGTTTCGGCTTTGGACGCTACTGCTGGATGATCAGCATATTGAGACATGTCATTTGCGTTATTATGCATGACTTGGAATCCAAGATTAAGATCCTGGCCTCCTTTGAGGATCTTAGGGTTTTCATGAGAAGAAAAGTGTGAGAGGCTTGGTGGGTTTAGATCTGGAATAATAAGCTTGTTATAATTATTATTATTATTATTATTATTATTACTACTTGAAGCTGCTGCTGCTGATGATGATATAGATCTCTTGTTCTTTCTTGATCCTCCTCCCACAGGAACATTTCTAAGAGAGCCACCTTCAGTCCAGTACCTTCTGCAAGTCTTGCAGAAATATCTTGGCTGTGTGAGACTGTAATTGTTGTAATAACAGAACTTGGTGTTTGTTGAGTTACATCTCGGACAATTCAATTGCTCTTGTGGCCTTGCCTTTCTTTCTAACATCGGCGGCCTGCTGCTGCTGCTGCTGTTGCATGTATTTGAAACTACCTCTTCCATTGCCTTCACCCCTCCAACCTCCGGAAAGTTCTGATTGAAAAAAAGAGAGTTAACCGGCCATTATTTTCAAAAAACCAGAAAACAAAATTAGCACACAGAAATTCATAAATCCACAAATTAAAGTAGAACAGATTATATAAAAAGAGAAAATTAATAAAAGCATTGAATGCTTTTCTTTTCGACTGAATCGATCAAAATTATACAAAATGAAAAAGAACCCAAAAAAAAAAAAAAGGGTTAACTTTTTCCCATTCCTTTCCTTTTATCAGTTATTGCATAAACCAGCCAAGAGGTGAAAAAAGATAAAGTGTATGTACTGCTTTCATGTTTTAATAACATATTTCAAACTTTATATGCATATGATCATCAAAAAGATTATCATTAGATAAAATCAAACTTGCAGCAGCATGAAGAAATAGATACGTATATTTAATCCATCAGTTTTATATGGAAAGAAAATTAATCGAGGAAATAAGATCAACCAACCTGTGGCCATTTAGCGGCATCCATAAATTGAGAAGAACAAAAGTTAATTGATGAAAAGCAAGTGATGACTTCAGAGAGAGAAAGAAAGAGAGAATTCACCTCTTTTGAGTTTTGTCTGCAGCAGCTGCTATTTGTTCAAAGAAAGAATGTTTTAGATAGTTTCTGTGCTGGCTTTATGTGTTTGAAAAACCTTTTCTTTCTTTCTTTTTCTTTTTCTTTTTCTTTTTTAAATGTGCATATATATATATATATATATATATATAAATGATAAAAGAAACAAAGAGGGTGTTTGTTTTGACTACTCACATTTTGTTTTAAATAAAGTAAATGAAATTAAAGGATTAAGGTTTTGGTATTTTATATATATTATTAATTATTTGAAGTGGGGAATTTTTGTCGGATTGTATTATAAGAGAAATAGTGGTACTAAATTATTAGTTTAATGATCGTGGGTGGAATATGAGTGTGTATTACTGTGGTGGGTTTCGACTTTTTGACTTGATAATGGAGAGAAAGTCTTTTTATTCTTTGTATTCTCTTGTCACTATCCTTTTCAATGTTTCTTTCTCCCCTCGACGACCCTTCATGAGCGTGGGAGTTGGGATTTGTTTGGACTTTGGACTTTGGACAATCCGCTGCCTAGGAGCCTAGGATAAGATTTTATTCCTCCGTAATTTTGACAACAGATCTCGATCCTTACATTATTAATTCTGCTCTAACTTTTCGTGGTTTCTTATTAAGTAAAGATCGATAAAGATAGACATACATGGCTTCTAGCTATGTAGCTGCTTTCACGGGACAACTTTTAACGATTTTCAAAAATGGTATTAATTCATGAAAAATACATACATTCTTATTAAGTCTGATTTCTCTGTTACCTTAAAAAGGAGGGGGGGAAAAAAAATCATGAACCTAGATTATCGATCTCTCAAAACTTATATATATATATATATATATTCACTAGCTTGATGAAACTCTCATTAAACTATACAATTACCCATAAAAAAAAAATTAACAAATTAATAATTATAGTGTTAAGTAGCTTATCAAAAACATTTGCAAACTGGAGTGCCCAATATGTATGTATAATAATTAATTACATAAGTGTACATCAAGGACGAGAATTAAGTAGTAATCAAGTGAACAAATCTAATGAATATATATATATATATATATATTAGTTCGCATCTAACGAACGAATAATAATTCGTTTACAAATTACTACTTGCGGAGGCGTAATCTTGAGTCATTTGTGAAACGAACAACAAAAAGAAAATTTGAGGACGTAAGAAGGAGTGGAATGATGAATGTAATGTAATGAATGAATTAATTAATTAATAAACGAATGGATTCAATTAATGAAAGTGAAAATGGAAAGTTCACGGCGGGAGAAGTGGGGGACTCTCCGACAAGAGGCGACAAAAAGCGACCGCTGTGGGGCCCATTTAATGCGGTAGGATTGATGAGAAATTTCTGCTTTTGCTTTGTAATTTCATCGTGTTGGTGGCGTTTTGCTGGCCTTTTTCTTTATCTTGATGCTGACTGTGCCTTCAATTTCAATTTCAATTTCTATTTCTATTTCTTCGAAGCACCCCTCGCCTTAAATCTCAAATTCGAAATGCTGAACCTTCAAAACCCTAGAGCACAATAATTCGTATATCGTATCATTTCGTTTTTTTACCCAACCAAAAAAAAATTAAAAAAATTAAAAAATTAAAAAATTCAATTTGAATATTGTCTACGTGACATGAGGTTATTACGATTGTACAATTAAATGGCCAACTTTTGTTTTGTTTTTTCTCTTTTGGGGTGTCGTCTCGAAACAAAATGATTATTTATTTCGTTCAATTACTTTTTTTCCTCAAAAAGTGATCTTTATACATTGCATGATTGCAAATGAACCCTTTTTTTTGTTGTCTCCTTGAAAAGTTAAAATTCTTCTGCACTATCTATGTACATGCACACACACACACACACACACATATATTGATATATATATATATATTTACACACATCAATCAACAGAAATCTGACTTTTGTTTATTGAAAAAAAATAGAAGAGAATAATAGGGGATTGCTATTGGCTGTTGCAAAGCGGGCACACGGCAGACAGACAGATGCTTTGGTGGGCAAAATAATTATTCTCCTTATATTTCAACGTGAATAACATGGATGGATATGTACACATACACATAGTTGCGGTTCTAATGCTCTACACGTCAGTCGCCCGCCCCTTCTTCTACCGTTCAAAAATTCCTGCCGTATTGGATGCACCCACCCAGCCCATGCATGCATCAAAATATATTACACACAATATGCGATCGACGCCGCGCATATTAATTCATTCGTAAATTAATTATATATTCGTTGATCGATCGACAAATATGCATATATATATATATATATATACATACATATTGCACACAATTTTAATGCGTCTTTTTTGTTGTTAATTCTGCACGAGGGCTTCCTGCAACTTCATGCGCTTCGGCTTTGCGTTATGGATATATATATCCCCATAATTCGGCGACGCCATTGATAATTGCTATTATTTTGATTCCTGAAACTATGCTTTTTCCTGATTTGGGGCCCAAATACTGCGCCTGTTTTGTTTGGTGAGAATTCCTATGTGCTCGTATCTGATTCTGTTTGAATTTCAACCATTAATTTTGTCTCGCAAACAATTGGAGTCTATTTCCATTTCATGTTCCCCCCATATATAGATCTCTACTTTTTCCTGCTAGCTTATAGTTATAGATTGTGTGTATGTGTTCGGGTTAATTTAATTAATTATATGATAAAATATCATTAATGAATGCAGAATTATCTTAAAATTCATCATTAAATAATAAATAAGTTTTTTCTGTGATTCTATATGAATAATGGGGGAGTTGTGAACTTAGATTTTTTTTTAATCTCTACTATTAGTTTAATTTAGTGAATAGATATTTAGTTAATTAATAAATAATGGCTAGCATTAATTAAAATTAAATTAATGAATTTGATCGACAGAGAGGCTGTTGTGATCCATTATAATTCTCTTTTTTTTTTTAATTTTAAATAATTTTTTAATTGATAACAGTATTTTTTAAGGATTTATATCTTTTTATGGTACAAATATTTTGGCACTATTAATTAAATCCAACATGTACAAAAATCATTAGTTCACTATTTTTGTTCAGAGAGATTAATAATGTACAATGGATCATTTTGGTGATCCAATTAGAACTGGTCCAAGAACACATTATGCTGACGATCCAATCCGAAGATCTCCGTACAGGGAAAAAGTAGCCCACTTTTAACATTTTTAACCTTAGTTAAAATTACTTTACAAGCCAGAGAAAAATGTCATTACAGAGATTCCCTCCCATATTAAAAAAACTAATTCACGCGTCACGCCCCTGCAGATATTTCACTGCCTTCTTCTTCTTCTTCTTCTTCTTCTTCTTCTTCTTCTTTTTTTAATTAATAAAATGAAAAAGTTTGCAAAATAACTTGCATGTGAAACATAATTAACACAAAAATCTTATGTATCCTTTATTAAGTGGGTCTATATTTTTGGTACCTGGGATTTGATTTATTCAATGATTTTTTTTTTATTTTTTTTGTTGTTGAGAATTTTCCATATCCTTCTTAAGCCATGTCTATTTCAATTTTTTTTTCCTTAATTTAAGAACTAACAAATTCTATACATATTCACTGTGTTTTCAAAAGAAAGCGATACCCTACTTGATTAGTCATTTGAAATTGGAAAAGAGCAGAGGAAGAAGTTTTTTTTGTATGAACAATACACTACTACTTTATTGTATCTTCACCGATGGCCAATTTAACTTTATACGATGTATTTTGGATTGGCACTGAGTGATGAGAGACGAGCGATGCCATCTGGCCCGGATCAACACATGCATTATTTTATTAATATCGGATGTTTGTTACGGAAGAAGCCTCTATTATTGATTGGTCAAACTAAACAGGCGTTAACAGATGTATTATTTTTTAAACTGTGATCGAAAATTTTGATTATTATTATTATTATTTTAAAACACAGAAAATTTGGAAATGTTGGAAATAGAGAACAACGGTGCATGCTTTTGCTGGTAAATTACGTGAAAATGGGCTGGATTTGAAATTCTAAAGAAGCCCAAGGTTTAATTGGGCCTAAGTCTGACATTGGTCTCCTTTGACCTTTCCCCGGCGAAAGCCATATATTAGCATCAACGTCACGACATCCACACAATTCTTTCATACTAAACCAGGGGCGTGGCCTGGGCTAATTGCTTTGCCCCAGAAAGTTAAAATCGAAAAACAAAAGGGGATCATTTCCAAATGAGTGGCGCTATTTGGAAATGATCCCACTGCCACGTAAATTTAACTTAATTGACATAGTAGGCCCGAAAATTAAACTTAATTATTGCAGAGACTTTGATAAATATGGAATTTCATCCTTGTTTTTATTTATAATGGCAGCCAGGAGAGCCACCTTTTATTAGCATGCGTGGCCCAGAGATGCCAATTCTTCGCTGTTATTATAATTATTATTATTCTTATCAAAATCATCATTATCATTTTTTATATCTGCAAAAACTAGATGCACGCGTACAAAACCTTATTATTACTTCCCCGGAACCGCAGTTCGAGCTATCTATTTTTATTCTTCTTTAAGGCAGCTAAGCTTTACAGACAATATGGAAACGAAGTAGAAACATTAATTCAAGACGGAAAGGAAAAAAAGAACAGGAAAGAAAAAAGTTAGACCATAAACTTCCATTTTCATCGTCATATTATTCAGGGTTACATGGCTTGGAGCCCTATATTATACAATTCATCCTCCTTCCTCCTTAAATGTGATTTGTTGATCATTTAAGAAATAATTTAATGCTTATTGCTAGCCTAGCAAAGCTAGCAGCTTGATGGACAAAATAAGATCATCTATCAATTTTCAGTATCGCTGAGTTTTCTTTTTCAATTACATACCCCTTTTGGGAGCAGAGGGAGTGGTGCACATTAATTATACTTTTACATATTTACCTGATAATTCATTAGAGAACCAAATGTTATAATTTTTGAAAGTAATAGGTCCACCTGCCACCGTCTTAAATTTCTACATCTACATTAATATTGGTCCGAAATTGTGTCAACGGAAACTGTCGTTAACTTTTTTTTGGTTGGTTAAAATTAAATTAAAATCTAAAGATGGTTCTTCGTCCACCAACTCTCTCTTGATGATGAATTGAGAGATGGGCGAATGCCCGAATAAAAAAAAAAAAAATCAATGTATTTAGGCCCCGTTTGGGATTGCTTTTGGGAGGGTTAAAAGTGATTTTAAAAATCTAAAAACTAATTTTGGTGTTTGGTAAAAAAAAATCAAAATCAATTTTGTCAGAATCAGCTCCTCCTACAACTAATTTTGAAAAACAGGGAAGGAGTAACTTTTAGATTCTGATTTTGATAATCAATTTTATCATTTAATATAATTCCATAAATATCCTTACAATTATTACTTAAATCCGAAATTATCCTTATTTAAATTGGAAACAAAATCAATATTGATATGTATAAGTAAATTTCATCTTACATTATGTACATTTTAGTCATTTATTTTTTTTACAGCAGTTTAACAATAAGATTTACCAAACACCCATAATTGCTTTCAAAATTCACAGTACTTTTGAAAATAAAATTTACCAAACACTTAATTGATTCTCTTCACAACTGATTATTTGTACAGCACAGCTAACAACAATTATTTTAAAAGCTGCAGCATTACCAAACTAGCCCTTAGTAAGGCCCATTTAAGATTGTTTTTGAGAAGTTTAAAAGTAATTTTGAAAAGTTAAAAATAATTTTAGTATTTAGTAAATTTTTTTAAAATTACTTTTTTGTAAAACCACCCATTCTACAGTAGATTTTGAAAAGCCACTTATTTTAAAAAGAAGGGAATGATTAGCTTTTCAAAATATGATTTTGAGAATCATTTTTAAACTTAATACAATTCCATATATATTCTCATATATATTACAAAAATCCAAAATTCTCCTTATTAATTAGGAAATAAAATAAATAACTTTAAAGAAATTATTAATATTACCAATTATATTGAGATAACAAAATAGAAAAATAAAATTAATATTATAAAATATTTATTTTAGTTATCAATTATTATATATGTACACAGAAAATAATATTGCATATACATGTTTATAAACGTGTAAATAAATTTTATTTAGTATTATATCCAATTCAATCATTTATATTCTTACAACAATTTAATAGTAAGATTTACTAAACATACATTACTGTTTTTAAAACTCACAGTATTTTTAAAATAAATTTTACTAAATATTTAATTGATTTTATTCATAATTGATTATTTCTATAACACAACTAACACCAATTATTTTAAATGTTATAGCATTACCAAACAAGCACTAATTGTTTTGGTAGATTGTTATATGCTTTCATTTACTTAAGCACTTAGTTATGTAATCACACCATGTATATATACGTGAGGCTAGGAATCATGAAGCAGATGATATCTTCGTAAAAACTCGCCAACCAAATATAAAAATTTCTTGTGATACGAGCTTTACTTTAGTAAGGATTTAAAGTGTGATATTTAGTTATTAATAGCGAGAGTAAATTTCAAAGATATGTATTAATATTTTTTTCCCAAAGATTAGATAAGCTCACATCAGGATTTAATTACTAAATATAAAAATATAGTTTATTCTAATGTATATGTACATTGAAGGTAAATGAATTTTATGAAAAGTTGGTGATATTTAACTCCCTCATTTTATCTTATTACTGTTTGTATTTTCAATTAATTCTATTTATCTTCGAAATTATCCTTACTTATCAATAAACAATTTTCGATTTTTAACAAAGCATTGGAGAAGCAAACACAGATCGTGATTCAATTTGATACAAGTAATACAGTGATTTTATTTACATTACGGTAGAACATTTTACCATCACATATCATACTCATCAGTTAGGAAGCAAGAGATTAGTTTGCTAAACTCGGAGAACAAACTTTGAGGAAATCTTTGTAGCAATAGGATAAGGAAACTGATTGAGAAATTACTTGGCGCCAGCTTATTGTGGGGCAACATTGAGTGATGAAAAAGATCGACTGACGAAATCTTACACGTTGCTGCTGGGTGTGACCATACTATCATTTTGGTGTCAACTGACAAATCACTGAAATCAGTTTTCGCTTTAAAGCTGCTTCTTAAAGTGATGATGCTAATAAATATCACACTTGAATGATTAGTGGAGTTTTTTTCATTTTTATTTTCTTTTTCACTCAGGAGAAAAGGGGAGGGACGGGGTGTCATGGCAGGCACACTCAATTCTGGTCTCTCGAAACCCCACGTTCAATCTTAGAAACCGAATTACACAGTCCTGCCAATTGCCAAAGGAGAATAGTTCTTTTCATCTCTAATTCAAACACAACTCTTATTTATTTTTCTTCCTTAAATAATCTTCTTTTCCTTCTTTCCCTTTTTTTTATCACTTTACAATTGATCTGCACCTCCTGATTCTGGGACCAAGTTTCTCCAAATTTTGGGTTGGGAAAAAATTATTAATAAGGGTAATTCTGAAAACAATTGAGAAGTGGAGTTGAAAAGAGAATTTAAGTAGGTCAAATGCCACTACTCTTTTATGAATAAAATTGAATTGATTACTCATACCAGTTAATAGATATTAATCTTCTCAAAAAAATTAATAGATATTAAAGCCTGCCAAAAAAAAAAAAAGATATTAGCGATTAATTAGGAATAGTTAACCTCTAATGTTACTTAACCCTACAGTGATTCATTTTCATTGCTTTGGCGAGTGATATAGAAGCAGCAAGACAGATAACCTAACCCAATTATGCAAAGTAATTAAAACGAGCCTCAACTCTCAAATCTAAAGAAATTAATTTGACCTCTTCCATTTATCGTCTTTTTTTCTTTTTAGGTGATCATTGTTGAATTGTTCCCGTGTCAACTTTATTTCACTGAGTACATAAGTATGATTTAAAAGATTAAAACAAAAATTGTTGAATTTCAGTGCATTGATTAGTCAATTATTTGTAAAGAGTTGAACAAATTAAATTTTGAGCAATACTAGATATCCTAACATATAAATTTTAATTTGAATCTCAACTGATGTCACATTCATCTATTGAATAGTGTTTACGTAATTTTATTAGATATAAAATACATCATCTAATTGATGAATGACATATATTATTAAAATTTAAGTAAGGACTCAAATATTAGAATCTCAAATATTATTGTTAAATTTTTTACTCTTTTAGTAAATTCACAAAATAAATAAATAAATAAGGGGAAAAGCATGTTGAGCTGGCAAGCAAGCAAGCCCCTTTTGTTTCTCGTGTCCCTGCCCCTTATGAATGAGATGACATTGACTTTTGACGTTTCCAAATGATGAGCGGTCCTGATTTGAATGCCATTTGTGGAGCTGATGATGCCGTCCGATTGGTATACGTGGGCATGCATGAGAAGGGCAGATGGCAGAAAGGTTGTTGAGATATATGTGCAATGTACGAAAGTCTACAATAGGATCATATGACGTAAGAGATTATAAATATCACCATTCTTTTTCTCTCTCAGACTGTACATGCCCACTTGCCTATATGGCATTCATTTCACAAATATAATTGGTAGCAGCCCTTCTAAGGGAAATGGGAAGGGCTCCCTGTTGTTCTAAGGTTGGGTTGCAGCGAGGTCCATGGACTCCTAGAGAAGACACATTGCTTACTGAGTACATTCAAGTTCACGGTGAAGGTCATTGGAGATCTTTGCCTAAAAAGGCTGGTAAATTAAATTAATAATCTTGTAAAATGTAGTATCAATTTTTGTGTATCATGTTCGATCTTATTTATTTATTTTGATAAGATATACATATTATTGATTACATTACAATTTAGCGATTTATATTTACAGGGCTTCTTAGATGTGGAAAGAGTTGCAGGCTAAGATGGATGAACTATCTAAGACCAGATATCAAGAGAGGCAACATAACGCCTGATGAGGATGATCTGATTATCAGATTGCATTCGCTTCTCGGGAATCGATGGTCTCTCATCGCAGGGAGGCTGCCGGGTCGAACCGATAACGAGATAAAGAATTACTGGAATACCCATCTTAGCAAAAGGCTTCGAGTTCAAGGAACCGACCCGAATACCCACAAGAAACTGTCGGAGCCATCTCTTGTTCAAGACGGAATTATCAAGAAAAGGAGAAGAATCAGTAAGACAGAGGCTGAGGCTGCGGCTGCGGCTGCATCACCTGTGGAGCCCACAGGAAAGCACAAGCTCCATCTCCCAAAGCCCATTAGGGTTACGACTACTTACCTGTTGCCAAGAAATGAAAGTTTTGCGCGTACTACTTTTTCCCAAGGAGGGGAAGGGGTCCTTGCTGCGCATGTGTTAGAAGAAGTTCCTTCTTACAGTCTCAAAGATGGTGATGATGGGGCAGCTGGGTTTCTTGTTGCGGATCATCATCTTGTTAACGGCTCTGATTTTGAGTGTCAATCTCAGATTTTTCCTGGTGAAAACTCGCTAGAGAAGCTCTATGAAGAGTATTTACAAATCCTGAAGAATGATGATGAGCAACTTCAGTTGGACTGCTTTGCTGAATCTCTTCTAAAATGATCAGAATTAAGTAAATTCGAAATCCATTTCACTTTTGTTAATTCAAAAAAAAAATTCAATTCCCAATAATTGTACTTAGAATCTTATATATTGTCTTCACATGCTTACCTTAGCTTCTAGCCCAGATTATGATGGATCCTAAAATTCTCTGTTCGTGTAATGTTATTATAATAATTAATACGTACATATTATCTTAATATACGTATCATTATTTTTTCTAGTACGTTATTCGTCTCAATTATCGAACTCATCATGTGCGTCATAAACTAATATTATAAACTATTTGAAGATTTAAAAAATATTCACCAGTTCATTTCACAAGCATCCCATATCATTTAAGGTAAATATTTTTTTTTAGCAATGACTTCATTAATATCTATGCATGTAAGTATATTAAGTCAAACTAATTTTTTGTAATTTTTAACCGTAATAAACAATATTTCGAGAATTCAATGATCATGCAAGCAAAAAAAATTAGATTCTTCCGTCATAATTTACCATCCAAGCAATAAACAATACTACATATATAAGACTAATGCTAAGTTTTATAAAGCTGGATAAATAATTTTTACTTTAAATTACGTGTCATTTACATGTCACTTATTGAACAGTACCGCTAAATTTTTCTATCACATAATAATGTTATAGAAAGTCAGCATCCACCTAATACATAGCAGGAATAATAAAATTATTTATTTATTGGGGAAGACTGAAGAGTTGTTTAAGACTAATTGAGACTGTCCTACCCAAGTATCAATTTCTCTTAGTTTTACTAACAAAGAAAAAAATCATGTAGGATATTTATAACTTTTTTTTTTCATTTCTATGATAGTATTTGTTAACTATACAGATTATTAAATAAAATTATTTTTCTTGATAAATCAAGCCAAAACAAAATAAAATTATATTATTATATTACTAGACATACATGATAAGTCAATAAAATTGGATCTAATTTTGAGTCTTATACATACTTCTAGTAATTTTAAACTTTGCTCTTTATTTATACTTAGAGATCGTTTCGAGTTGCTGTCAAAGAGGTTTAAGTCATGTTCGATATTAAGTGCTATAGCTTTTAAACTATAATTATTGTGAAAAAAATTTAACTATTTTTTAAATATGAAATAAAAGTTAATAACATGCAATAAATGTGATTTTTAAATAATAATTTTGGAAAAAAAATATTATAGTTTTTTCATCGTATGAGTAGTGGATCAAATTCACTTAACTTCTAAGTCACAACAGATAATGTTTAGCAAATACTTTAGTGTTGTACTTTTTAAATTGCAACCATAAAAACTATTGTTGTCCAACCTTAATATCAAATAGGGGCTTCGAAAAATGTAAAGTGGACTTGTCTTACAATAACTTTGAAAAACATGAAAAATAATTTTCAAAATAAGTAAATATATAAGATAATCAATATGGTAATGAGTTTCAATTTTACATTAGTGAGTTTTTATTTTTTAATAATTCTTATAATATTTTACTTATTTTACTTTCTATCCACATGTTTCAGGTGTAATCAACAAATCTTTTGTTTTATTTTACAATTAATGTTATTTACAAGTTTTAATTTACATTTGCAAGCTTTTTTTAACTTTTTAATCAATATTTAATAACACACTAATTTTGCTACTCCAAGGTTAATTTACTTGTTTCGCCTTTTATTTACATAATTTATATTTTATTTTACACTTAATATTATTTTACAAGTTTCATATTACATTTGTAAATTTTTGTTTTGTTTACTAATAATACACTAATCACTGTTACATTAATTTACTTGTTTTATCTTCCATTTACAAGTCAGATGTTCTATTTACTTAATTTATATTTTATTTTGTACTTAATTTATAGGTATTATGTTTTATTGATAAGTTTTTGTTTTGTTTATCAACAATGCACCAACTTACTACTCTTATGTTTATTTACTTATCTTATCATTCATTTACAAGTTAGATGTTCTATTTACCTAATTTATGTTTTATTTTATACTTAATGTCGATTTACTTATTTAATGTTTCATTTGTAAGTTTTTGTTTCTTTTGCTAATAATACACCAACGTACTACACCCATGTTAATTTATTTATTTTACCTTATATTTGCAAGTTTTATACCCCATTTACATAATTTATATATTTTATTTTACATTTAATGTTATTTTACAAATATTATATTAAGTTTACAAGTCTTATATTTTATTTACATAAATTATGATTAATTATGGTATTAATGTCGCGATTAAACCCTTCAATAATTATTTAAATTATTAGATTAATTTGGTTTAAACCATAAGGTAAATGTGCTCTTTTTAATTTTTTTCTATACAATTTGAGTATATTACTTGCGTAGTTCTTGTATTTTCAAAAATCACACAAAACACCTCTGTGATTATTTTTGTAGTTGTTGGATCTAACTTTTTAAGAGAAAAATTAATAATTTTATATGACACAACTTAAAGATAAATTCTTACATGCAAAAAGTAAAAAATGTGAATGATAACAAAATACATTTGAATGGAAACAGATCTACAACTGGGATATCTTGAGCAATATTAAAAAATACAAAATCTTATTGAATAATTAACTCATATTGTATGGATTAAAATTACTTCACCACTTGTTACCTAAGTGAATGTAAAGAGATCTAGAGAAAATTCCTTTTGTTTTTTTCCGGTGTTTATATATTGGTAAGATAATTTATCTATGATTTATCATTTCCTATGAAATTTTTTTACGGGTAAATTTTAAATTATTCCCCTCGTAATATGATAATTTTCATAATATCTCATAAATTATTATAAACTTCAACTTGCCAATTGCATTCAAAAGATAAGGAAAAACTGGGAGGCGGTTGATGAAAGTTTTTTTTTTTTAATCTTCTTAATAAAAAATGAAAGCGAATTAAGATTTGCAATAATTTATAGGTATCGTAAAAATTATCATTTCACAATATGGTAATCCAAAAATTAACCATTTTCTTAGTTACCTTCGTTCATTTGCCATGGATGTAATGTAGATGCATATACAAGTAGCTTATTACTGATTTTTTTTTAATCAGTAAATTAATAAATACAAATGTGGGTAACATTACCGCAAATGGTACCTCTAATTTCTCGAACCATGCACGAGGTATATGATCATTTGCCAAGGTCTGCATATCAAAGTCCTCTATATATATATATATAAACTATGTTATTGTCACACTCCTGTTCGGATTATTGACCAATCTCGATTCAATGAATACAATAAGGAATAGATACAACCATACAAAATTGTTTCGGTCAATTAATTAAGGACTTCTTTAGTTAACCATAATCGTGTTTGAATTGAACAAAACCCCATCAAACACAATGAATGCTGTGAGATTACTTACTATTCAATTTCCTTTTATATCACTTCCAAGAGTCACACCCAACATCTTAAACCATAAATTTCTCTTTTACCGGGTTGCCTATCATTTTTTTTTTTTAACTTTAAAGTTATGTCATACGTGAAGATATCAATTTCATCGGTTTTAATGACATTCTCCCCTTTTTTTTTAATTTTTAATTTTTATTTTTATTTTTTTTCAAGAAACTTGTACCATCAAAGGACCCAAATTAATTGCTACACGATTAATTCGCCGTTTAGGAATCTAATCAAATGAGTTGTATCATGATTTTGTGAACAAAAGAAAAGGGGTAAAGTGCCGAAGCATTGTCTCTCGTATTTTTAATGTCATGGGTTGAGAGTTACCAAAACAATTAATATGGTTACGTTGAATTTGACATCTGATTCCTGGTTGAGTTTGGACTTTGGAGTCAGATAAGCTCGTGACTACTTTATGTTCCATAAATGGTAGTTGGTGATGGAGATTGCATTTGACTCATTCTACTAAGGAGATTAAAAATGCAGAATTTATAAATAAATGGTGACCACCTTATTTTACGTTATTTTCCATTAATAAACGCCACTTGGACTTGTTACATTTTTAGCTAAACAAAACAACAATGAAAACATGTCTTTGTCATGTATCTAGAAGTTTTATCTTCCCACTTATCAAACTTTGCCCCAACCAAAACTATGTCTTCACATGCTCCAACTGTTCTTTTTTGCCTTTTACGGATCCTAATGCAACTTCAACGTCATATGAGGCCAAGCTATAATAGCAACACAAATGAAATATTATTATTGATAATATAGTACAAAATTAATATTTTTTTAGAATAAAATATTTATTATTATTAATTAAATAATTAATTAATATTTATTAAAATTAATGTTTAGTATTATTAATTTAAATATCATATTTATTTATTTTTATTTTATTAAATTTAATAAAATAAATATGATATAATTATTATTTTTAATAAATATGATATTATTTATTTTATTAAATATTATTTATTTAATTAATTATAGAGATAAAATGGGAAGAGGAGGGAGTAGATTCCCATTCCCACCTCTCCTCATGGGAGTAGATTCCCACTCCCACCTCCCCTCATGGGAGTGGGAATCCCACTCCCCACTCCAAAATTGAGTAGAACCCACGGATTCCCACTCCCACTCCCCCTTTTTTAAGGTAAGTAAACACTGGAGTGGGAGGAATCCACACTCCACACTCCCACTCCAAAAAGTAAACACTACCTTAGCTAAGTTGCATTGCCGACAAATGAAACAAAATTTTAACATATTTCAAACACACCGGGAGCACTTCAGCTCTTTCCAGTAGAGGAAACACACCAAAAAAATAATTTTGATTATACTTTTCTTCACTTCTTCGGGAACTAAACTTTACCTAAAGACGTAAGGGTCAAAATCACAGAACGGCTTCGGGAGCTTGGAGACAATGATGGGCAAATCAATGATTTCAGGTGACGAATGTTTGTTTAATTACATTTGTAAGTTAAATTGTATGGCAATGACTAAAAAAATTGAAAAGAAAGGAAATTCAGATTGTAGCCGTGGATTGCCAATTCGTAATTTATAAACACAAACTAATAATGACGTAAGAGGGAAATATTATAATAAGATAGAGTGATGCTATTAGGACCCCTTGAAAACTCTTTCGAAACCCCTCTTGTGTGTTTACAATTTTAACCTCTCATAAAATGACAAAAAAACCAATCTTTTTTCTCAACTCAAACTGCAGATTTCTCTCTCTTTTTCTCTCACTCTGCATTTATCGTTACCATTGCTTGTTGTTTGCATTTTTGCTGCAAACCTACAATGAATTCTTTATTCGAAATGCTAAATTAAGGATCGTGTATACAAATAACTTCAGATGAAATAAATTATTTAAGTTTTAGTTTTATTGGGAAGTTCAAAATAAATTTTTTCTATTTTATATACGCACTTGACTAGTGAGTTTCACAAGTGTTAACTTGCACTTTTAGGTTTAAAATATGTACAAAATCATTCAATAATCAGTTTAATGGCTATCAACGAAAGGAAAAAAAATCTTAATTATTTCTTAAGAAATATAATAATTTAAAGGGTTTAAAGCTTAATTGCAGCTGTAGTTCTGACTTCACCATTAGTTATCTTGTTGTCTAAATCATAGTAGCTTCTTTTAGAAAACTTATTTATTCGCCATGGAAGAGTCAGTAGTTCCTTTATTTTGATCAAAAATCTATAATAATACACTAAATTGAGTAATTTTGTGGTCTTATGTTATCTTTCCATAAAAGTCTTTTAGGTCTTAGGAAGAAATAGGTAAGGTCATTTATGAAATTAATCCGTGGGTGATATTAGTGATTATGTTATTTTAATTTTCATTGCAGGTGCTTTAAACAAAAAGGGTTTTATTAGAGTTATTGAGGGGTGCCAATAGTCCCACTCAATAAGATAATACTACTTCCAAGCCCAGCAAAGCAACTTAGTTTCTGGATATTTGGGCCTTATGGGCTGGGTAGCTACGGACTAATGGCCTGAGTGGCTTGATTCTTATGAAGGTCCAAAAACAAGTGACCCCGAGAACCTACGAGTTTCGACAAACGAAAACAGTAAGCCAGAAGCCGAAAGTGCAAAGCTGAAACTGAAAGAAACGACCACAAAAAAAGGACAGAAATGGGAACGCCAGTAACAGCGCCATGGAAGCAGCTTCTTCTCCAGGCATTGGAGTCCCAGTCTCACCTCAAGCACTCTATTTACTTTCAGCTTGTACGTTCGTAATTACTAATTATAACTATACTTTTCACTCGACTTGCATAATTTAAGAATTGCCACCTTGTTTTTAGGCAACGGTTGGAACCAACGGCAGGCCTTCGAATCGCACTGTCGTTTTCCGGTACTCTCTCCCTCTTCAAGTGAAAATTTTTATTTAAGAACTTAATTTTTTTTTTCCCGAAGATGTTAATGAGATGCGAGTAATTTGTTGGGTTTTTAGAGGATTTCAAGACAACACTGACAAGATACAGATCAATTCTGATACACGAAGTCGAAAGGTTCTTTATTTTTCAAAATCAATTTTTATCAATTTTATTCAGTTTGTATAGTTGTTTAATACACACACACACATGTAAGTGCTTAATTTACCTGAATAAAATTAATAATATGCAGATTGAGGAGCTTAAATCTTGTCCATTTTCTGAGGTAATCACTTTTTGAGTTTTACATGTATATTTTTTCTGGTTTCGTTATCTCGTTCTCTTAAGTTTATTTTTAACTGTATATATGATGCATCAGATATGCTGGTACTTTACTGAATCTTGGGATCAGTTTCGGATCAATGGAAGAGTTGATGTTATTGATGGGTCCAACTCTGATCCTGAAAAACTGCAGGTGATGTTGGATCTTTTCTTCTAATGTGCACACAATAACACACCCCAATTTTTAGAACCTGACTTTCAGAGGACTTGGCTATTAAATTGCGTTCTATGGTGCTAATTCTGGTAGATATACTGTATGTTCTCCTCATTTCCTTTACATTTATTATGCAGATAAGAGAGAAATCATGGTTTGGCTGTTCCATGAAAGCGCGATTGCAGTACTTGGATCCTGAGCAAGGTTGCCCCAGTGTTAATGAACAACCCAAGGAGTTTTCTCTAGATCCTTGTGCAGGCCCAGTTGATGCATTTTGCGTGCTGATTCTTGATCCAGATCAGGTTTAAGAACCAACTACTTCAGTTTTCATTTTCCCAGCAAAGGAGGAAAAAAAATTGATTGTATTTTTTTCTTGACATTTTTGTGTTCGTCTTATAACTTTTTTATGATTTCCATCTTGTTCACAGGTTGATTACTTGAATTTGAAGAGTAACCAGAAGCTAAAATTTATGTCTAGACTAAGTGACAATGGAGAGAAATACTGGGCTTCATTGAAGACCAGCCCAGAATGTTGATTTTACATGTTTAATAATATACATACTGCAGAAAGAATTTCCACCTGGGAAGTCAAATTTTGACGAGCACTATTATTAGGTTTGAAGTAATACTTATTCGTGCCACATGATGATTGGTTTGTGTGAATTCGATTCCTCTACCTTCGTAAGTAGAAGGGAGACATAGGTGTGGATGAATCTGATAAAAAGTAAACAAGATAGTAAGATTCGTGAGAAATTCTTGTGTAAATAGTTTTTCATACCTCTTTGATGTAAAGCACCCGAAACCAGGGAATGCAGTGGTTGTATCTAAGTCTCGCTTGCCCATTGGGCTAAATGAGTGTCCTCCCATGCAAAGCGTCTTGCCTAAATGAGTATCCCATTACAATGTGTGAAGGAACACTGGAGAATGGTAGAACCAATAATGGGAAACGTCAGTGAGAATTGTTCTTTCCAAGCAGAGGTTGTGGAATACTCATTTGAGCAAGAGGCTTTTCAATGAAAGGAGTAGGAAATATTATCCATTGCCTTTAGAGAAGAGGTCTACCTCTTCTCTTATATTCTTTCATATGCCTTAACTTTTAATGTCTCGAGAGGTGGTTGTACCAGTCTTGCCAATTGAAATTAGTGGGTTTGTTGAAATATTCCTCTCCTAGAAAAAGAAAATTGGGGCTGTTAGCTGAGCATGTACAGTATATAAACAAAATTTCCAAGTCCTCCCTTCAGTTTTTGCTCAATTTTAATTTTATTTTTATTTTTATTCTTTTGAAAGTTATTGGCTTTTTTTTTTTTTTTTTTATAAAAGAAATTATTGGTTGATTACTTACTCATATGCGCATTCATTTTATGTATGGCTGTTGTACTGTCTATACTGAAGTAGTACATTTGATATATTATAATTTGGGTTTTATGTGTTCCATTATGTGGCTTCTTTTTCAATCATTTCATACTTGTTTCGAAGTCTATTTGTGTCAGTGGTTGGATTGGGTGGGTGATTAGGTTAGAATCTTGGAACAATGATAATTTTTCAAAATAGCCATTAGAGGATTATGCAACCAACAGGTAATTAATTGTGTTAAAAGTTCTACTCCGCTTTTAGGCAAGTGTTTGACAATCTTCTCACCCAATATTTATTTTGTGCCACGTGAAACTCATAGGAGGGTGCTAGTGTGCCATCCACCTTTCAAAGGAGGGGCTTTGATTTTCAGTTATTTCAATTGACTTTCTGATATGGGCTTCTTGCAGATAGGGTAGTCTTGTCTGTGTACTTTTGATCATGTTATTTATACGTGAATCGTCACTTATGCTCTCTTATTATTGCATAAATTATCATTATTGTCGTTATTTTGTAACATCAACGACAGTAGGATTAGCTAGTTGATTGTCCTAGGGCTTGGTGCGCTTCTTGCAAGTATTGGTCACCACTATTAGTGCTATACTTGTAAATGCCGCTATAGGCACCAATGATTGTAGTTACCGTTGACAGCATTGGGGCCTATTTGCCTTGGTGGTTGAGTTTTGCATAAATGCGTCGGTACTGGCTATTGTAATATGTAAGAGAAAGATAAGGGTAATCCAAAGGAGCGAAAGGAAAAGACGCTTACAGTTTTATTCCTCCAATCATTTTTAATTTACACCCACAATTTCACGGTCTCAATGAAATGAAGAACCACAATTACACACTTGCGATTAAAAGAATCCTTTGATTGGATCAACGTTTGTTTATTATTCAACAACGGGGAAAGTCTGCTGGTGGATGTGGAAGTGTCTCTAGCTCTCCTTTTCCATTTTTCACTATCAGCACCGTACCTAATCCCCATGACTGGTGTATATCAAAGTGACAATGCATAAACCAAACCCCTGCATTAAAAAAATTTCAAAAAGAACAAGTCAGTACGTAGTTATTTCTTCTAATTATTTTGCTGAGCTGAGGTATAGAAAAAGAAAAACTTACCTGGATTGTCAGCAGTGAATCGAATTGCAGCCCATCCGCCCACCGGGACACCGATTGTGTTCATATAAGGAGGATCAATCAAATTGAAATTCGCCGTTTGAGGGTCATAGTTTCCGGTACCGTACCCGACAACATAGAAGTTATAGCCGTGGAGATGAATTGGGTGATTTTCAGTGGTGACGGTTGCAGTGTCTTGCAAAATAATTTGCACCCTGGTTCCAAATTCAAGGACCTTGGTCCTAGTCCCATTCATGGAATTTGTGTCATTAGGGATATTATTGGGTGCCCCATTGACAAAGTCATAGAATTTCAAGGGTGCTTCAGGAAAGTCTTCAGTGAAAATACCATCAATCTTCTTATAATAAGCTTCTAAGACTGAAACATTAGGCTTAATAAAACTAATATTGTTCATAGAAGCAGCCATAACCCCGTTATTTAGCCCTCGGCAATTTTGTTGAGGGTTCCCAGACCGGCACTTTTGGACATTTAATCCAATAGTGACGAAAAGATTAGCGTCGATTTCTTTCGGAACTGGTACGGGATTTAGGCTTCTTAATCCATCCATGACAGTTTTAACAGCAAGATTATCATTAAATCTAGGTAATGTAGCGGGTAAGGCGAGGCTGTTAGGCTGGGCACCCAAGTATTGGAAGTAAGCAATTGCTGATATGTTTTGAAATGAAACCCCTTGTGCTGACATGTAAGGTCCCATGGCCATTGAATATTTTCCAATTGGCTGATCCGCCGTGACAAGGACGTTCACGGTCTGCCCTGGTCCAAGCATCACACGGTCTGTACTGAATGGCTTTGTGTACTCGGCATCAGCTTCAACGATTGTTAATTTGTGATTTGCAATGGCAAAGAAGTTCTCCATGTTTAAGCCTGCGTTTATTAGCCTTAATAGATACGTCTTCCCCGGAACCACTTCAATCTTATACACATCTGAAATCATATTATTATTAATTATTAGAAAAATTAAATTAATAAACTAAATAGATGAACAACGCACGTACGCCCTAATAGTGTCAATATATATATATATTTATACAAATACCGTTGGCGGAGCAGTTGTAGTTGGGCCCTGGGTGACCGTTGATCGTATAAGCGTTAGATGGAGGAGGAGCACCTCCGCTAGCTAGAACTTGTCGTTCAAGTTGCACCACGTCTTGCAGCCAATATTCCCCTAATAGTAATATTTATACATACATGTACTGTATATATTAATTAATTTCAAAGTAATTAAAACAAAAATGTGCAGAAGGTGCCAAAAAATCTACTAGGTAATTCTACAATTCAGACAGAAACATTGTTGGGTATGTGACTTGACTTAATTTAAGGTGATTAAGTCTCAATTGAACAGTACACACACATGATAGTTGATGTTCTAATGAGGGATCTCATATTTTATTAATGTAACGTATCATATAAAAGATAATAAAAATATACACTTTAATATTACAACATATAAAATACACTATATTAGAATGTGTGTTTATGTTTTTTAATTTTTTTTTGTCTAATTTACTAGTTCTTATTACATAATAACTATATACACACACATATGTTTTAGTATTTAAATTAGGCAGTTACCTAGTATAATGATATGCTCTTGATAGGGAAATTGAAAAGGGTAAGGGACTCCGGTCTTGGGATACACAACAATGGCACCGTAAACGGTGCCTCTAAGCCAAGAAACGTGAGCATGCCAGAAAAAGGTGCCCTTTTGCTGAAACATTGTGAACTCGTACGTGAAAGTTTGTCCAGATTGAATTGGACACTGGGTGATATAAGCTGGACCATCAAACCAGCACGATAGTCTCTGCCTCACGCCATGCCTGAAAATTAATTATTAATGGACTCAATAATCAAGTATATATAACGTATATAGATACATAAAAGTATATGCTTGAAACTTGGACTAATCATTACTATATATATATATAATTACCAGTGAATTGTCGCATTGTAGGGGGATTGATTGGTGACTTTGACAATGATTCTATCGTCTTCTTGGGCGTAAACGACGGGGCCTGGAAACATGTTGTTGACTGTGACGATGTCTTTGGCGTTACACAGTTTGTTAACTCTCGTGGCTTGTATCTATAATCGTTGATCAGTATTCAGCACACAAAATCAAAAGGCAAAATCTTCAGTTCATTAACATAAAGAACGTCATTTGGATTTTATATATTTTATAGCGCGAGCATGTATGTATGCATATAACTAGAAGAAACCTTGAATTCGTAAAACCTCGTTGATCTCCCTCGAGGCCACGTTGCCATAACATGAACAGTGTGAACACAGAATAACAAGCATAGCCATAGCATCAATGAAGTGGTGAAGCTAGCCATTTTCGATTCTTGTACTTCTTGAGAGAAATATATAGCTGATTAATAAGTTGAAGTGGAGAAGGGAATTGAGAGAAGGGCTCTTTTAATAGGGAGTGACCGGTGACGGCTAGTAGTATTTTTTTTGTTGGGAACAAAAATAATGCTTTTAGGTTTGAGAGGGAAATTGAGAAGAAAGGCCTGGGTTTGTCTAGTTGTGTAAATGTTTGTCAGCTTTCATGATGCCTCTAACATGGTTTCGTGATAATAAGATGTTGGGGGCGTGATTATTTTTATGTGACCCAATGTGGGGAAGGTTTAATTTGGCCTTCTCTTTTCTTGTCCTCAAACAAAAAAGAAACATTTGATCTTTTTTTTTTTTTAATTTATGCTTGATTTGTCAGCAATATATTTTGCTGTAAAATTAATCATATATTTTGACCGAGAAAGTTAAAGCACACCTGCTCCTAAGCACTGCATGAGAGTGTTAAAACCCCACCAGCACAGCAAGCCTACTATACAATATACATATTGTAATATAAAACAAAGCCATTCTCTTTACATTTAACTGACAGAAATTCTCTCGGCCAATGAAACGTTAGAAAAAGCACTTAAAAGACTAGCCGAAATGGAAAGAACCCAGAGAGCTAGATGATTTTAATTAAATTTGTTTGCAGTTCGCAGTACTCAAATCGAGTAAAGGGTGGGCTTGTTTGTTGTGCTTTTGTTAGACACTCTCTTTTACTCAATCATACGCAAAGTTGGTGCACGCCTTTCGAATCGTGCCTCTGCGGGGAACTATACAGCATGAACTTCCTACTTAATTAATTATATCATGAAACCACTCTCTCCATGCATTCAGCTTTTTGAAAAAAATCTTCATTAATTAGATTGCTAATCTAGCTAGCCGTTTTCGCGTGTGTTGCGTCAAAGTTTTAACCCTTTTCACTATTGAATCTTTTTTGGTCCGGATTCTACAATATGATCATTCAGAGTCGCCATGCATGTGATAATTAAGTCAATTTGCCCACTGACATAATCGCGTATGCATAGATGCACTTATTAGATATGATGCAATATTCACTGTCCTGAAGGTACTTAACAGAATGACTATGATCATGTATTATGATTCACATTAATTGTGGCCCTAAAATATATTCCATTTGATTCACAATAATATCACCTTGAGTCTATAGTGGGCTTGATTGAGATTGTATTAGGTGACTCGATCCCTAGGCAATTAAAATTAACCTCAGCAAAATGTAATCATGAGCATTAAGCACAGACAACTGTGCGACAACTTTAAAAATAGATTTTTAGAAACGGAACGTGTCGAGCTGTATAGCCAAAATAACAAAAAGGGCAAGCTAAAAGTCGGATTTTACTGTCGACCAAACTTGAGCCAATAGATGATTGTGTCTAATTGATATGATAATGTAACTTCAGTATCACGCTTCGGGCCTGCGGGTGAATGGTGTCAGGAATTAATTCCTGCTGGTTTTAAGAACATTATTATAATATATCTTCCTATACGCACGCATATACATAAGAACCATGAAGATTGTATATACAAATCTCTAAACCCGCTCCATGCTGAGTTGCTGACACTTTAGGGAGCAGTTGGCCGAGAAAAAGTCCACGTAAATGAATCAAAGACCAAGCTTAAGCCACCCTTTTAACTAATTTCTAATATCAAATGATTGGAAAACTTGATGATTCCACCTGTAACTTGGACCTTTTCTTTTTCCCTCAAGTATTTTTCGTAATTTTAAAAGTAATCTTAAGTTTATCTATCGACATCAATCTCTTAGATGGCATCATGTTGCATTGTTTTTGTTTGGAGCAAATGGATCCTTGCATGAACATGTGTTAGTTTAATATATAACGATCGACTTAGTATAGATGCCGACACAAAAAAGCTAATCTCCAAAGAGTTGACCTCTTTATTTCTTTATAATACGAGCATAACTAACATGAAAATGAAATAGATAGAAATCAAAGTGAAACTTGAATTAATTTAATTAACTACTCCGGATATTGCTAAATAATTCTCCTTTCAACCAATGTGATGGAGGGCGAGATTAATTCCATGCATGTGTTAATGCATTGACTATTAGCCTCTCAACTTAAGATCAATCTAGCTTCAATTTGTTCAATAGGGGACCTCAATTATAATCTAGGTAGATTTCCAATGTTATTTGGTTCAGAGCATTATATATGTATATATATTTGCGTGTGTGTAAATGTAAAAGAAGATTCTTCTCATGATTTGAGTATCCACTTTTTAAGCGAATTTCAATTGGTATTAGTCATTGGTTGAGCAATGGTTGGATAAAAATACAAAATAGTAAAAACAAATTATGTGAGCAAAAAGATATTGTATAAAATAGGTTTATACAAAAAATTATAACTTTATCATTACTCCTATTTTAAACATATCCAAAGCGCAAAATGTTAACAAATTTGATTATTTTGAACCACCGATTAGATAAATATATCTTAGCATTTGATTATTTTAAAGGATCGTTTAGATAAATATATCTCAGCGTAACAAAGAACTAATGGATACGGTTTCATAATTATTTGAAACATTGGAGAGGTGGGATGGTGACTGGTTTAAGAGATTCTGGAGTACATTTATTGAACTACACTCACTTAATATAGTTATGGTATGTGTGCATTTATTTTAAAAAATCATCGTGTAATTAATATTTATATTTAATTCATACACACATTTCATAAAATATGTTATGCAGGTGTAGTATAATAGAGGTAATTTAGAATCTCTCTATTGGTTTACTTACAATTGTCTGATTAAAAGGAAATGGTTTACTTATAAATGTCCGATAAAAAGATTGAAGAAAAGTTTGGGCCCAAAACCCGAATGCTAAATTGTGTGTTTTTCCAGGAGTAATTAAGAATAAGTTATAATTTAATTGGTAGGTTATTATGTAAAATCAAACCTTTATCACGTGATTCATCCAACGTCCAGCTTATCTGGCGAGAACTTGGAGGTTGGAAGTGAGGCCAAGACGTTATGCCATGCAGCAAGTAATAATCTTCCATTTGTAGCCTCCGGATCCATGAGTTACAAAAGTGAGCTTCATATGAAGAGAAGAAGATTTACGGTAAAAAGTAAAAACAAACAAGCATTGATATTAGAATAAGAATGCAAAAAACATTTTATGTAAGAAAGCTAATAGAGATTCTCTCCTCCATAAAAATGCCAGTAAAACTTTGAGCAAAACGCATCATTTGAATGCAGAAATTTGGTTTCCAGGAGCTTTTGCGGAGCTCCCAATGAAGCCAAAATGGCTCCAAATTTCCAATTACAATATAAACACCCGAGAAAACTCACTGCTCACACCACACCAAGACAAAATTATGTAACAAAACCATTGTAACCTCCTCACACTATCGTCTGAAACCCATCATATAAGAAAAGGTGCCCGTTTGTAACTATCAACTAACAGAGACTACTCCGGGTCGGTAGCAGAATTTTCTTGCTTTCCATCTTTCTTCAAAACCAAGACTCATAAGCTCATGGCCACTAGATGTCTGGGTTTTCCACGGCGCAGGTCAGGCAAAGTCCAGGTTTCAAGAACTAGGATTCTAGAGGAGAAGCGAGCAAGGCTGTACATTATAAGGCGCTGTGTGTTGATGCTGCTTTGCTGGAGAGACCATGAAGATGCGTGATTAGATCTTGATGGATATACAGTTGTTGTATGTTATTTATCTGTTTACTAGAAATCCAGGGAAGATAGCGTCACTAGCAATCTAAGTTTTCCCCATCTGTGTGATGTCAATAATGGTTCATTAACCTAATGTGAATCCACCATGTATGCTCCATTTTTCATCATCATTCTTTCTCCGAGGGATGTTGCCTGTCAATAGTACTTCATTTGGCTGCACTCTCCTCAAACAAACTAATAAGCTAAGGTGATAATCTGGCACAAGTGAAAGTTTCAAGCTAATAAGGTGATAACAAGTTAAAGTTTCAAGCTAATAAATGACATGCCATGATCTATGCAAAATCAACTAATAATTTAATAAGCAAATATAGAATTTTCTTTTATAAGCTACAGCAAACAAAATGAACTTTCCAGCAGATAAAACATCGGTATCTGAAATTCCATCCAAACTTTTTTTTTGCATCAAGATGTGTCTACCAACCAAAGAAGTAGGAAACATCCTTGAACTGCCCAAGTAACTACTAGGATTATCAGTCTCATTCTATAAATTGGGATCTGTCAATATCGTAGACCTTACTCCACTGGTACTTGCATGGACATCACATCTCATTATACCAGAAAAGGAAACCACATTGCGGACTAAAATTCAATCCATGCTCTTTAGCACCAAGATTTCCCAACAACTTCCTGAATCAAGTCACTCCCCAATGGTTAAAAGGCACGATATTTAGATACCCCGTGGGAAACATTCCTTGAATCAAGTCACTTCCCAACGGTTAAAAGGCACAATGATAGACTTCGTCGTATGCAGCAGAAAATTCTCATTTTGGCGGCATTTGAACTTGTCGTATCTAATTATGTACAGAGATATAATAATGACATTTAAAGATCAATCCACACTCTCTATCACCAAGATCCCTCTACTATGGATACTTCATGAATAACTCGTTAACGACCAAAATAAATGCGAAAAGCAGTAATAAGAAAAATAATAGATGTAGTGAAAATCATGCTTTGGCAGCATTCAAATACCATGCCACACACTATCAACCCGGACAAAGATAAAAATTCAACATGTAAACCATAGACCGGAGAACCAAGATTTCCCTACAAATTCTGAAGTAAGAAACAGTCCTGAATTCATATTTGCACAATCTTCCATTATAATTAGACAGCAGAAATGAAAGAGGGAAAAAGAAAAAGAATCAAGGATACACAGATTATAAGTTATTCACTTCATCGTATACTAGCAGTATGACAATGGTTTTTTTTTTTTTTGGGTTCTTTTGTTGGGGGGGGGGGGGGGGTACTATCTAACATGTAAAGCCACTGATATAAAATCCTGAATCCTACTCTCAGATCTGATTGCTATTGCAGGTGAACTAGATTTAGCCTCTTGACTCTCCTTTAACTTAAATGTCACCAAGCTGCACAATACTAAGTCAAAAGCCAGCGAACAAATTAGAAATTAAGGCCTTGAGAAGAATAGTAAACAAAATGTAATGTTCTGACCAAAGGCAAAATCTCACTTCCAATGGTGCAACATGTTTTCAATTCTAACCACAAACAGATATCTAATTACTTCTTGCTCTTAAGATCTCAGCAATTAAAATATAAAAGCAATGACTCTACCAGATAGTGGTCTTAGCTCGCCTGATATAGGAACTATGAAAAAGCTATCCAGAGAAAATCAGCAACCAATAGTCTAATAATTATGGAGAAAGGAGAAAGGAGAAAGGGTGAAGGGGATATAAAGAGTGGAGGAAATCATATAAAAAACATGAAGCATACTATATGGATTTGCTGGATTGGCCGAACTAAACAATTAAAAGACTGAAAGAAAATTTTAAAAACCTTCTAGCTCTTACTGACGCACTGATCCTGGCATCTCAACGGTTCGGAAAATTATTAACGCCGCGACATGTACAGTAAAACAACCAACAAAACCAATATGTTTAGTTAAAATCTCCAAAACTTGAGACAAAAGCAAGTCTAAATATCAGAACTAAAGAATGTAACAAATACATTTTGATTACAAAAACCGGTACAGGCACGAACCTTATGAAGCCATAAACGATTGGATCAAGAATCAGTAAGGCCCCACCGAAGTCCACAACTTGAGATGAAAACAGATCATCATTACAAAATAAGAACAAGAATATAACACATAAATTTGCAAAGTGAGAAATTAATAGGTTTCTAACACAAATAAAAAGAAAAAAGAGTAATTAAAATCGATCAACACCAAATTTCTACAAAGTCATACACGCATTAAAATACACATTCTTACAAAAGAAAGTTTGTAAACGAAGGCAAATTGTTCTAAAGAGAGAACAATTTACAAACCCTAGAAGATGGAAGGTGATGATTATACGGGAAGCTTGATTTATTGAAGCTTATTAACATTTGAAACGGTTGTGTTGGCGTGTTGGGCGTCGAGGTCGTAGCGGCCGTGAACAGTGGAGCGGAAGACCATGAGAGGTCGGTCCTTGGCCTCATCCTCGTCTTCGAATTCAGCGGTGCTGAGGTTGATGCAGGAGCAACGCTCCAGCGAGGCGAAGAATGCGGTGGCGACGTTGGCGCCCACCCAGTTGGCCACCCGATCCAACTTATCGCACGACATGAAGCTGCAGGGCTTGTCCATCGCTTCGATTGATTGATTGATACTTACGGGGCAAGAGAGATTGGTTAAATGGTTCCTTTCTTTTTGTTTGTTGCTATTTTCGTAATGGATCGTTCTTTTTGTCAATTGATGTGTTTGCCGGAACTCCAAAGAATAGCGACAACAGACCATATCATATGGAATGGAATGGATCGGTCGTAGGTTTTATTTATTTACTATCCGTTTGTTTTTAACTTTATTTCAAAAGGAAATAAGGAATAGTATGCGTCCTCCCAAAAAAAAAAAAAGTATGCAAAAGGAAACATTAGTGTTGGTGATGGCATACGATTAAATTTTTATTCAATTTTACTTTATTCTTCTATAGAGGTTAGGTTTAGGAAAATATAAATTTGATTAATGAGTACCCATGCATTAAGGTCTATATTTCTTTTCATTTCCCCCTAATTATGAGTATATTCCATGTGGAGTTAATTTTGGGAACACGATCCTGTTTAAAATTTATGACCACAGCCCAAAAGCAAATAATTTTGAGAAGTAAAGCCCAAAAAACAAAAGGGAAAATCCCATCTAAAGTGCGGAGAACAATCAGTTTCTACAAACATTTCAATGAATCATAGCAATCAATCAATCAACTCGGAGTCCCAGCATAGTTGATGGCTTTTAACAAAAAAATTTTGTGATGACTACTACTGCAGTAGCATCAGCCAATGATTGATTTGTTTGCAATCCTATTCCTGCTACTACAAATGCCTTTGTAATCTCTGCCGTTCACGTACTCTCAAAATGAGGCTGAGCGGCTGAGCCTTGGCTTAGCTATCTTCTTGTCTTCCTCAAGAGAAATCATCAGAAGATTGGAAGGATTCTCAACCATCATTTTTGCAACCAAGTAGCCAGCTATGCTCCATGTTTGATATTTTCTTGCCTGCTTCCCAACATAACGCCCAGTCTTACCATCATAGTACTCAGGCCACCCATCTTTAGAGAGGCGCTGCTCCGCCAGCTCTATAGCTCGTTTTGCAATTTGAGGCCTTCCGGTTTTGATGGATGCTGCTGTAAGCAGCCATAACAGAACTACCATAGAGAAACCAAACAGCCGCATGTCAGGAAGAAAAAAAAAAGAGGAACAGCAATGCAAAAAAGATCGTCCACAGAGTCTGAGATTCAATTAGGAAATTTCGAAGAGCACAACATACGATCTGAATCTCACTCACGTAAAATTCATTTCATCAATATAATCAGCAAACAACGCTGTGCTACATTGTCAGAAAAAAAGGTGTATCAAGGAGTAGCTAACTTCAGTTCTTCATTGGTAAGTAATAGTCAAAACTCAAAAAATTAAATATGAGATGTGTGCTTGTACCTGGCCAAGATCCACCGTTATGGTAACTCCATCGTGTGTTCTTAGGATCGTAACCAGTGACAATCCTCCATTCATGTCCATCCAAGGCTGGGTAAGATATCTTCAATGGCATCTCTCCAATCAAGTCCTCCCAACGCTCCTCAATCAAATCCATGATTGCCGTTGCCTGTGCAGGGGTGGCTAGAGAACTCAAAATGGCAATGCAGTTCCCAACTAAGAACCACCGGAAGTCCATTCTAGCTGGACTGACATTCCCAATCAAATATCCTCCTCTCAATGGCATGAAATCAAATACCCAATCAGGAATAGAATCTGGAATGACATTAAACTTGTTAACAGCTGTGTGGGAGTATTCCTCGGTCTTATAACGGTATATGTTATTTAGCTGCGTAAAATCAAGCCAGTAATATTTCTGGATGTGATAGCTGAGAGCTGTGATCCTCTTATCAATTCGCTCAATCAATTCCTTGCCATCGCGCTCTGGTTTTAACATCTGACGAGCACACCGCAGTGCGAAATAGAAGAGAGACTGGATCTCAATTGGATACCCATAAATTCCCTGTAAGTCAAAAGAAACTCGTCAAAGATAATTTTATGAATTACGAAGTAGATAAATAAATTCCCAAAACTTGGCTAGCTAGCCAACAAGCTAGAATCAAACATAAGACTTCATGAGGATCATATTCGCTATCCAGCATATCCGATCAACACGGTAAATGGATGCGCTTTAATTAACTAAAAATTTTGAACCTTACAGGCTAAAAAGAATTTATTATCAGCTATATAACTAGTAGGAATTTCACATCATAACTAGCAATGAAAAAACTAAGTTGACACTAGCTAGACTGCCTTCTTGTCTAGCTACCAAAAACAGGGACAAATAATTCCAAAGAAGAACAGAAAGCCCAAGTAGAACTTGGCTCACGTTTAGGACAAAATAATATTCTCGATGAGTAATAATATTTCAACAACTAACAAAAAGACTTACCATCCTCCTGTCAATCATGCTACATCCATCTGCACACAAAAGAGTGGGAAAAGTATCAAAGCCATCTGAGAGACAAAGGTTAAGTATCAATTTCATTCCTCTCTGCACCTCAGGCAACTCTGCCAGAGCATAGTCACGAGTGCACTTGGTATATGATCTTAGCAGTATAATCCACCAAAACCCAGAATCTACAGGTGCAACTCTTCCTATAGCACTGCCACCAAAATCCGCAACCAAGGTCTCCTTTTGCTGATGCGAGTTAAAGAGTACCTTAAAACTAGCAGGCATCACACCTTCTCCCAGGGTAAAGTTATCGATCCTCTTCTCCCAACCTTGTAGGTGAAGGGTCTTCAACAGGAAGTTCTTCACAATCTCTGGTTCTGCAGGTTCAATCATCAGGCAAGCTAAGGCCGTGGGAACAAAGTCCCTCACAAAAACCTTCAGTTATACAATGAAAAATATCATCAACTCTTGGAGAAGCAAAACTAAATTAGATAAAATTGCAGAAATGACTAATAAATTATAATGCACGGCTAAAAGTTTCTCAAAACCTCCAGTGGCTTACACTTAGCAATCAGTGTTGACTGGAGGAAAAAAGCAGATAAGAAATACAATCAAAATGAGATATGCATTATTACCGAGAAGAAACGCAAAGAAAAATTACGAAAAGTCAATTTTTCTATTTAATCAAATTTATGCACAAATTAGAACGAATGCCACAGCTCAAATCCTGTACACAGATATAATAAAGAAAACACAAGAATACAATATACAAATTAAGATTAATCGATGGTGCATCTGAGAGTGTTTTCAAAAGCATTTTCAAAAGTCCTTAATAGATTATTTATGTTTACCTATGGAGAACTTACGAATGAAAAACACTTAATTGATCATAAAGGGCATTTTAAGTGCTTTTACAAGAAATCACTTCTACACAAGCGAAAGTTCAATGGACAAGTTACGTTTACCTGATTGTAGTTCAATGCCTCGGCGTTGGGATCCATCGCAGCGAATGTCCCCACAGGCTTTCCTTTAAAGTACACGTAAGACTTCTTAAGTCTTTCCAACGCCTCTTCCATCATCGCAGCACCAGTACTCTCTCCGTTCTCCTGATGATTACCAACGATAGATCTCAGCGCAAGATCAAAGGCCTCAAGATTCGTACCGACACTCGGGCACGGCTTTAACGGCAATGCCTTTGGCAAAATCACGTTCTCGGTGACGTTGTTCTCGTGGCCCTGCAGTCTCACAGTCTTCTTCGCCTTCTCCGGCTTCAGTATCTCTCCGTTTTGCGAAGCTTCTGAGCTCTCTTTTGTCCAAGCAACTGAAGATTTTACATCCTCTAAAGATAGCGAATCGTCTTTCTCTTTAGATTCTTCGGTAGTACGTAAAGTTTCAATCACTATAAACTCGGTCGAAGAAGTAACATTCGGTTGAATCTCGACCAAAGGATCCGCCGCTGTGGCTTCATCGACCGATGAGCTGTTCTTTCCAGCAAGTGAAGAAGCCGCTGACATAAATTCCTTGTGCGACATATTTTCTTGCTCTACCATATCCTCGTCGACAGCCGAGTAGCCACTCGTATGTGCCGGCGCCGGTGGTGGAAAAATGTCTACTTCCTTTGCATCATGTAAGAGATCTCGCAGCTTTTTTGTCATTCTAGTGAGAGATTATTATTTATGTGAGATGATATAAAATACTTTTTTTATTTTCATGTTATAATTATTGCAGTTAGAGAGAGATTACCTTCACAGTTATTGGTTGCTTTCTTGGAGAGACGGGAAAGAGAGAGAGAGAGAGATTCAGTTACCACAGAGAGAGCAATGGAGAGGTCGCTAGGGAGAATTGAACATGCACGGAGTGTGTGCTATTTTTGTTTTGGCGGTTAGAGAGAATTCAAGAATGGAAATTGTAAAATAGGTCTTCCTTCGAGATTATTTACAAAGTTGCCATCTCAGCTGTATAGCTATTAGCTATATGAAATGTAAGGTCGTTAACAGGATCGTAATTCGAAAATTCGAAATCGATTTGCAATTTTGCATGCTTAAGATACTTTCATTAGGGGCGTTTTGGGAATGTAAAGCAGCTAGCGATCCTTTCGGTTACCGAAGCGGGAAAATAATTCGTGGGTTTATGCTATTGTGCCCCCCGTGGCACATTGATAACTGGAATGAACGATATTTGAATTCTTCCGATCCAGTAGATTCTCTACACGTGTCTCATCGCGGAGAAAATAACCGTTCTTAATTGTGAGAAGCCCAGTAGTTAGTTTATTGAAGAGAAAGCTTAGCTAGCTAATTAGTTTATTCAAGAGAAAGATAGCTAGCTAGCAAATTCGGTTATTTCAGTCTTCATCTTTGCTTCCTATTTTCTTTTAGGCCACGGGATTTGCCTGTTCAATTTGTATTGGGGGCAAGCAACTGCCATTGGACCTTGGAAGTGTTTTCGTCTGAAAAGCATCACAAGTGTTCATAACAAAATCATGCCAAGAATCCTCCCTTTGAGATGCTGAATAATAAGATGAGATCAAAATGATATGAGTCAACCGGACAAGGTAAGAAAAGGTGCAATTCCAGTGATGAAAATAAATAACCCATTTTGTAAAAATCGCCGCAACTTTGTGATCCTCGAAAAGAGAATTCTCCTCAACTGAACGTGAAATTCCACTATTGAAACTGCAAACAGCTTTTGCAAACTCATTCATGGAAAGCAATATTATCCTGGCCCAATATTACTAGGAGCAAAACTAACATAGCCCTCACCGATAGGCATTTGGTCCAATAGGTGAAGTCTTACACTTATAATATTGAGTTCAAGAATTTGAGTCTCCATAAGAGTTTTATAGAGATTAATTTCAGTACTTCATCAATTATCAACATAATTGAGTGAAAACAGTCTCTCCCTTACAAAATGTGAGTGGAGTAGACACCCCTCCATATATGAGTAAGTGTTTCAGTGTGTCAATGTATGACATGATTAAGTGAAGACAGTCTCTCTCTTATGAAATGTAAATAAAGTAAACACCCCTCTATATATATATATGAGTAAGTGCTTCATTGTGTCAATGTATGACATAATTGAGTAAATACAATCTCTCCCTTACGAAATGTGAGTGGAGTGGACATTTCTCTAATATTATAGATGGTTTAAAATATATGAGTAAGTGTTTCAGTGTGCCAATGTATGACGATAATTATAGAGGATTTAAAATATATGGGTAAGTATTTCAATGTGTCAATGTATGACGATGGTTCTAGTTATATAATATGATTATAAATATTAATTATAATATCTAATGTAATATCAATAACATCTCTGTATAATAGACTTCAAAAAAAATAAAAACTAACATAGCCCTCAACACATTACTCAAGTATCAAGACAATAGCCAGAAATAAAAATATATTTTTTTATGAAGACAAGCTTAATTTCGAAGGCATGAGGTCAAGGAAGAAGCTCGCCATCCTGCAGCTACACAATTGTATAAACAAATATTACAATCTTGGCTACCCCTAAGTGCAGCAAATAAAAGGAAGATAAATAGCAAACAAATATTCATCTATCCAACATCCCATATCCTTATTTTTAATGTAAAATTCTAACAAAAATTACACACAGCTAGGAACATGAATGTCAATTCCAAACACAGAGCATTCTACTATTTTAGGTTTCCTCCTACAGCCTCTGTATATAACTTTCCAAAAGAATGAAAATAAAAAAAGATAAGCAACTGTCTAGAAGGCGGGCAACTCTTCCTATGATCCAGAGCTCTATTTGTCAAACTCCCATATGACTCCTCCATCCTCTGAAAGACAATGACAAATACGTTAGCCATAACAAAGTACTTAAATGCAAGCGAGTCAAGCCAAAAGGCTTCCAAAATCTACAAATACGATTATTTTCAACCATGATGACAGGGAAATTCCATGATTCTTAATGGCAAAAGAGAGAGAAAACACTTCGAAGCTGGTCACCTCTGTAAGTACGTGATGGCTACATCAGCTCACAAATATCATTTGCATTAATGCATTATGATCAACAATAATGGCAAATGATCCATGTTTTTTGTAATAATCATGAATACTCACAAGAACTACTCTCCCATCAAAACAGGATGCTTAAAAGGAAAAAAAAAATCTTCTTTCTCATTTCTGTTTCTTTTTTTCTAATTAATTATTTGCTCTTTTTATTTTCTAACAAAAAAATTAAGGGACGAGCCCACAGAAAAGGGCTGATTATTGTAGATACTCTTACAATCACAATTTACATAAAAAGCTTTCTTAAAGTCATCGTAAGACCCAAAAATGACCATTAGGCACCAAATGTCCTTTTCATGTGTTTTTGAATGAATTTTAGCCTGGCACTATATTTTAGGGGTGGCATAACCGAACCTCAAATTTATTTCGGTTTTTGGTTCAGTTCAGTTTGACCCTAAAAACAAGTTGGTTGAGAATTGAAAACCGATTGGGTTTGAATTCACCTCACGTTAACACCGAACTGAACAACAAATTAAAACAGAGACTCTAAGCTAAGCCTAACTCATCTCCCTGTCACTAACTGCCATCAGTCATGCTACACCACCACCAGTCATCACACTCAACCACTGGCCACCCTTGTTATCTGTCACTCTCTTGCAGTAGTCAGTCTTTACTTTGTCGGCGTCGCAGCTCCCAACAGTACCACTGCCTGGTTGTCGCAACTTCCATCTCATCGGCTGTCAGGGTTGTAGCTCCCATCTAACTCATCAGCGCTGCAGTTCTTCACTTGATGGTAAGTTGGTTGGAACTGAATCTTAGCTTCTATACATTTACATCAAAATTTGACTTCCAATAATTTCTGTTTTCACTCTATCTCCTTCTAATTAATTTCCTTTATCTACATATTTTTTCCTCTGTGGATATATTTGCTGCAAGCTCAGATTTCGAAACTTATCAATGGTTTTTCTTATTCTTTCTTGGAATTAAATCTTTCTCTTACTCTCAGATTGATGAGAATATTGTTTAATTATTTTAATTTTTCATGTTTGCTTTACTGAACTGTGTTAAATCTTATTGTCGTTGTGTTATTAAAGAATTGATGATTAATAAAGATAATTAGGTAGTTAATTAAGAAGATAAAGTTGAAATTAAAAGCTGAAGCCAGAAGTAGCAATACGTGCAGTCTTCTAGGTTCTAATAATTGAGTTTATTACTTTACTGATGCTTGGTTCCCGTCATTGGTTTTGTAGACTCCTATCTAGACACAGCAAATTTGTCAATCTATATGACAACATTCTGATAAACACAATTGTTTATCTTTTAGCAAAATGGACTGATTACCGATGCTTCTTTGGTGGAGGTTAATTGTTGCTAATGTAACTGTTGCTTGTCGAGTTGAGCATTCATAGAGATTGAATTTTGGTGTAGAATTTGTAATTCAGTAATTTTATTATGTTGTTTCTTTTTTTTTTTAAGATTAATTATTTATTTGCTTGGATTTTGGCTTTTGGCTTTTGGAATTTTGAATTTTTTTATTTAAGCTATTTTTTTTGGCTGAATTTGTAATTAAATTTGAATTTTTAGCTGTAACCCAAAATTGCAACCCAAACCGAATTTTTAACAAAAAATTACAACCTCAATCCGAACCGATATTTGAAACCAAACCAAAATAACTTTTCAACTTGTTTGGGTTAAATTCTCCAACCCAAATGGGTTGCAACCCAAACCGAATCCCGAAACATCCACACCTAGTATGTTTGTATTAATTTATATCTTATCACTAAAATTATACAGTGACTTAACCTGTCAATAACAGCAATCAAAAAGATTATAGTCATCAAGGTCATACCTTTAACCTTCTTGTTTATCCAGATCTCCAGCAGCATCCCAGCACCAATTCCACCAGCAATGCAAGACCCATAGAAGGCTATGGCCGAGGGTAAAGATCTTCGAGGAAGGAAATAGTAGTCTGGAATTTGCCTAATCTTTTTCGGAAGCCGCTTCTTTACAACTGGTTTCACACCTGCACCAGGGTCCTTCTGCAATTCACTACCAATGGCTTTCCAATCAACCTCCTTCAGAGGATCTTTCGACTCTTCAGTTCTCATGACCCAACAGATTAGAGCTCAATTCTACAAGTACAAAGCTAGAAGTTGTTAGATGGTTATGTTCAAAATCTACTACAAGAAAAGCCACAAACAATAATGGGGACCACGGCAACTCAGATTTAAGAGACTCATATGGAAATGGGCAACTTGTGTACTCAATGCCATTATCAGATCCAGTGTTTGGAAAAAATAAGAATCTTTGAGGAAAGATAATTTCTGAATCCTTGAAGAAATTTCATCTCAACTAATATAACAAGTCTTGCATCACTATCAAGGTGCGCACAAGTCATTCCAAGAAACCTTTCTATATATATATATATATAAGAGTTTAAATTTGTGCTATCTCCACCATTGAATGATTTACCATTACACTACTAGTTAGACCTATATGAATCAACCCACTTTGAGTAAAAACTGAAACATTTAATTGCCTTTTTCTTTTGAACAAATAACTCTATTTTATTCACGATAGCACTTTGCATAGTGTTTGTTTGATTTACAGGGAATTCAGAAAAAGTAAAAACTGAAAATAGGAATTAACATTTAATTGGTCCAAAATTCCCAACCAAGTCGGGTAACCAAGCAACGAAAATCTTCATTTCTGCAAATGGTTTAAGTTCACACATCAAAGTTTGTTTTCAATTATACACTTTAGAATTGAAAACCTAAACATATGAAGTGCTCTTAGTGTCATTCCATCAAACAATTATGTGCATACACACATATTCCAATTCTGAACACAATCTAACTGTAAATCCATAAGATATAAATAATCAGATTTGTGGTAATAAACCCACAACACATAAATCTCATATCAATCACACAGTTAACAGCAGCAAAGCAATTCTCACAAACATTGAAAAAATAATACAATGTTAATTGTCCGCAGAAAAGAGAAGGAAGTCAAAAGTAAATGAAAAACTTGTGCACAGGAGTTCTCAGCCTAAATTAAGTTAGTTTCCCCATAAAACTTACTGGACTGTCGGATGCAGCTTGTACAAAGTTCCAACAAGCTAAGTCCTTATGCGCATGGATTCGTTTTTAAACGGCTGCCTTGGCAGTGTGTAGAAAATATAGAAGAAGCTTTAGGCTAGGCGTGTGTCTAGAAGGAAACTAAGAAACCGACTGATTTGGGCTTGCAGGTTGTATCTAGGGGTAGGCAATTTCAGATTCAGATTGGATTCGGATGAATCAGATTGCGAAAAAATCATCCAATTCTAACCCAAACCTCAAATCTAAATAAATTGGACCAGATGAATATTCCGGATCGATTCAGATGAGTTCTGATTTGAATGATATTTCGGATTTGGGGCTTTTTGGCAATTTTCACAAATTCATGAAATCTATAATTAGTGAAAACACAAGTAAATGTAAATCATCAGAAAAGAAAAGAAAATTAATCTCATCGTAAGCTTTCCTGATCATATATTCAACATTTACTCAAAGCATTTTACATGTTCAAAGAATCAAAATAATCACATTAAGTCAGCAACTCAGCCAGAGCAAGGAAAGTAGTAGTATACCACTGAATCAAAAGAGAGCCAAAAGAGAATTTTCTAAAGAATTTATATTAGCCAAAAGAGAACCAACCAGGCAACCACAAGCTAATATAAGATAAGAAGCAACCAGGCAATCATGTTCAAAATGCGTCGGCATTACCATGAACAAGTCGCGAGGTTGCTGTCGGTGTCAGATGCTCGTCTGGAACGTCGATGGCGAGCGGCGTGCAACTGGCCGACTGGACTTCGATGTCGACCAAGATGCGGCTGGGATCGTTTGGGTTGCGTCGTCGGCAGCGTGGTTCGCGGCGTCGGTCTGGTCGTCCGGAGAAGCGTCGTTGCTGATATTTTGGTTTTGGAATTAGCCTTTCACCTAGGAATTTTACTTCTGTGCTTTTATATTTAGTTAATATTATTTTTTTAAATCAGCAGTGCAGTCCCAATTTACCATCAGATTATTCGGATAGATCCGAATCCGATTCAATCCAAATCAAATCTGATTGGATGATATAAATCACATTCAATCTGATATTAGTTAAATTTGAATCCGATAGACTCTAAAGTCTAATAAGGTGGCTTTTGTTTTTTAACTTAATGACTTAAAATGACTTAACTTAATTAATTAAATTAATTAGAGATGTTTATTTTTATAACTTAATGAGACTTTTTAGGTAATTTTTACTTAATAAAATAAGCTAATTTTTTTGATTTTTTACTTAATTGAGAAATCTGAATTAAGTCAATTACTTGCTAATGATAAAAATATCTTTGTTTTATAATTTATTTTTCATGTCTATCCCAAAACTCACCCATAAATATTTACCTCACATAAAAATATCTCTGTTTTTTCTTTCTTATATTATATACGATAAAATTTAAAATTTATGGTATTTTATATATTAAAATTCCAAAATAATTATGTTTCACTTGAATATAGTTTTACTTATAAATGTTAAAATATTATGGTATTTAATATATTATTTATTTGACATTCAAATTTAACAAGGATACAAATGTAAAAGTATATATTTTCAGCTTTTTAAGTTGAAAAAACAAACAACTTAATATTTATTTTCTAAGATTCAGACGAAAAAATAAATATATTATTTAGATTCAAACATTCATACCTATTCAGAATTCAGACTAATTCATATCTATTCAGATTTCAGACAAAAAAACAAACGCCACCTAAGTTAGCGTTTACATTTTAAATTAGAGTGGTAATTCTGAGGAGTGGAAATTCTGATATTAGGAGTGTGGAATGAGAGTAGTGTGGGTAGGTTGTTTACTTACATTAGAGTGAGAGTATAGAATTGTCTTGAATTAAAAGTAAATGGTTTTAAATTACAGTTTTATCTTTATTTAAAGAATTATAATATTTAATTACAAAATTAATAAAAAATATATTTAAAAAATAAAATATTTATTTTATTATATTTATAAATTAATAATTATTAATATTCTTAATTATGTAAATCATAATTTTTTTATTAATTTTAATTTTAATTATGTAAATAAAAAAATTATTAATAATAGCAATACAAATGAAACATTATCATTGATAATATAGTACAAAATTAATATTTTTTAAAATAAAATATTTATTATTATTATTAATTAAATAAATAAATAAATATAATAATATTATATTTTCAAATAAAGATATAATATAGTAATATTATTAATTCTCTATGAGTATAATAATATTATTTTTAAAAAAATTTAATTTAGAATCAATGTAAATTATTATTTTTAACTAAATATAATAATATTATATTTAAATATGTTTAATAGTATTATTTTAATAAATTTAATTTATAAAATAACATACTAATGTTATTTAAATAACTATAATATTATTTATTTTATTTTAAATATGAGGGTAAAAAAAAAAGAAGGGGGAGTAGATTTACACTCCCACTTCCCCCGTAGGAGTGAGAATCCCACTCCCTACTTTAAATTTGGGTGGAGTCCACAGAGTGAGATTCCTACTCTCTTCTTAAAAATTGTAAATAAAAGAATCCACACTCCTCATTTTCATTTCAGAGAATAAACACTACCTAAATTATAAAGGCTGAATTGAATTGTAACTCGGTTTGTTTCTTTTTAAGTTGTAGTATGTTTATTAATTAGTAATTGAAATGAATTGAAATAAATTCAAATGAGAATAGGCTGAATTCAAAAAAAGAAATAAGATTCTTAATAAATTACTTTCTTTATTTTAGAATTAGAATGAATTATTTTAAGTTATTAAAATATCCTTAATTTATTATTATTATTAAAATATTTGTTATATTATCATTATTCAAAAAACTTATTGTTAATAACAATAAGAAATAATAATAACTTTGTTTCAATAATGATAATAATAAAATTAATAATAATAAACATGACAACAACAATAATAATAACATTATATATTATGCCCAAAAAAAAATAATAATAATCATCATCATTTTTGGAGACAAAAATAATCATCGTCATCGTTTAAAAAAAAAAATAATAATAATCATCATCATCATCATTTTTGCAACAACTGCCGTCGAGCCAGATTGATTGCTGGTTTCATGCGAGATTGGAAGGAGATGCGTCACCGGCTACTATTTCCAGCAACGGCATGTGTTGCTGCAACAATTTGGGGAGGAGCTACTCCGGTGCTCTGACAATAGCAAGTGCTGTTGCTCAACGCGAGATCCATAGCTGGTCGTCAGTGGCTTCATAATCAGCAATGGTAGGTGCTGTTGGTTCAATTTTGGTTTGGGTGTTGTTTATTCGATTTTGGGTGGTGTCCAATTCCATTATCGTGGTTTTAATTTGATTTTTTTTTCTTTTATACTCGTGAATTAATTAGGACAAAGTAAGAATTAAGAATTTAAAATAGGGGGTATTTTTGTCAATCATGGGAATAGAGCTTTGATTCCCAACCCCTTTTTAGGAATCAGGATCTTAGTGATAGATTTAAGGTTGGGAATTAGAACTTCAGTAATGAATCCTTAAATCATAGTCTCGCAAGAATTCAATTCCGATTCCAAGCTTCAAATTTGTAAGTAAACACGTCAATAATTCCTATTCTAAAATTTTCATTCTAATTACGGGTAAATAAACACACCATTAATATTTTCAAAAAATAATATGACTCTTGAATATAAATAAAACAATGATTTTGTCAGCACTTATCATTAACAACAAGTACATAAGTTAAAATTTGCTTACTAGTGATATAATTTGGATATATGATCTAAATCATCTCCCATCAATAAGTAAACTTTAATATTCGAAATGCAATAGTTATAATGCAATACTATTCAAATCCATTTATTTACAAATTAATTTATTGCCTTTTCATTGGATTTCATGGTTAATAAATTTTTAAAATTAATTGATATTAAGTTTTTAATGATAAATTTTATTCCTTTGGAGTTGATATAGTGTAGAAAGGAACCAATTTTTATGGGCTGTGTTGATGCTGATTTTAAGTCAACTAGAAAATTAAATAAACGAAAAAAAAAATCAAATACAGAGAATTTACATAGTTCAATGCTTGGCGTACGACCATGAGAGTAAAAGAGCAATTTTTACTATTTAATAAGAATTATAATGAAGTTTTTTCTTTTAGCTATTTGCTTATGTCCTCTATGCATGAAGGACTCTCTATTTATAATACAATTTTTATGTATCCAAAGTCGTTGATAATTCTTTATTTTGATGGGCTTTTACTACTTAGAGTTTTTTTTTTTTTCAAAATCTATATTTATCTCTTTCTCAAATTGGATTTCTGAAACTTCTAAATTTTTCCTAATAGATTTTTTCTTCTGAATTTGCAATCATTTGTGGCTTCATGCTTCGTGCTTTAAATCACTTTACACCAGTATTCTTCCAACATGCATGCTTCCTACTCCTCTTTACGTTGCTCCAACGTGTTTCCTGCATGTATATTTCCTACTTCACGTTACTTGGTTCTATGCTCCAGCATATTTTCCACACACATGCTTCCTACTCTACTATACTTTGCTATTGCATACTTTCACATGCATGCCTCCTGCTCTATCTTACTTGGCTCCAACATATTTTCCACGTCCATACATGGATAGCAATGGTACCAACAAACTCACAAATCCACCTAATCCCGTCCGCGCAAAACACGCCTATCGCAAGTAATTTTGTAGGCTGCAGAAGAGTTTGATATTATAAATTTAAACTCGCACTAGGTTGCGAGTGTGTTTAGTTTTAGTCAAATTGCGGGTATCCAACAACTATCAGCTTTTTAAAATTTTAAATTTAATTTTAATTGAAAATATTTTTATCTAAAAATATACTTATTATAATTTTGATTGAACCTTTTTAAATTTAATGCATGAATTATTATATACTTATTATAATTTTATATGAACTATTATTTTTTAGCTTAATGCACGGACTATTTCATTATTATAATTTTGTTCTTCGTATTAATATTTAAAAAAAATTATTTTTTAGAAAATGTTAATCTTAATCATTATTGTAGGAATTGTGTTGGATGGGTGCTAATGGTGGTGAATGATATGAAGATCTTCTATTGAATGATAATATGAAATGATAATTGTTACTCTTAGATACTAGTTTGTGATTTTTTTTTTTTTATAGATTTGTGTATTTTATATTTAAATTTGAGAATTTGTGTTGGATTGATGTTGAAATTTTAATTTTCCATTTACATTGGTTAATTTTAAAATTGAGTATATTATGTGAAATTTTAGATTATTATTATAAATTTACATTTTGAATATTTATGATTTTAAATTTAGAAACTCGCAAAAAATCCACTAAATATCATTGCAAGATTAATAATTGTTAAAATCTGCAACAAGTGAATTTTCTTTAAAAAAAAAAAATCCGTAACAAGTTCGGATAGTTTTAATAATTTAAATTTTGTCGGATGCGGATTTAATAATGGTGGACCTATTGCGAATAGTGCTCATTACTATCCCTACGTATATAGTAAACAAGTTGAAAAACAAAACATCATCATTTAGTTCGATTCATTTAAAAGTATATCTAAAAAACCTGGTGAGAATTGAAGAATTGAGGGGGAAAAAAAGAGAATATGAATTAATTAAATAATTTTATCAAAATTTATTTTAATAATAAAATACTTAACAAAAAGAGAAGACTATTTGAATCCGTGAAATTTCTCATGAAATTTCTCAATATTAATTCTCTCTCGTCGCTCGCAATTGGAAATTCCTTCGTAAAGCGAAGGAAGAAGGGGACGTGGGTCCACCGATATTAGCAAGCAGAGAGAGACTGACAGAGGCACTAAAGAAACATTACGGAAGAAGCAAAAGAGCGTCGAGTCGAGGTGGTGAAGAATAATAAAGTTTTGAGAAAGAAGCAGACTCTTCATCGCATTTCTTCCGTCTTCAATTTTATGATAATATATAATACACACAACACAATTACGATTTACAAATAACAGCTCACTCATTAACTGTTTACCTTACATATCAATCATCAATGGATTTCGTATCCTTGTTCGTTCCTTTTTTCTTTTTAAATATTGTTATCAAATTAAAGTACTCTAATTCCATGATCATGAGACGTTTCTTCCAAGCAACTTTCCCCCACCACCATCAAATTTAACCCACCCACCCACTCACTCAGGCTTCTTTATATGCATGCCTTAGGTTTGGTTTCTATTTCCTAACGGTCACGCTCACAACAAAAATGCCGAGTCTAATTTCCGTCAAAACCCCGCCAAATACGACGCCGCTAAACATTCTCATACCTGCAATCCAAAATGGATCCACTAATAACCTTCGATCCCCATCTCCACTTAGAAAGCGATTCCCGTCTCCGTCACCTTCAAATTCACGCGCAAAAAGAACCTCCGAAAAGGTGACCATCGATGAATCGTCTTTGGACAACCCGGATCTGGGTCCGTTTCTACTCAAGTTGGCGCGAGAAACTATCAGTTCGGGTGATAACCCGAACAAGGCCTTGGATTACGCAACTCGGGCTTCCAAATCGTTTGAGAGGTTTTCGGGTTCAGGCCAGGAGCTGGAGCTGGTCATGAGCTTGCACATGCTGGCAGCCATCTATTGTAGTTTGGGCCGGTTCGAGGAGGCGGTTCCGGTTTTGGAACGGTCCATTGAGGTCGTGGATATTGGAAAGGGTTCTGATCGTGCGCTTGCCAAGTTTTCCGGGTACATGCAGCTTGGTGACACATGTTCGTCGATGGGTTTATTAGACAGGTCCGTTTGGTGTTACGAATCGGGTTTGGAGATCCAAATCGAGGCTCTCGGAGATTCGGATCCGAGAGTCGCTGAGACTTGCAGGTAAAGCTTCTGGGTATGTCATTCTTTTCTGTCGGAACCTTTAACTACTCGTGGCGCATGTTAGTCTAAGACTTGGCAGAAGGCTAATATGTGATTTTGTATTTTTGAAACACGTTTTGCTTATTCCACTTTGGTGTCGGGTTTGGGCTTGTATCTTATCAGCCCAAAACCGGATCACCCATTTGTCTGTTACTCTGACTCTGTTTTGCTCAAGGTAATTAAATAATTCCTAGTAGGAAGCACGATTGCGGCTGAATACAAAATGGATCGAACTGTATTAAAAGTCTAAGAAATGGGAACTTGCATTACTAATTAATTTCTTTTGAAGGAACAATTAATTGAGTGCCACAAATGTATTTATATGAGTAATGATATACTTACATAGTTGGTATACATATTTATATTCTAACTAAGACGATATTTTGTTATCTATTGATCGATTAATATAATACTATAGAATAATGAATAATAAGTCAACTAATTCTTTATCTCGCTTTTGTAAGTATAGTATTATTTTATTTTTTAAGCGAGAGAGAGAGAGAGAAAGAGAGTTTGAGAGACGTTAATTCAAACCTCTAGCAGAATTCTGTTTCCTTTCAATTAACTATGAAAAGACAGGTACTTAGCTGAGGCACATATTCAAGCAATGCAATTTGATGAGGCAGAAAACCTATGCAAGAAGATCCTTGAAATTCATAGGGAACACGGTCACTCGGCCTCCCTTGAAGAAGCAGCTGATCGTAGGCTTATGGCTCTTGTTTATGAGGCAAAGGCGGACTACGAATCTGCCCTTGAGCACCTTGTTCTGGCTAGCATGGTAATGATCGCTAATGGTCAAGAGAATGAGGTTGCTGCCATTGATGTTAGCATTGGCAACATATATATGTCCCTTTGTCGCTTTGACGAGGCCATTTTTTCTTATCAGAAAGGGCTTACGGTCTTCAAAGCCACTAGGGGTGAAGATCACCTTTCTGTAGCATCAATCTTTATTCGTCTTGCAGATCTATACTACAGGATAGGCAAACTAAGGGAGTCAAAATCCTACTGTGAGAATGCCTTAAGAGTGTGTGCGAAACCAGCTCCTGCAACTGCACCTGAGGAGATTGCCAATGGCTTGACAGAAATCTCAGCAATATACGAAGCCCTGAATGAACATGAAGAGGCATTGAAGCTCCTGCAAAAGGCCATGAAGTTATTGGAAGACACCCCTGGGTACCATAGCACCATCGCAGGAATAGAAGCGCAGATGGGTGTGATGTTGTATGTGGTTGGGAGGTATGGAGAGGCTCGATCCTCTTTTGAGAGTGCTGTAGTGAAGCTACGGGCCAGTGGGGAGAGTAAATCGGCATTCTTTGGCATCGTGTTGAACCAGATGGGGTTGGCTTGTCTGCAGCTCTACAGGATAAATGAGGCCACTGAACTGTTTGAAGAAGCAAGGGGAGTACTGGAGCAGGAGTGTGGTTCATGTCACTTGGACACTCTCGGGGTATATAGCAATCTTGCAGCAACTTATGATGCCTTGGGGAGGTAAGCACACTTTTGATATCCTTTCCAAGTTTTTGTTTAGCTCCCTACCCATTTGTTTGCAATCCATGTTCTCTGCTGTTGCCACTTACTGGTTTTGTTGCCACTTACTGGTTTTCTCTCACAGAATATTATTATATAATTGAAGGCTTTATCTTACCCAACATAGACTTGCATGTATCATCTTGCCTAGGCCGATTGTCACGCACAGATAGCATTTGCCGTCTTCAGTCCCACTTCTGATTGTAGCAGATAAGGTTTTTATTCGATGATATATACATGATGGGAGACAATGATTGGATGAACCCAATCTTGAGGCTTAAGTATTGTTCATGAATCTTTATATTTCTTCTAGGGAAAATAATGATCAAGTTATCTGTTTGGGGCTTTATGGTTTACTTGTAGATTCTAATGTAAGATTTTTTTTTTTTTTAAAGTTAAATTAATTTAAGGCAAAACTTCAATTTGCTTGATTGTTGAGTCTTCTTCGTTGAACGTTGAATCGTTTTTGTTTTTGTTTTTAATTACAGGGTCGAAGATGCTATTGAGATATTGGAGTACATCCTTAAGGTGAGAGAAGAAAAACTTGGGACAGCAAATCCGGACATTGATGACGAGAAAGAAAGGCTTGCTGAACTCTTGAAAGAAACAGGACGGGCTCGGAACAGAAAAGGGAAATCTCTTGAAAATCTTCTTGATTCCAACGCATACAGAGTGAAGAAAGAAGTTACCAAGAGAAGGTCTGGATTTGGTTTTAGAACTTAAAAACTCAGTTGTCATTTATCAATATGTCCTGATGCTGTTATTTGAAGCTGTTGCCAAACGGCTAATTAGAAAATTCACAAATGTAATAGCAACTGGATCTGAATGATTGAATACTGCTGTGATGCCAAGTCCACGAAAGCAAATTTTACGAGCTGCTATATAAAAATGCCATGTGACAAGGCTTTTAACAGATTTGAGATTGTTAACTCAAATTGTTTGCAAAATAATTTCGACTTACATAGAAGTGCAAACAAAACCACGTGAGAGTTGAACACGGTGCCCATCCATGTCGACGATTTTTCTACGTCAAGATCAATGACAAATCGAAAAATAGAACCTTCACGGAAAACATGGAAATACAGAAATCAAGCTTCAAATTATTCAGTGGATTGTTTGCAGCACAATATATAACTTTGACTTCTCAGTTTCTAATCATTTAAAAAAAGAAAAAATACTGACTAAATTATTTGATTTCTCTGTCCAGTGAGAATAGCTTCATCGTCATTAGTCATTTTGTTTGGGAAAAATCCGCATGGGTTACTGTGTTAGGTTCCCTGTCTCAAAACTCCCAACAATGAACTCACTCAATTTTCAACACATGATCATCATAAAACCGCCCCCCAAGTCAATTGCTCTTAGCATTTCAAATTCAGCTTCCCAACAAAAAAAATAAAAATAAAAATCAATGCCCATTATGTTCCTGGCAACCCTGTTTAGGGCAGCAATGGGTAACATTCCACTTTGTTGGGTTATGATGATCGGGTGAAATTTTTTACGCATGGTAAGAATAAAAATAGAAATGTTTATCTCGATCAGAACCGCAGAGATTGAGATTATTTTACGCATGGTAATTAAGAAAGCATAATGATCGGGTGAAATTTTTTAATCTAATCATCTAATGGTTGCCAAAAGGAACAAATTTCCCGTAGAACCAAATTCGTGGAGCTCCTTCTTCGAAATGGGAGACCCGTTAACCTTTAGTAATAATTTCCTTCTCCTCAAGCAGCATCTGAAAGTTCCCGCGGAGGACTCCTTTGGTACAAATAATTTGAATACAGTTTTTTGAAAAATAAAAAAGAAAAAAATTGATCTCATTAAACCTACCGACTAAAGAGAGAATCGGAAAAGTAACCATTTTTAGATATTATAAAAATAACAAGAAAGACTAAATTATTATTAATACTTGCAAAAGGGCTAAAATTCTTGATCGAAGATATTTTTTTAATACATTGAATCGAATGTTCTTGTATTATAACCTTAAAGAAAATTTGTTGTTGTGTCTATTAATAGAGTCGTCTCTTCTTAGAAGAAATCAGACTTTAAAATAATCATGTATAAAAAAAATCATATTCAAGAATCTCGATTTGAAGTGGTAATTCATGAGAAAAATGTACATTTGACCTATAAATTAATATTAGATCAAGAATTCAAGAACTTTGATTGCAATTTGTGCATTTTTTTAATTTGAAGGTTATTAGTATGTTAGAGATTTTTGAATAATACATACTCTAATTCTTTTTTTTCCCATTATCTTTTCTTTCATTCAATTCATAGACAATTATGATTTTTATCGAATTCTTTATCACTTTTAACCCATTCGATTTTAATTAAGATTTTTCTTTTTCGAATTCTTTACTACTTGTCACCCGTTCGATTTTTGAACAAGAAAAGAGCCGTTGAAGAAGAACGAATAGTTTTTTTTAATAATATTTCACCCTATCTATGGGGTAAATCTTAAAAGTTTCAAATATTGGATCATATTTGTAGAAAAAAATTATTTTCGGGTCATTTAAATAAATTCTACAAATTTGAAAAAAAAAAATTCAGAACTTTCAGTGCACCAGCAACGAGTTTTTTATTTAAATATACACAATTTGTTCTTAAATATTAAATTTATATCCTATTACATACATATACCTCACGAAAATAAAAAAAGTAAAAAAAATCTAAGAATCCACTCCTTTATTCCTCTCAGTGCAGGGAAAAGTCTAGTGCGAAGTCGGGTAAGTCGAGTAAGAATTGAAGATAAATAAGTCGAGTATATAATTTAGTAAGAAGTCGAGTAAGCATATTAAATGAGTCGAGTATTAAGTAAAAGTCAAGTAAATTTTTTAAATAAGTCAAGTAAAATTTATGTAATTTTTAAAGAAGTTGAGTATTAAATCGGGTAAGTATATTAAGTTTAGTATTAATATTTTTAAAGAAGTGAAGTATTGTAAGTTGAGCATTCAGTTGAGTAAGAAGTGAAGGTAATTGAATAAGTCGAGTATGAAGTCGGGTATGAAGTTTGGTAAGTTGAGCATTCAGTTGAGTAAGAAATTAAGAGAATTGAATAAGTCGAGTAAGTAGATTGAATGAGTCGAGTATTAATTTTTTGTTGATATTTTATTGAGACTATTTTTATATTTTCTCTAATTTTTTAGTATGTACGTGTAAAATTATAAATTTTAATAGATGGAGGTGAATTTTGGGTATTACGAGGGAAACGGTTATATCCCACGCAATTCCCTCCACCAGCAACAACGAGAGCTGCTGCTCCACTTCAAATTTCGCTCCCTCACACTCTGATGAGAGTTCGTAAATAAAGTAAACAAAATGCCAGAAGCAGAATCAGGCTGTAGTTTACAAAACGCAAACCCTTGCGTGGATCCAACAGAACACCTTCCACTTGCTTTCCTCAGATCCGAATTCATCCCGACCGCCCCGACCCGATCCACATCCACCATCGACTGGCTACCGGATTTCGCCGGTTACTCATGGGTGGCGTACGGAGCATCATCTCTCCTGGTGATTTCTCATTTCCCTTCTCCTCTCTCTCAAGAAGAAGCCCTAATTGGTCCCATTTTCCGCCAAGTTTTCGCGCTCTCTGACAATTCGTTGCCGGTAACCTCCATTTCTTGGTCTCCCGAGACTCCTTCAATCGGCGAGCTGGCTGCTGCCTCGGAGAATTGTATCTTCGTCTTTGCTCATGACTCAGCGAGCTCCAAAGGTGTCTGAAGTATTTTGAATCTGATCTTTTTGTTTTATGCATTTCATCATTCTTTTTCTTTAGTGGCATTGATTTTTGCTCTTTATGTTGGCATTTAGAGGTTATAGTTCTTCTATAAGCTTTTGTACACTATGTACCCTAGAATTGGATGCATGAATGCTGAGAGAATGACTGAAATTTCTTTTAAATCAAATTCACTATGTATTTATGATTTTTTCTTTTCTTTCTTTAATGTTAAATTTAATTATTTTTTTCACTTGTAATTTCAGGTTCTTTTTGTTGGAGCCAGAATGCAATTCTTGTACAAGGTACGAAGGTGGAGGCAATTGAGTGGACAGGATCTGGTGATGGGATCGTTGCTGGTGGAATGGAGACTGTTCTGTGGAAAAAGAAGAACACATTGTGGGAAATAGCTTGGAAGTTTAAAGAGAATTATCCTCAGAATCTTGTTTCTGCAACCTGGTCAATTGAGGGACCTTCAGCAACTGCAGCTTCCATGAGTCAACTGGACCTTTTAGGACCTAAGGAGGCGGGAAAATGTGTGTTTATTTGTTGTAGTGATGGAAAGTCTGAATACATAAAACTCGAGCTGTGTCATCCTCAGCCTGTTTCAATGGTACAATGGAGACCATCAACCAGAAGGCATTCACCGGGAGACACAAAACGATCACAGAGGCATGTGCTGCTTACTTGCTGCTTAGACGGAACTGTTAGATTATGGTGTGAGATGGACAGTGGGAAGACAAGAAAAGTTGCCAAGGACACTAATGATCATAAAACCATAAGACGATCTTTTTGTGTTGGTGCTATAATTGAGATAAATCAGGCGTTGAATGGAGCACTGGGCATGGACATAGTTATAACATGGGCAAAAGAAATAAGATGTATGTTTGAAACAGGTGAAGGAGCTAACCATTTCATTTCTACAGGGGTGTATGAACATGGGGGAACTGGAAAATGTGAGTGGTTAGTTGGGTATGGTCCTGGAAGTTTGGTTACCTTGTGGGCCATCCATTGTCTTGACGACATTTCCCCTTTGAGGTTTCCCCGTGTCACATTATGGAAGAAACAAAATTTGGAACTTGAACACCCTCATAATTCTGGTTTTTCAGGTTTTCAGGGGCAATCACTTCTTAATAAAGTTGTTATTTCAAGAGATTGTGTGTCTGGCCTTCCAACTATTTGCTCTTTGGTTCATTTGTCACATTGTAATTCCTTGGTCTGGTCTTTACTACATGCTCAAAGATCAGGAGATGTAGAGGACGTATCTTCTGATAAATCCAGCACAGGACAAATCTTGTCATGTTCTGCCAGTAGGATTTTAAGCATAGAAGGTCATACTGGAAAAATCTTACAAGTTGCAGTACATCCTTGTGTCTCTGAATTTGAATTGGCTGTTTCACTGGATTCTAATGGTTTGCTGTTATTCTGGTCACTTTCCACCATTTCAAACTGCATCTCTGACCTTCCAACATTAATGCCCTCATGGAAGCTTTGTGGAAAGCTCAGAACTCGAAAGTCATGTTCCAATTATACAAGCCTGAGGTGGGCACCTTCACTTCTGGATGAAGACATGGTTCTTCTCATGGGTCATGTCGGAGGAATTGATTGTTTTATAGTAAAAATTTCTCAAACTGAAGTGGATGATATAGTGTGTCACTATGTTTGCACTATACCTTTTACTGGTCATGGTCATTATGAGGATGGTCCCGCTAATATCTTCTCTGTACCTTTGCCATCTTGTAATGATAAAACTGTTATGTATAATAAATTTATGCTTTTGGGGGTATGGTTGAAAGGGCTTGAGTCTTTATCATGGGAAATCACCTTTCACTCTTTTGATTTATCTGAAAGCTGCTGCGGATGTATTGATGATAACAATACTGTTAAATGCAGCATGTGCAAGTTTGAAACTACTTTTTGTGGAAAAAAATATTTCATTGGTGTCAATCCTTGTTCATCACAATTTCCTGAGCCTCACACCCGCAATTGGGTTACAAGTTTTGCAGTGGTTTGTCCAAATAATTTGGTGCCTATGCAACAAAAGTTGGTTTATGACAATGATCCGTGCAGTAAAATTCCTCCATATACTATGGCTACAGGCTACTCTGATGGCAGTTTGAGATTGTGGAGAAGTGAACTTGGTGGGTCATCAACCTCTTGTATGCCTTGGGAGCTCGTGGGAATGTTAGTTGCTCATCAAGGTCCTGTTTCTGCTATCTCTTTGACTGATGGTGGGAGGAAGATTGCTACTGTTTCTGCTGCAAGTCATTCAAATGCTGTCAGCAATGTTCGCATATGGGAGTCTGTCTGTGTTACAGAATTAGGGAGCTTTGTGTTGGAAGATACATTATCTTTTGATACAAATATTGTAGCTGTAAATTGGTTAACTTTAGAAAATGGTCAGTCTTTACTTGGTGTTTGCTTGCAGAATGAGCTGAAAGTATATGCTCAGAGGCATTATGGGGGTCAAATTTTGTTGGACACTAAAAATTCTTTGAAGATGCAAAATTGGTTTTGCCTTGCGTTTTCTCCTACTTTTGCTGCTCATGACTTCACCTGGGGTCGCAGGGCCATTGCCATTGTTGTTCATCAGAGCTACCTTAGTATCTATAGTCAGTTTTTGTTTCTTATAGATAAAAAACATCAGGCCAAATGCAATTCGAATGTTTTCATAGACAATTTTTGTTGCCACAAGAGTGGAATCAATGAAAACATTGTTTCTACGATATTCACAGTTTGCGACAGTGAATCCTCAGCTGGAGATCAAAGGGGAGATTATGAGTCTGCTCCTTCTGTAAATATTGATATGAAAAATGATCACCTTGTAGCAAGTGATCAACTGAAATGTGGTGGAGCCATTCTTGGTTCCTGGAGCATGCTGGAAATAGCTGAGAAGTTAAGAGGATCTTTGCCTGTTTATCATCCAAAGGCGCTGTTTTTGAATATATATTCAGGTATATTAGCTAGCAGCATGCTCCTTTCAGCAAAATGTTCATTCTCATAATCAAATTTTAGTACTTTCGCAGAGTTACCGCAATGCTAGTTATCTTTTTTCATCTTAAGTGTTCAGAGGACATTTAACCAATGTACATGATTGCAGTTTTATTCATCATTGCAAGGGTGTTGTTAGTTATGCATATATATATAAGAAAAGATATCTCCTTTTAGCTGGAACGTTTTCTCTTTTTCTTCTTTTGGAAGGACAAGGAGCAGAAAATGTTTTACAAGGAAGAGAAATGTTTTACTTTCACTATAGGAAGCTGCACGTTACCATATTTTTACTTAGTTGCTTGATTTAAGCCGATGATATATCACTTAAAAAAAGTTCATTTTTATTATGTTCAGGCAACTGGAAGCGTGCATATGTGTCTGTGAGGCATCTTGTTGAAAATCTTCCCTCTAATTATCCATCTGAGAAGAGATATTGCTATACAAAGTCTAGCCATATTGTTCCACAAATCCTTCTGTCAACGTACTTTGAAGGGCTTCTCTCAAAAGGTTCAACTGATAATGGATTTCAATGGAGTGGGCTTAATACATTTTCAACGTCTTTGCAGTTTCGCCAATTTGCTTACAATATGGACTTAGATGCTTCCAATTCCAGTTCATCAACAAAATCGGAGTTAAGTGGCTTTGTTGAGTTACTTCAGAATGTCTATGAGCTAGCAGGTGTAACTGACGCAGAAAAGATGGAAATTCTTGCAGTTGTAGATCTATTGAACGAATTTGATAATAAGCACTCTGCTTCAGTCTATGAAAATCTTGATGAACCTGGGCAAAGGTGTTTCCGAAATTTGATTTATTGGTTTTTTTTTTTTTGTTGCCTTAGTTTCTATTACAGTATTACAAGGTGTTCTTACCTAATGATTTTAGATTTTATTGAAGGGCATTTCTACAAGCTGTTTATATAGTTGTGGGTCTGTGTTGCCATTTTTTTAATGTTTTTTCCCTTGTGGAAAAATAGTTGATAAAAATGTGCCGCAGGTGGGTGGACCAAGTATTAGAATTTTTGCAGAAGAGTCAATTATTCAAGGCACCCCTGCACCTGCTAGATAACAACAATGTGTTAAAAAAAAATCAATATTTAACTGTGATTCTCAGTCCTCAAACACCGCTGTTTATTTATTGAAGATCGGATCTTCTCTTCTTTTTGGGATTAGCTTTTAAGCATAATAGCTGGCATCCATGGATCTGAACTTTTCTAAAAGTGGGGGTTTTTCTTGTCTCATTTAGCTGATGTTTTTAATCTGCATCATGCAACTATGTTATCAAATTATAGCATTAAGAGATAAAATAGCAAATTCAAAATTGTAGTCCTGCAAACAGTTATCATAAGAGATATAAATGAGAATAGTTAATTAACACATCTTTCTGTGGTGTAAATTGATTTCATCTTATGATTTCATCCAATAATATTCTTCATTCTTATCTGTGTGCCTGTACGGTATATGTCATTTGCTGTTTGTTTCTTTCTTGCTTATTTCTTTTATAAAGCTGTATATTATTTGCTGTACAATAAATGTGGTTTTGTTAATTGTTTCTTTGAAGGTTTTGGGTGGAATTAAGATTTCAGCTACTATGTTTCTTTCGAAGGTTTGGTAAATTGGTATCTGCAGAAGAGTTGGCTGTTGACTCCAGGCTTATAGCATGGGCTTTCCATTCTGAGTGTCAAGAAACTTTGTTTGGTTCTATTTTACCTAATGAACCAACTTGGCCAGAAATGCGGGCTTTGGGTGTTGGATTTTGGTATACCGATGTAACACAATTGCGCACAAGGGTAACATATGGAGCTGTTACTATCTTTATGAACTGCATTTAAATTTTAATTATAACATCCATTTCTTGTTTGATCTCCTTCCTGGATAACTTGGTGCACTAATTGGTGTCAATTGTATTTGATTTTCTTGACCGTCCAAATGCCATGCCACCTTAACAGTAAAATTCATTTGTTATCTGAAAACTCTGAATTGTTTTCATATTCCATCTCTGGTATATAATGTGGATTTTGTGCAAAATTTTCCTTAAAATTTAAAAGTTTTATTTTATACATATGTAACTTGAGGGATAGGGTAAGCCTTGAACATGAGTAGTTCAGGGGCTGGCCTTTAGCTCCATATATTATCCAAACAGTTTGGCTGGAGATCCCCAATAAGTTATCAAGGTTGTCAGTGAGAGTGACTCAATTTGAATTTTCCACGCTCAAGCAGGTTTACAATTAGAATGCTTTCTTTTCAGTAAGCTTTCTGTTTCTAGTATTTGCATTAGGATTTTGTACATCAGCATGAAAGTTGAGGTCGGATGAGAATTCTTTATGATCTTGTAGTCCATTCATCTGCAGTTTATGTATGGGGCCTTTTTGATTGCCTGTCTTCTGTGTGCATTTTAGAATGATCCTTGTGAAGAGCCAGTGCTGCGAGTGAGACAAATTGCGTTTACGTGACCAATGGGCTCCATAGTTTTTCGTTGCACATGTCATAACACAATTTTTTTTTTTTTTTTGGTTTGATTATGGTGCATGCTATCTGTATCTAGGGTGCTTTACTTGGCAACATATGATAGTTGTACTTCTTTGTTTGTCCTGTCCCAAATCCCTACTCAAAACAAATCGAAGAAAGAAGTTTATTTTGCAATTTCAGTACTTCCTGATGTTGTTTTTTGAAAAATAGATGGAGAAACTGGCAAGATTGCAATACCTGAAGAAGAAAGATCCCAAGGATTGTGCACTTTTATATATAGCACTGAATAGAATTCAAGTTTTGGCTGGCCTTTTCAAAATCAGCAAGGATGAGAAGGACAAACCGCTTGTGGGATTTCTTTCTCGCAATTTTCAGGTGTTGTGTGAAGTTAAATGCGATTAAGTTTTTGATTTTGCTGTTAGCAACTGTTAGAAACAGTACAGTAGCAGAAAATTCAACAAAGATCTATTCAGGACAATTGTTCTTTTACCGGTTCTTTTTTCCTGGTTTTATTTTCTTGTACTGTTTTCAAGTTACTAGCCTTCATACATATTAATATATTATCTACCTTGCATTTGATGATTTTAACATGCCGAGCAAAAGTCAGTGTTGGATTTATTTTTTCAGGGTCAAGTTCATCCATTATTTGCATTAATTACTGTTTACAGGAGGAGAAAAATAAGGCAGCGGCACTGAAAAATGCATATGTCTTACTGGGGAGACATCAATTAGAGCTAGCTATTGCTTTCTTTCTGCTTGGAGGTGATGCTGCTTCTGCAGTCACTGTGTGCGCAAGAAACCTTGGGGATGTACAGCTCGCACTAGTAATCTGTCGGCTTGTGGAGAAGCATGGTGGACCATTGGAGCGTAATCTTGTGACAAAGTTTATACTTCCATCTTCAATTGAGAGGGGAGACTACTGGCTCACTAGCCTTCTGGAGGTTCCTGAAATTATATCTTCTTCTGTTTCTGAGTTTCCTCTCTTTTTTTCAAGTTTTTCTGGATTGTAGCTGCATGCAGCTTCTGGAGTCTCAGAATTTATAATTAGCTCTCTTGTTTTTGCAGTGGGAATTAGGAAACTATTCTCAGTCTTTTCTCACCATGCTGGGTTTCCAATCAACTGCTGTAATCAACAATTTTGCTCTTTCTTCCAATAGTGTTGCTTTTATGGATCCCAGTATTGGCTTGTATTGCCTCATGCTAGCAAACAAAAATAGCATGAGGAATGCAATAGGGGAGAAAAATGCTGCAATCCTTGGTCGGTGGGCAGCTTTGATGAGAGCTACTGCCTTGAACAGATGTGGCCTTCCTGTAAGTGGAGTTTATCAGTTAATGTTTTTGTTGCTTTGGTAATGTGCTACTTGGTGGTCTCATAATATTTTATTCGGGTCTGTCTTTTCTTTTTTTCTTTTTTTTTTCAACTATTTTTTAAACAACTATCGTATGTCAAATCTGTCCTCAACTTCCATTTTTTTGGTTGACTATGTTATTTAGCAGAAACTTCATGATACTTCCTACTCTTTGCTTGACTTGTCTTCTTTCATTAAAAAAGTTGTCCTTCCTTGCACTTACTATATTTAGCATGTGCTGATCTCCTACATTTATCATATGGTATTTGAATGATTTATATCTGAGACTTGCCACTGCTGTTAAGTTTATTGCCTGGGGTTGTGAGCGTCGACTTTTTCATAAGGATAAATACACACACAAGTAATAGAAGCTGTACCTCATAAATAGTTTCCAGCCTTACTCAAATTTGGACCCCTATATTTATTCTCATTTAATTTCCTTGTAGCCATACATGGTTGAATTTTCTTATTAATGGTTGCTTAGGTTAGGCACTGTGCGCACATGTCTGACATTAAGCTTTTGACAAGTAGCTGTGACTGATAAACTTCCATTGTTTATTGTAAAGCTTGAAGCTTTGGATTGCCTTTCATCTTCTCCCAGCACTATTGGGGGTACAGATCAGGAAAGTGTATTGAATATTGGACATTCTCATATTCTACCTGAGATTCTGAAGCCTTCTGCTGCTACTGGTTCTTCTAACTGGCTATTACGTGATGTTGCTTTGCATCTGGAGTCCTGCGCTAAGTTGGATTTATCTCTCCAGTATTTCTCAAAATTAATTAGGGACCATCCTAGTTGGCCTGATTTAGGATTTGGTAGAGCGAGTAAATGCTTTATGGATTTTGAGATTCATCAATATGAGAAATTAGTGCAAAATTTTCAACAGAAGTTATATACTGCACTTGCATTTTTTGAGCAGAGATTTTCAATGGATTCTTCCTCTCTAATTGCAAAGGTAAGTTTTTAAACCACGATGCTACTGCTTTACCTTATCCAATTGATGACACATCGGTTTCTAAGAGGAATTGATATGTTTTCTTTTTTCTTGCATTCTACAGATTTTAAGCTTGTTATGCAACAATGGATTATTGTTCATTGGATATGATTTATTACATGGATATATTTGTCAAGGAAAGTCACAAGAAAAGAGTAGTGATACAGTTGATGGCCTCTCCTTGTATTTTTGTCAGCATAAGCCCCTTTTGAAGGCTGCTGAAGATATCTCCATTTTTCTTTCACGGTTTATTGCTGCCACTAGCATTACTTGCTCCCATTTGAAATCCACTAATAGTGAAAATGTTAGGCATCATGAAGTTAGATCTAGGTGGTCAAATGCTCAGGGGTATTATTTTCAATCTATCATATTCTCGCTGTGGAGTTTAAGAGCTGCTATGAGGACTTTTTCTGGCTCCTTCCCTGAAGAGCTCATAACTCCTCTTTTTCTTCTTGATTTATATGAATATTATGTGCATTTTGCCTCTGCTTGGCTTCAGAGAGATTCAAAAGGTCTTCTTCAGGTGCTTCAACCTGTCTTGATCACATATACCAATGGACATACTCCGTATGAAGTTGATATGAATAATCTGAAGACATTTTTTCACCAAAGTGCGGAGTTGTTAACCCGCAATACATCAATTGACAATATGGTTGGGGACCTTCAGGTTTCTAAATTTGTTGATGATGAAAGAAGTACAGATCTTATGAATTCAATTCCAGAAGATGAAAGATGGCAAATCATGGGGGCTTGCTTGTGGCAACACATGTCCAGGTTTATGAAACATAAGCTCAATTCGATGTCCGTTAAACTTGATGAGAATCATTCTTCTAGACTTTTGGGGGGCCACATCTCTTCCTGGACTTCTAGTTTGACAAATCCTGAATCTGCTAGTATCGGCTTAAAGGAACAAATGAGGTTGCTCACTTTGTTTTTGGCTCAATTACTGAAGTCCGCATTGTTGCATATATCTTCTCATCATGTGAAACAACTTGCATTTTTCCTACGGTATAAGGTAGAAAATGGATTTGATATCCCTACTAGGAGATGGTTACAAGAAGCTACTCCATCTCAATCTGGAACCCTCTATCAACATTTAAATCAGATTGTTGTGAGTATGAACATTATAAATAACAAAGATGAAGCAGCCATATCTGAATTATTATGGGATGTTTGTTCTGATCCCAGTATAATACACGAAGGTTTCACGCAAGAAAAATTAAATTGGCGATCTTATATCAATTGTAAACTGTCTAAAGGATGGAGTCACATAAATGAAGGTGTCAAGTTGAAGCATGAAATCAAAAAGACCTGTAAAAATGAAGATAAGTTAGGCAGTACTTTGGCCAGTGGTGAAGTTGGATCAGCTAGTAAAGATCTTTTCCGGAATAGTCGTACTTCTCCTAGGTCCTGGCACAAAGATGCAAACATGGCAAATGAGGTTATACCATTTCAAGCGCCCAAGGAAATATGCAAGAGAAATGGGGAACTCTTTGAGGTAAGTATTTTGACTTCTTCTCATTGCATTTTTGGTCCATAGGAGGTATGATCACATTAATGGGAGGCTCTGGCCTCAAATTGAATGACGAGAGTATTTCATTCCTGAAAATAACATCTCCAAAGCCTTCCATCATATTTGATATGGTAATTAGACATTCTTATTCTGAGCAGGCACTGTGTGTCAACTCCATTGACCAAAGGCAAGGTGCAATCGCTAGCAACCGAAAGGTTAGTCTCTGCATACAGTTTTTTTTTTTTCCTTTCCTACTGGAGAATTGGGATGCTCTTATTCCTCTTTCCATTTTACTTGCATTCTGTATAGACTCAGCTGACAGCCAAGATCGTCTCTGTTATAGTCACATTTTCTAATTATTGACTGTCTTTTAATTCTAATGCATGCGTGTGTTTACACGTACAGAAAAAATGAGAATGATGTAAATAAATTATAACTGCATCCATACTGCTATTTTGCTGCCTTTTTTCTGGCATGCTCGCCAAGAAATGTGCATTTGTTTGCATTTCTGTCACTTGCTTTTCAGAGCAACTTTTTAATGCAACACGATAGGTGCCTTTTTGGTTAGCCTCTCTTGCTAATTAGTTGCATTTCATGGTATTTTTCTCCCTTCTCTTATTGCTTAACATCCCTTCTGTAGATGCTGTCAAACATACAACCATACTCAATTCAGTAGAATTTTTTTGTTCTTTCTATTTGCTTTTATTTTATTTTAGTCTATATATATTCACATTGCTCTCTGGTTTATGTCAATGTCAAATTCGCTGTCGTTCAGGGAATTGTTTTCTTTAACCTGGAAGATGAGATACCTCTCCACGATCAATTAAAGTATATCTGGGCAGATGCTGATTGGCCACAGAATGGTTGGGCTGGTTCAGAATCAACTCCAGTTCCAACTTTTGTTTCTCCTGGTGTTGGTCTTGGGAGCAATAAAGGGGCACACCTTGGATTGGGTGGTGCAACCATTGGTGTCGGATCTTTAGCAAGACCAGGGAGAGACTTGACTGGTGGGTTAGCATTTGGGATTCCTGGTTATGCTGGTATTGGAGCATCTGCCTTAGGTTGGGAAACTCAAGATGATTTTGAGGATTATGTGGATCCACCAGCTACAGTAGAAAATATAAGTACAAGGGCTTTCTCAAGTCACCCTTTAAGGCCTTTTTTCTTGGTTGGTTCTAGCAATACACACATTTACTTGTGGGAGGTAGGAAATTTGACTGAAAATAATTTTATTTTGTGAATTACCTCTTATATTTGTTCTTTTTTAATTTTAATTTTTTTTCCGTTTTAGTCTGTCTTCACATCACTCGGATAGCTTCACTTCTGGATTGCAAATTATGCTGCGTTTACTTTTTGGATTGGAGTGTGAATCCTGAGGAGTGGGAATTATTGGATTAGGAGTGTGGAGTGGGAGTGGGAGTGGGAGTAGGGTGTTTACTTAGACTAAATGAAAGTATGGATTGTCAATCAGAATCCTAATTATTTGTTTACTTTGTCTTGGATTGAGAGTAAATTATTTTAAATTACAATTTTATCCTTATGTACAGAATTATAATTTGTAATTAAAAAATTAATAAAAAATATATTTGGAAAATAAAATAAATATTTTATTATATTTATAAATTAATAATAATTACTAATATTCTTAATTATGTAAATCATAATTTTTTATTAATTTTAATTTAAATTATATGAATAAAAATTATTAATAATAGCAACACAAATGAAATATTATTATTGATAATATAGTACAAAATTAATATTTTTTTAGAATAAAATATTTATTATTATTAATTAAATAAATAATTAATATTTATTAAAATTAATGTTTAATATTATTAATTTAAATATAATATTTATTTATTTTTATTTTATTAAATTTAATAAAATAAATATGATATAATTATTATTTTTAATAAATATGATATTATTTATTTTTTAAATATTATTTATTTATTTTATTAAATATTATTTATTTATTTATTTTTATAAGGATAAAATGGGAAGAGGGGGGAGTGGATTCCCACTCCCACCTCCCCCCATGGGAGTGGGAATCCCACTCCCCACTCCAAAATTGGGTGGGACCCACGGATTCCCACTCCCACTCCCTCCTTTTTTAAGCTAAGTAAACACTGGAGTGGGAGGAATCCACACTCCACACTCCCACTCCAGAAAGTAAACACTGCCTTAAAGTTTAAAAGATATATATTTTAATAGATTTTACCACTTTTAGTGTCGGTACCTATTGTTTCTTTCTAACTACTGAACGGTTCTCTATCCCTTTACTTCGCTATTCTTTCCTTCTTTGTGGCATATATAAACATGCTTCTGAGAAAGCTCCAGAAGTGTCTTTAACTACAGAATGAAGTTTGTAGTATTTGTTCAGATGTGTGGGCTATCAGTTGTATTGCTGTTGTACACTAATTTTTTTAAGGACATATGACTTACCTGAAATTTATCAAGTGCAGTTTGGTAAGGATAAAGCTACTGCAACTTATGGTGTGCTGCCTGCTGCAAATGTTCCTCCCCCATATGCTCTTGCATCTATATCTGCATTGCAATTTGACCACTATGGACACCGATTTGCTAGTGCGGCACTAGATGGAACTGTATGCACATGGCAGCTGGAGGTGGGAGGAAGGAGCAATGTCCGTCCAATGGAATCTTGTCTCTGCTTTAGTAGCCACGCAATGTATGTTTTCTTGTTATCCCATACCTTTGGAGGAAATTCCAGCTGTTGCCTTATTTTTCATTAGCAAGATTTTGGAATAATTGATATGGCTTTAGTTTGTGAATGGGTATAATTTCTTGCCATTTTCGGTGATAGACATGGTATGTGTGATCTATACTTTCTTTGAGTGCACTGGTATGGTTATCTTCCCCATTTTCCCTAAGATGCCACATATTCCTAAGAATCACTTACAATTAGATTAGGAATTTTTAATTGTTAACAAGTTGAAATGGTGTTTCTTTGTGCTGCTAAATAGTTTTTATTAATCAGCTGCAATTTTGGTTGCAGGGATGTCAGTTATATTACTTCAAGTGGGTCAGTCATTGCTGCAGCCGGGCACAGCTCTAATGGGATCAATGTAGTTGTATGGGACACATTGGCTCCACCAACAAGTTCCCGAGCTTCCATCACCTGTCATGAAGGTTTATATGATCTCTTTCTACCCTTAAAACTTTTAAACTTCGCTTTGAGTAAATGCAGATGCTTGTTTTGATTAATGTCGAGTTTTTGTGCATAATTTGCAAAATAAGACAAAAGCTACAATTCATCTCTTGATTGGAGACACAGGTAGCTGTCCTGAGTTTGGTTTGTGTAATCTTTGTGTAATTTTACAATCTGCTTTCTTGACATAAGAGGAATTTTGTTGGTTCTGACATAATAGTGACTGTCTAGAAATAGTACTTTGCTGTACACTACATTATCTGTAGCATCAGTGGTGAGGTGTCTTGCATTAAGCGTTATGCAGATTGGTACATTTATTGTAATCTGTTGAGAACCTAGATTGATTGATTTAAAAATTGGTTCTTTACATTTGCAATCTCTCCGTCGGTTATTATAATAAGCTTTACCTATTCATGTAAGGTGGTGCACGCTCCATTTCTGTGTTTGATAATGACCTCGGAAGTGGATCTGTTTCTCCCCTTATTGTCACTGGTGGTAAAGGTGGCGATGTTGGAATACATGATTTCCGGTACATAGCAACTGGGAAAACTAAGAAGCACAAGCACTCAGATAGGGGTGGATCAAGTATCAATACGTGTGCGCACGCTGATGCGCAAACAGGGTCTGGGAGTAAACCAGGAGATCAGAATGGGATGCTTTGGTATATACCAAAGGCACACTTAGGTACAGGCAATTTCTTTCAGTGACAATTATAACTTCATATCAGTGACTAATTTAATCTAATATCTCTATCAAATGATCTGGCTGAAGGGAGTGTCACCAGAATATCCACCGTCCCGAATACCAGTTTGTTCCTAACAGGGAGCAAAGATGGAGATGTAAAACTTTGGGATGCAAAAGCAGCGCAGTTAGTTTATCACTGGTCAAAATTGCATGAAAGGCACACCTTTTTGCAACCGAGCTCTCGGGGTTTTGGCGGAGTTGTACGGGTAACGATTGTTCTTACTTTATTGCTAGCCTTCTATTTTGGAAGATATATCTTGGTTTTGTTGGAAGAAAGTACCTTTAATTGTGTTTGCACTGAAGCAAATATTATATTTAAATGTGACAGGCTGGTGTAACAGATATACAAGTTGTTTCACGCGGTTTCTTATCATGTGGTGGAGACGGCTCTGTGAAGCTGATTCAACTCGAGGATTATCAGCATAGGTTGTGAAGAGGTTAAGTTTTATTTGAAGAGCATCGGAGGTCTTGCAGAACCTGTGAAATGCGAACAAATTATATTATGTGGAATTGGTAGATGCTGCAGATCAAGCCCTGTGTCTATATTTCACAAATTACAGTGCATTATCTGTCATGATCAACTGTAGATACAGATTGCTTTCCAGGCCATCGTTTTCATGAGCACAAAATGATTTGATAGCAGCCTTGGGAAGATCCAGATTTTTGGTGTTTATTCTCGAGGGATGGAGAATGAACTGCGAGTTGAGTTCTTCAATATGCTAAATTCGGCATTCCTCAGCTTTATGCCCCCCGCTGGGAACAAAACCATAATAAAAGAAAACTTCAGCAGCGCAATACATGATGTGAAATTCTATAAAATGGAGAAACAGTTGGGTAGCCGTGGTAGGTACATTGCGGCCCGTTCTCTTTGGCAAGCAGGCATCAAGTTTTGTATAATATTTTGATTGAAATTTTGTGCCTCAGTTAGGGATGGCAATGGGTTCTACAACTGAAATAAAGGGTCCGAGCTTTAAAGAAGTCCGAACCTCTGAATTTCGGATCAGAGAACGCCATCTTTCAGTGTATGAACAGCGACAGTTTGTTCTGCAAGTTTTTCATTTATAACAATCTAGTAAATGTAAATGTGTATACAGACGTATATGTAATCACTTGGAAAGAAGTACCATACAAATTCTTCCCGTGTTAGCGAATCAAGTGACCTGACTTAGGTTTGAACTGCTGTATTTTTTAAGATACAGTTGTAAAAAAAAAATTATAATTATGAAATATAAATTTTAAATAATAATTTTGATAAAATTATTAAAGATGTAATAAATTTTTTATTATATAAATAAAAAATTATATCAGTATCGTTTTTAAATTATAATAATTAGTATTTATTAAATATTTTAATATTGTAATTTTTAAATTATAATTGTCCAGTTTTAATTTTAAACGCACACCCTTATTATGAATTAGACGGAGTTGAAATAACAAAATGATTTTGACTTCGGCGAATTAGCGGGTTTGGTTCTCAGTGGTGTTCTGAAAAAAATGTTTGTTAGAGATTTAAGAGGATGAATCTGGTTTGCCTCGGCGAATTAGCAATAACTATCGTTTCAAACCAAACAACCTTTTATGAATTATGCCGTCCTAGGCCCAGGGCAGAGGTTAACCAATCTTTGCACCAATCATTTATATCCTGGGAGTGGGCGGTGCCCAACCGCCAACTGCAATTTTTAAAAAATATCATTACAACAAACAAATATTTGTATGATGTGTTAATATTTGTTTTGAAAAATTACAATGACGCAGTGGTTATATTAAACAAAATGAAGCTATCTGGGAGTCGGCACTTGGCGGAAGTGTAAGATCTTACGATAACCACGTGTCACGTCGCATGACCTCCTTGTGTCATTCATTCACTTCGCTTCACCGCAAATCTCAAACTAACAAGTCAAAAAGCAAAGCGTAATATTATTATCGGCATCAAATTCTACAAAACTTTAATCTGTTTCTCAAGCTACTGACACGCGGACTCCATTCCGTTGTAAGCCTGATTTTCTCAAAGTTTCAACCCAAAAGGGCACACAAGATCTTGCGAGAAACCATGTGCACACACTGAATTATAGAAATGCCACTAGAAATTAATGATAACTTGAGGATTACTCGAAACTTCAATTTCCTGTTTAATTAAATTTCAAAAAAGAAAAAAAATCAAGTGTAATTGAAAATAAATCAATTGACTTCAAAACACATTTACTCTATGAGCAAGCAGCTCAAATGGTCTGAAGCTCTGAGAAAGATGCCGAGCTGGCTTCGTTTGTTTTATTTATATTTCTGTTCAACTTTGGAGTCTCTTCGTGGGTTCAATCATCAGCCGTCTTAAAAAAAAAAACCTACGGATTTTCATTCATATTTTAAATTTGCGATTATCTAATTTTCATAGGAAAAAACGAAATAAAATATGATGATATTGGAATTTGGTGGACTCGAGATTTTCTTATTACTTGACCCTCTCGTATTAAAAACTTAGGAGATACGGAGCCTTATCTTGTAAATAATAATCCGGACCCGCAATTACAATTAAAGGTCTACGGTCGAGATCTTTTCTCACAACCACTGCTTGAAATCTGGCGTCCGTGGACCCCACTAACAAACTCTTAAAAAGGACAGGTAGGTGATAAACGACGCCGTTATATGTTAACTCTTTCTGTAATTTGATAATTTCATGACATTTTCATTCAGCCAAAAAAAAAAGGGAAAAGACAGGAGAATGATGATAACAGAACAACAAAAGGATATGCATAGCAAAGGGGTATGCTGACAGCACCACCCTTACTTGTCTCGTGTTCTTAGATTCGTTTGTTAAGTCATTCGTATCTGGACTTAAATGGTTTCATTCCATTTTCGGTTTCAAATCCACTCAACCACGCCACTTGCGTCTTAATTCAATCTCTTTTTTTTTCCCCCTTCCCTCAACTCTTGTTCGATGGTTCGTTCTCTTGCTCTCGTTCAATTTTCTTATTGTGTTTGATGCATGTATCATCATCTGGTGGTTGGTTTTTACGCTGGCTTGTTGTGGTCGCGGTAGCTTTATTTATTTAATTATTTTTGGTTAACTGAATTAGTTATTGAGTCAGATACTGTGGGTGTGATTGCTATAAGATTTTCTAAATTACAAAAATTAAATTGGACAGATTTTACATAATACGCTTGCTATCTTCGGAAAAGAATTTTATTGTTAGTTGCAAGGCCTCTGTACTTGATTCCTGTGGTTTGGATTTGGATGTTTGGAATGATGATATTATGATGATATTGGTTGTGCTTTGCTGCTACTGTGATGAAATTAGATCCTGAATTATCTGTGTTATGCCTGTTTTGGTCATTTCTTCTGGGGAGGTGGTGTTCTGTTTCTTCAGGGGTGAAACAGAGGGCTGCTTGGTGTTTGGTTATGATAAATGATTTGATTTAACATATATCATAAGCCTCCAAAATACATTTGCATTACTGACGATTTTTATTTGGGCTTGGCAACAACATAAGTTCCTCAAAGAATTTGATGGTATTTTCAACGCAAAAGTCTTCGTTTTGGGATTTCGGGATGAATATTTTGTTTTAATTGCTTTGCTTTGCTCTTGATTTTCTTTTGTTGCTGTGGGGAAGCAGTGTTGTGGTAGTGTGAAATTATCACTGTCTTGTGTAACCCATAATATCTATTTTAGCTTACGTTTTAGTTTGGTCGTGTTTTATTGACTAGAAGGAGAAGCTTAACAGTTTGTGCTTCTTAATTGGGATGAATATCTTGAGGTCATCTAAAGAGTAAGAAATGCTTCTTGACAGATAAATGTCTCCAGAATGTAATGGCAGGAGCTGAAGCAAGGGCTGTGTGGCAGAGGGCAGCTAATCGTTGCTTTGTCCAAGAAGATGCCAAAAGAGCTCCCAAGTTAGCTTGCTGCCAATCATCGTCTTCATCGTCCAAACAGGTTGATGCAGGACCTGCTGGTGTAGCAGATGCACCAGATCACCCTGCTGCAGGATTCATGCCTCTAAACATGAATCATTTGTATTCTGAACTGCCTTCTGATACAAGATGGTGGCTTCAGCTGCAACCTAACTACGGCTGCCAAAAAGGTTTAACAAGTGAGCAAATAAGTGCTGTGGAGGCTGAGATGGAAGCCTTGAGAGCTGGCTTTGTCAATTCACCCTCTAAGTTCAGTGGGGACCCCTCATTAGATAGCACCGGTGGTACTCTTGTTGATGGCAGTATAAACAATGATGTTTCTCACGATGAGCTTTATAATAGAGTCTCCGCTGTTTGTAGGAATAAAGATCCTGAAGTTAGGAAACAAAATGTAGAGGCTGTAGATTGTAAGACAACCCAGGAATTTATTGAACTTATGGATATTAGGGAGAACTATGAATTTATTGAAATGGATTCTGTAGGATGCCCGAGTTCCAAAACATCCAAGGAACCCTGTTTTGATCCAGAATCTCCCTGGATTGGGGGTGGAAAGACTGAGCCGTGGTGGCGCACAACTGATAAAGATGATTTGGCCTCCTTGGTTGCCCAGAAGTCAGTCAGCTACATGGAAAACTGTGACCTTCCTCCACCTCAGAAGAAGCATACTAGGGCCCACCCTTATGCTCGTTCTCGGGCCTCTGATCTTGATGAAACGTCATCTTTGCATTTGAAATACCAAACTGATTACATTTCCAATCCAGTTGTTCATGCTCAGGGCTCTCCTGATTCTAGAAGAGCTTCAGTTGAAGAAGGGCAAATGCCATTTGGTTCTAGCGAATCATTCGGGTATATTTTAATGTCATATTTTCTGGTTGTTTATTGCATGAAATTGAATTGAAGATTAGTTTTTATTTCTCTATGAACATTCATAGGGGTGTCTCATGTGAATTTTTATATCCCTAGCAAATCAAAGTTTCCGGCGTAGTAATATTCAACGCTATGATTCTGCTAGTATGAGTAGGTAAATAACTTGCATATGTACTTCCGCGCATGCTTGTGCGCTTGCATCAATGTCCAACACAGCTATATACATTGGCTTAATCTTTGCTGAATTTTTTATCTTATTAACAGGTGTAGCACAGCACACAAGGGCATCTCAGAAACACAAGAAGTTTCTGAGGGTGACCCTTGCAAGGCTCAACTATTAGAAGCTCTCCGACATTCTCAAACACGAGCAAGGGAAGCTGAGACGGCAGCAAAGGAAGCCTATGCTGAGAAGGAGCATATCCTCAAGCTCTTCTTCAGACAAGCCTCGCAACTTTTTGCATATAGACAGTGGTTCCAAATGCTGCAGCTAGAAGCCCTTTACTTCCAGATCAAGAATAGTGACCAGCCAATCTCCACTCTCTTCCCAGTGGCCCTTCCATGGGTGCCTCCCAAAGGTAGGAAAACAGGAAAGAATTGGCAGAAAGCTGCAAAGGGCAAAAGAGGGAAGCAAGGCCGACCAAAACATGACATGTCAAAGTATGCTTTTGCTTTTGCGTGGGGCTTGGGTCTTGTTGGCGCTGGTTTGCTATTGGGATGGACTGTGGGATGGATGTTACCTTTCTAGCGACGTATGAGAGCATTAACTGAATCCGTGCTTCTTGTGATGAATGATTTTACTAAGGAAAGTGTTTGAATCAAAATTAGGTAGATATATGTATGTGGTTAATTAGATTTCTTGGTCTCTGTAAGTAGGTGAATCTTCTCTCCTTTTCGTTTTTGCTTTCTATGTAGTTTAATGATAAGGTTCGTGTGTGTGTATGTATATTAGTCGAACATGTCATCCGACTGCAATCTCGTTTTGTTACTCTAAAATCCCTATCTCAGTGATGATTGATGAAGTGATCTGCGTTTGAAAGCTGAAACCTCTTCCACCTCCTATTCGTATTTTTGATGGTTGATGTGTATTATCAACTTTAGTAGATTTATCAAAGCAAAATTTAAAACATGTTCCAACACTAAAATGTGAAATGTATTCGTTAAAAACGTGTTTCATCACTAAAAGGAGATTCGGTTGGATTTTATTTGTTTATTGGAAGTGATTTACACGATCTTAACGAATTAGATTATGTTAAATAATAATAAGAATAAGAAGAAGAAGAAGAAGAAGAAGATCCCCCTGAAATTAAGAAATTGTTTTTAAGGGAAAAATTTAAAAAAAAAAAATTGAGAGAGAGAGAGAGAGAGAGAGCAATTATATTCGGCAAACTGACAATTGCTTGACCCGACCCGAACATTATTATACCGGCCCGGGTAATTTACGCACTGCTAATTTTTTTTTTTTAAAAAAAAAAAAGACAAAAGAAAAGAAGAAGAAGAGCCAAAAGCAAAGCAAGATAAACACAGATCCGCATCCGCTGACCCACATTGCAAAGACCCAAAACAACTCTCTGGAAATATTAGAAAAGATGGCGGTGATGGAGAAGCTGAGAATGTTTGTCGCACAAGAGCCGGTCGTTGCAGCTTCTTGCCTTATGGGTGCTTTTGGTATCCAATCCCTGAATGCACTTCTCAATTTTTGTTCCATTAATTGTTATCTATCTGTTAATCGATTGATACGTTGGGCAAATATCAGTTAAATTGGGGCGAGGCGAATATGCTAGTTTTTCTTCTGGTTACGTTACGGTTATTATTTGTGGCCTTCTCAAGTAAAATTCCCATGTTATTATTCATAGGTTTTTGATTCCTGTTGTTTATTCAATCCTGTAAGATAGTCTTTTTAGGTTTCTACTTAATTTTTTTTTTTTTCACCGAGTATGCACTTCAATTTTTGATATCTTTTCATTTACCAGAAATGCTATCTTTAACTAGTATGATATAGTTAAGACGAATTATGTGGAAATGTTCTACGAAACTGTATTGTTCTTCTCGTTTGAGCCCTATATTCAAAAGTCTAGATGGAGATTACATTATTATTATGTATCTTTCACGGCTTTTTATGTTGATTATTAAGTAATTTCACTTATGTTTACACCTATCGATTTAAATTTTTATGAGCAGAAGATACGTTACGTGGTGAATGCGTTATTCTTTGTCTTTACAGAAAATAAACCATGAGTGCTTTCTGCAGCGCAATGAGTTGGTTTTTTTTTTTTTTTTCCTTTTGAGGAAACAATTATTCATCTTCCTGGTGAGTGATTTTGAGGAAACAATTATTCATCTTCCTGGTGAGTGACAATTAACTTTTTTTGTGAAAATCCCAGGCCTCTTCCTTCCAGCTGTTGTAAGGCCCATGCTAGACTCCTTTGAATCATCCAAACAAGTGCCTCAACCTGCGTTAAGCGATGTGAGTATTGAATTTTGATTTATGATTCACTTTCTGATTCACTGACAAAATTATGGTTGCTTGAGTAGTTTGCAATATAAATTTAAGCAAGTGCCTTTTCTGGCTTTAGTTTTTTCTTTTCAATTTTAATGCCATTTACTTTATGCTTTGTAATGTAACACCCTGATAACATAATTCCTAGACTTGCTTCTGTTGTTGAAATAGGTCTTCTTGAATTAGGTTTAATTTTCTCCTCTGGCTGTTATCACGTGAAATCCTAATATGAATTTCATTCTTATTTGACTTTTTAACTCATTTTTTTGGAAGGAAAAGAAAATTTCCTGAAATGTATATGGCTAAAATTGTCATGTCTGAATGACTAAATGAATTGGCTGCCTACCTAATTCCTTTTAGCAATCTGATGCAGTTAGATCAGAGAGTAACAGTAATATGAAATTTCGCTTATAACACTGAAGATGCAAATTCTGTTACTGTAAATGTGTTTCACAGGAATTTCTTCACCTTCATGTCATGTATCAGCTTACATTCTAGTAATTTTATTACTTTGTCTTGCATCATTGCAGGTGGTTGCAGGTGTGACTGGGAAAAAACAGCAGTGATTTGATTTACGAATTAACTTGAAGATCTTAGCACACTGTTCGGGTCTGCGATTTTTTGTTTCTATCGTATCAACAATGAAATAAGCCTGAGTTTTAACTGTGAAACAGGACAAATGAATTTGTTGCATATTGGACATCATCATATTTTGTGTAGAATTATGAATATTTCATGTTGTGTTGAATTTTAAATCAGCAAAGGTTCATTGGGACCCATGCATTTCAGGGAAAACCTGGGAAATTCACTGCTACTCTTTCTCTTACAATCTCATTTCCATCCCATTGGCTGATCTTGTCATTTTAGTTGAGTGAATTTATTAGATTTCTGAAAGTATTACACTAAAAAATAATTGTGTACGTAGTGTTTTATGAGACACTTGGTTTTCGCAATTTCGTCCTCTGTTCTGATTTATCTGTTACCCATGTAGACATCCATATGAGATTAATAGGTTATTACTGGTAGGACATTTGCTTGTGTCCAGAAAAAGAAAGCTGAGCCAATCTGGTCATTCAGCAAATTGGCTTCGATGATTGTACAAATAAGCAGGTAATATGTTTGGTCAGTCGTCGTTTTGGTTCCACTTTGATACAGAAATACAATTCCCCCACTCCCTGAGCTGTGTCCAAGTTCTTAGGTTCATTTGTTTTGGCAGTCCATATTTCATTTATGTCGTGTTAATGATTGTTGCTTATCCAGAACGAAAAATAACCAAACACGAAAAAGTGGAACTAAAGATCATGCATCCTTTTATTTGCATTTCTAGCAAACAATTGAGAATTAAGAGATTGCTACCGTGGGGTTGTAATATGTAATATTTTCTAGGCTTTGGGGAGAATCGAGCCATATGCTTCATATTCATTTCTTACAAATATGAGATATTCCCACCCAATGCTGCGGCTGTTGCTATTGAGATTTATTTACACGCCAGAGAGAGTTGCAATCCTAGGCCCATCACCAGAAAAAAAGCATCGCGGAATCCAGCTAGCTTAAGAAGTAGGCATTGATGGGCTATGCTAGATTACATTTGATACGTCATTTTCATCACCAGAGATTAATTATCACCCAAGCAAAACAAAATAAAGGAAATAAAGTAGTACACTACAGGTAATTCATTAATAAACTAGCAAATGTAAGTTCCCGGTACGCAAAGGAAGAAGTCAATCAACTGAGAAGGCCATCTTTCTTGGCTTTTCTACTTCTCCATGGAAGCACAACCACTTGCTTCAAGCCCCCATATATAGTCGCCTGCATTGTCAAAACAACAGAAACTTTTACTCCCAACACACAAAGTTTATAAGATTTGCCGCAAATTGGGGGATGACCATTACCGCATACATGCAAAAAATATCCAAAAGCAGGAGAGGAAAAGAATATTAAGATGGAATGATAAAGCAAATCAAAATGTTGAAAGACGATGAACGTACGGCAGGCAGGCCTAATTATGTTATGACTTAATTTAAAATTAAGTAGATTTGATCCATCTTGTATGATAACAAATTTTATAATCATTTTTGTTTCAAATTATAGACTTTATTTCTTACTTTCAACAAGGCTAAAAAGAACAGCACCACCTTAACTTGTCGCTAGTGACTAGTACTTAAAGCATCGGCTGGCTAACTGTGTCACCTAACCTAACCTGTCATGTGCCAGTGAAATCCATATCCACTGCCCATTTTGGTATAACTGGGGACCTCTGCAATAAAACTTGAATCCAAACTTCCGGCCAACAAATAAAACTATTTTTTGCAGTAGCAGTTGACGTCCATTTAAAATTTCTTTCTATTGCTATTACAAGAAGTCACTAGTTAAACAGTTGCACTGCATAAAAGAAGTCATGGGCCAGTGCAAATTACAATAGCAAGATTACTAATCAAAGTAATCCCATATTAAAAAAAAAAGATTTTAGAAATCAGTGAGGAAAGAAAATGATTAATTTTGGATGCTCAAAAACTTCAGAATAGGAAAATTTTACCACCAAATGAGTTTAAAAGAAAAAAAGTTAATAATAATAACAAAGATAATAAGCGAAAAAAACCTTACCCAGAAGCGAGGCCTAGCAGTGGCAACAGAGACATTAGTAAAGCTGCCAGATCTTCTGATCCTTGTGATCTTATCACTAGTGCAATTGCTTGAGCTTCCTTCCTCTGCTCTGCTGCATTCAGTTTCACAAAACCTATCCACAGAAGATGGAAAGACATAACTACCCCCACCAACCTCTCTTTTATTGCTCTTTAACCCATTCTCACGCCAAGAACCAAAAACCCCTTTCTCTTTCTTCACGATCTTACTATTACTAAGCACCACAACACCAAACTCATCACTATCTTTTTTATTTTTATGTTCAGGACTTAAAGTACTCCCACGAAAAGACCCATAACACTCACTACTCATTCTAAACGAAGGAGTCTGAAACCTAGACGACCGAGCCACATAAGGACCTTCAAGAACAGTGGTGGGTGAGGACAGTTTGGTAATATTATTAGCATTAGCATTAGCAGCATCCATGATCAAAAGCCTTGGAGGCAACTCTAAACACTTGTGAGAAAAATCAGTTTTCGACGTGTCTGGCAGAGTGATGACAGTGGTGCAAGGCTTGGGCTTGCCAGGCTCTTCTTCCCATCGAAATGGGACCGAAGCTGAAGTCCGAAGTGGTGGGGTTAGCATTCCAGGCCTCTCTGGTGACTGCATACTTGCTCTTGCTGTTATTGAAAAAAGTGGTAGCTTTAGCGTTGAGCTTTGCCCTTCATCCATCGCTTCAGAATCAGGCCACATGGTCTTCTTCTTCTTCTCTCTCTCTCTCTCTCTCTCTCACTCACTGCGAGTGTTTACGTGTTGTCTTGTGCTTTATTTAGACAATGGAGACAGTGAGGGAGACGAAGGAAAGTCCTCGGCCCTTTCGGTTTTGGTCGCTCATTGCTTGTCACTGTTTTAAGTAGAGGTGAACCGTTATTAAATGGTCGATCCTATCTGATTTTGGTGGGCTCTAAAATAGCACCGATAGAAACTCGCCACGTAAGCATAATGACTTTGGTTGTGTATTTTCTAATGATTAGGGAGATTAATTGCATCTTAACCGTCCAAAATACTAAAGGCCACAGTGCGTGTTGCGTGCAGTGCACGGCTTTGATTTTGAATGGGTACTAAGTTTCCAATCAGAAAGATGTGGGTACACTTGCATCACATTCTCATGATAATTTGATCTTTTTTAAAAAAAAAATTAACAGTAATGAAAAATACTAATAAAAAGAAATTAAAAGTGGGGTAAATTGACTTGTCGGTATCATGAACTAAACTGCCCTCCAATTTTAAATTGAAATAAAGAACAAAAATACAATATTGTGAAAGCAATAAAGCAGCAACATCGTGTCATCCCTTTTAATAGGTAAACGATGACAGGCTGATCTGGTGATGGCCTTCGCTTTGCTGAAGTGTTATTGGGTCAATCTTTGATTCAAATTAAATTAAAAAAAAAAGGTGGAAAAAGATTAGATCTTTCAAATGTTTCAACCGATGTAAAAGGCTTGGGTGTTGGCAATACGGCGGTCATGTGCGCACCTGATTTCAATTGGTCAGCATTGGATGCCAAGATGTGATATTCTGTTTCAGGAATGAACTTCTTGGATTTTACTTGATACAACAATTTGCCGTTCCGATCAAATGTTTCCTTGTTACCATCGAATCTCTTGTTGAAAATTTTGAGCGAAACATGATGTGTTAAATGTAAATGATTTGCCAACCTAACTATTTTGTCTGAAAACTGAAATATCTAATCCTGGAAACTGAATTGGATGCTTTTGAAAATACAAGTAACAAGCAACAACACTTAAAAGGTGCAATCCATTAAGCATATGGGGGCAATGGGGATAATGCAAATTAAATTATGATGATTGATGACGATTTTGAGCATTGGAGCCAGCTAGCTGCCAGGGACCGGCGCCCCTCAAAAATGCTAAAAGTCAAAAGGGGGATAAAGAGAAAAGAGAGTGTCATTTTCAACTTAGGAGAAAGCACGCACAAAGAGCTAGCTGGTTGCAGTAAAGACTGAAGAAGAAGATCCATCTTCTTCTATCTCTCTATTGACTTGAGGCTTTTTTGAAAAGTGAAAACCATATTGATCTCTAGCTCCCACTTAATCACTAGACTATTTTGCGTATACTGTGTGTGTATCATTAGTTTAGCGGACATGGAACAAAGACAACTTTTAAAAAAGTATAACGACAATAAGAACATAGACGTGTAAAACAAAGCAGTTTTTTTAAGACGACCCTCTTTAGTCTTTTCATATTAGTGAGCTTTTAATAACTTAATAAATTCGTAATGTAAGAAAACAAAGGCTATTTATTAATTAATTTGAGCCACTCTGTTTCTCTTATAGAGCAAACACCAGGATCATCTCCAGTTACCTCAAATAATGTTGCAGACAAATGTGATCTCAAGTGATAACTTTGATCCTTTTACTGATGTAATGGGTTTGGTTTATCTTATCACATGTAAATCTCATTCTGCATTCACATCATTTTTGTAATCTCTATATATGTATATATTGTGCAATGTTTACACCAATGAAATCAATTCACTTCTCCATATTCCTTGTATGGTATCAGAGCTCCTTGTGCTCTACCCTGTCATTTATTCCTTTATTTATTTAATTTTTTCTTCAATGTCAGATGCAAGTTCTATGTCGTTTCAAACCACCACAACATCTCCTGATGTCACCAATCTTGGTGGCTGTATTTCCATCGATGCTTCTGCAAAATTGCCACTCAAACTCACCCCTGACAGCTATCTTACATGGCGGGCTCAATTTATTTCTTTTGCTTTTGGTTATGATTTGCTTGAATACATTGATGGTACATTATCATGTCCCTCTCCAACCAGAGCCACCAAATTTGACACCTCTTCCTCTACCCCATCCACTCCAAAGTCCAAACCCTGCATGCCTTCACCGGATGCGACAAGATCGCCTCCTCTTTCATTCCATTATAGCCTCGACTTCTGAAAAAGTCGCATCTCTTCTGGGACAAGTTCACTACTTTCTATGCAAATTGTGTGCTAAGTTGTTCGATTACCATCTTCACAACACTTTCTTTGCTTCCCGTAACCAAATATCATGGACATACACAAGTGTAAAAACAACATCAGTACCATGTTAGGAGATAAATAATGAAGTATCTGACCTTGATTCTTGAAGAAGAGTTGCTGCATGAATGACTGAGAAGCCGTTGTGATCACCTGCACTCACATGATTAGGAAAATTTGAAACAAATTAAAACTGCAGAGGAGTAACATGAGAGGATTCTTGATTTGACTTTGAAGCTGGAAAAGCAGAGTCAGATTTAAAAAAATGTAACTCTTCGTTCACCTGTAAACCTCACCTTACATTCATATCATTATTGTAATCCTGTATCCGTATCTATATTACCATGTTTACGTAAAATGAAATCAATTGACTAATGAATATTTCCTATATCTCCCACATGCTCAATAATATTTTGTTTAATGCACAATTAATAGATTACAGGGAAAAAAGAAAATATCATGCTTGGATGGAAATTCAACTTTTAAATGGGAAAATAACAGTTCACTGTTACCATGGTATAGGCAAAAATCTAAATCCACAAACAAGCATATTAATCATTTGTCAGCTAGCAAAGTCGAAAAGGACAATAATTAAAGCAAACAAACAATGCCAGCAGCACCCAAGATGGTGATCATGAAATATCAAAAAGAAGCACACGTGAATGTAATTGCAAGGCGTGCAGTTGCGCTTTCGTGTCATTTCATTTCGGACGAATGTCGAGAGATCCAAAAAGGCAGGCAAACTATTGTACCAATCCCATTAATTGTCCGTTTCGGACAGGGTCAACATCTTCGTTCGCTTGTTCTGAATTTTTATCGAACAAAAATTTACATATTAATTACTAGTTGATAAATTTAAAATATAATATACTTACACTCTATTCATATATTATTATTATTATTATTATTATTATTATTATTATTATTATTATTACATGACATATAGCATAAAATTATTAAAATCTCTAGAATATTTAGATCATAAAAGAGTCATAAAATTTTTTGGGACATTCGTGCAAAATATCAAATTTGTGTTCTATTTACCAACGATTCTTTTATTTTTTTCATTGGCTAGGATATAATGATTTAGAAATATTCACATATAAAATTCTATATTTTCAAATGATTTTTCACAAAATTATCTTTGTCCCCTCATATCTTATGAAATTTTATCTGCTATTATACTTATATATTTACATGTAGAGGTATTGAAAAATTATTGGGCTTCAATTTAAGACACAGCAAAATAATACTTTTCCTTTTTTTTTTTTAATTTGGTCATTTTATATTATATAGATAAAATAATCAAATAAAAATTATATTAAAATAATTTTAGTGGTCAAACATAGTCAAAAGACCGAAGTTCAATAATAGAAAAAAGAAGAAGAAGAAAACAGAGATTTAATTGACTTATTGTTTGAGTTTTATCTATGTTTGTATTCTTAAAAAGAAAATTATCATTGCACCACATTCGTTTTGCCTTATATTCATCCAACCACTAAAAAATTATAACATGTTCTTTGCACCAACCTTCTTTTTATATTTGTATCAACTAGCCATTTTTGCACTAACACCGTTAAATAATTGAAATAAAATGACAATTTTACCCCATATAAATTAAAAGACCATTTTATTTTATAAAAAATTTAAAAAATAAAAAATTATAATGATAAAAATATCCCTAAATTTAATAAAAATAAATCCCAAAATTATATTTTTTATTTTTAATAAAAATTATTTTAATATAAAATAATTGTAAAATTTTGGGATTTAATAAAAATTCCCTAAATTATTAAAATTTTAGGATTTATTCTTTTAATAAATAAATTCAGTTATTTTATTAAAATTTTGCAAAATTATAATTTTTAATAAAAATAATTATTAAAAATTTTGTAAAATCAATTGAGCACCTCTATTTGTGATTTATTTTTTATTAATTTAGGGATATTTTTATGACTATAATTTTTTATTTTTCAAAGCTTTTATAAGATAAAATAGTCTTTTAATTTATTTGGGGGTAAAATTATCATTTTATTAAAATTATTTAACGGTGTTAGTACAAAAATGACTAGTTGATATAAATGTGAAAAGAAAAGTGGTGCAGAGAACATATAAAAATTTTATGGTGGTTGGATGAATATAAATTAAAATAAAAGTAGTGTAATGATAATTTTCCTTCTTAAAATAATATGATTTTTTGGTAATAATTTTTCAAATGGAGTGGGTTTATACTTTATAGAAATTATGGATGGAAAACTGAAAATAACCTCGCCTGGGAGAAAATACAACTTCAAAGGAAAACTATATCTCCTTGCCTAAAGGGTATCGGCCAAGCCCATTAATATTTTTGGGCCTTAATAGTCTGTTACCCAATGAAAACTCTGAGGGAGTAAAGACAAAGCTCAGTTTTGTTTGGGCAGCTGCTTTGACAGCCCAGGATCAAGTTAATCACCAAAAATATTAAAATTCGGGGATTGAACCCGACGTGAATCGAACACGCAACCTTCTGATCTGGAGTCAGACGCGCTACCATTGCGCCACGGATCCGGTAGTTATAAACTGGGGTGCAAATAATAATTATTTCCAAGAGGAGAAATGATTGCAATTTTTTTGCAGTGGCTTTTTGTCCGGACTCATAATCGAGCACAACAAATTGTGTCACCTTTTTTTTAAGTACTTATGTTTTATGTCAAATTCCAAACAGTAATTGAGTATTGTATCTCAAGAGATTTGACTGCTCTTCTAATTTTGACTCTCATTCAATAGCAATAGCTCATATAGAAACAGGGCAATGGTGCTTGAAACAATCGCTTGGCTCATTCAACAAACTAATGCCGGAGATCTCAGATCATGCGTGGTACCAAAGCTAAACTGAGAAGATTAAGCTTGTACATGCTTATGATTGTGCGTAAAGATAGACGTTGTAAGTTGTCTTTAAATTTTATCTAAATTAATGTACTATTTATCAAGGGACCGATAAATTTTCACAAATTATGAATAAAATAATTGTATTATCGCATCATCCGCATGTTAAATGTCCCATCTTTTACTTTTAGGATGAATTTTCAATATACAAATTATCGGCAACAATTGTTTCTTGCCAATACAGTATGATGCATATCATACAAAATCGAAACCCTTTTTAAGTGATTTTGAAATTCGCATGGAGGGGACAGCAATTATGGCATTCTTGTTCTAACAAACAGAAATTTAAAGCCGCGAATCATGCAATAAAAGTGGGCAGCACATATACATACGTACAAATTTAGCTGTAGACTAAAGAATTTAATGACTCTAATAGTATACGACGTTATTTTGTTGGTGCATCATTTTTATATTGCTTAGCTCTAGACTAAAGAATTTAATGAGCAAGATCTTGAATAGTTGAATTGAACCTTTAATCTTCCTTTAAAAGCGAGACGGAGAGAGTTTAAGGGCTGAAACTTTTGACTTAAAATGCAAACGAAACTCTCAGCTGCGAGACAATAATGGTCTCCCGAATCTTGGATGTCATTGTCAAAGAGATTATACACCTTTATTAAGCCTCCCCATTCCATTCTTCAGTTGACAGCTACTCCCCTTAGGAACAAATAAATCACTTTGAAAACAGCTCTTGCTTCCTTTTTGTAGACAAACTTAGAAAGCAAGATGAAGCATCAACCCACCTGCATTTCTCTTCATGTCACCATCCCCACTAGCTTTCTTTCTTTCATTTCTTTCCTTTCCTTTTCCTTTCTTTTTTCTTTTTTTTTTTTGGCCAACGCAAACCCACGTTTACTTTTTTAAAAAATAAAAATAATTCAAAATAATATGATAAATATTGAGAAAACACACCTAAAAACTTGCACTAGTTAAAAAAGGGCATGCAGTTAGAAGAAATTATTGCAGGTAAGCATATAAAATTGACCTAGAGAAAGCTACATGAAACAGGTTTCCACTAAAAGAAAAGCTGGAAGTAGCAACCGCATACATACATTTTTACAAGCTGCTCTATGTTAAGATTTAAAACCACGTAACTCCACAAGCACTGAAGCACATTACATCACTAAAACCCAACGGAGTTTCTCCAATGTTCGACAAGAGCCTACCACCTCTTACAGTAGAACACAGTCCATTTCATTCACTCTATCACTACTACTCTTAAGCAAGGCTCCAAAAGACCTGCGCAAAATTAGACTACCACCAACCAACTGAAGAGGAAAACAAGATAATAAAAAAAAAAAGGAAAAGTATTTAATAAGAAGGGATTTGAACTTTCATGTTTCGGACTTGAGCTCCGAGTCCAGGCTTATAGCAGTGCCTTCGCCCTCTACTGAGGAAGCAATCGGCTTGCTGCTTGTGGCCATATTCTTCACCTCTTCAGTTGAATATATGAAGATCTTCTTTACCATCTTACAGAACTCCCTGCAATGTATTTAAGAAGTAAGATCATAATTGCAACGGCACTGATCAATGGGGAAATATATAATGTAGTTATACTTGGAACGTTACTTACGGCCATTGATCATCTCCTGCAAGCATCATATCACCCTCGTCATCGGTGAAAACCACAGCCCATTTGTCACGTGGACGAAGCTGCCCTTGGATCTCAAACATCTTCTCCAATTCATCAAAAAGGTCATCATACCCTTTCAAGGCAGTCAAGTCAACAGCACGGCCAACAGCAATTCCTTGCATTTGGACCTTCTCAAAATCCAATAAATAACATTACGATCAAATGCTAACAATTAAAATAGACGAGCAATAAGGGGCCAGAAAAAACGTCAAACTTTACCTTTGTACGAGTTCTTGTGGAAGCAGCAGAGCCCTGCTTATTCTGTGTCTCTTTTCGTGATACATCTGCCATCCCTCGCTTCACTTCCTTCAAGTCCTGATTTTGGGACGCATCAAAATCAGATGCAGCTCGAGCAGATCCTTTCACACCACT
>NW_006262339.1:48025690-48093098 GCF_000493195.1 Citrus x clementina
AGGGAGCAGCAGTGTTGGAGTTGTGTTTCAGGTCAATTCCAAATAACCAGCAACCTAGGGAAGCCTCGGATTTTTTCCCTCTTTCCACTTCTTCATGAATCACGGTATTTCCTGGCCTTCCAGAAGAGGCATAACCAGAGAGTACAGACTGTGCTGCAACAATTCTGTGATCATCGGTTGAATCTGGAAAAAGGTTTAAAGAGACATTTAAATGAGGAGAGGAAGGCCATATTCCTTCTGGAGCAAGCCTTGAGCTACAATCATTACTGTTGTTGATAATGGTGCTATCAATTTCTTTTTGCCTCATAGGCCGGACAACTTGGCTTTCGCTGCTTTGACCTTCCGTAGCACCAACCACTTGAGTTATATCATGGGACTGGGTTGATCCCTGATACCAGAAAGCTGAAGCTGCCGAATTTGTAGTAATTTCTATATTCAATAACGTACACAAGTTAAAAATTTCATTCGCCGATCATTTGAAAAATAAAAGAGAAAAATTCTCATACCCGACGCAGGAATGTCAATGGACCGAGGTCTCTTACTCTTTACTGCTGGTTGAGCAAGGTTTAAGGGAGCAGAAGCTACGAAAGGCTCTATTTCCCATGGAGAAACCCTCTCAGGCCTTTGAACAGTAGCCGGCTCATCCCATTGAATCTAAAAGTAGAAGTGGTTGGAAAAACCAGAATCAAAAACAAGAAAATAAATAGGTCAGCATTAAAAAGTGTAAAAAACAAAACTATAATCAAACCTTCAACGACCGCCATTTAGAACCTGGCCACTGCTCAGAGAAGTCTCCAACCCCAACAATGGTACCCGTGAACCTGTATAAAAGTACCCATAAGAATCAGCCAATTAAACAAAATTCAAATATCTAACTACTGGAAAATAAAAACAGGAGAAATGCCTTCTCTCAGGAGAGTCTTCTCCCTCAAATCTCATCTTGAAGCGCATGCCCACAGAGAAACAATGGTGAACAGCTTCGAGATACTTGTTTAAACCAATTATGAACTGGCTCGTTCTGATGGAAGCATGAAGCAAAAGACAGCCTAAGATGCAAGAAACAGGATGATCAAGATAAAAAGATTCTCACACATGTATGCACTAAGAACCTTGGCTTGTAGTACACAATAAAGAGGGTTGAGGTTTTAACAGCGTGAGCTGCTGTAGCAAGCACTCCTAAATGCATGCTCTGGCTGGATATTACAGATGAAGGCATGCTGCTCTGCTGATGAGCAAGTCGCCGAACCCCAACTCGCAATTCCCCGTTCTCCCCTCTACATAACATATAATGGTAATATAGTGTCTGAGAAACCACAACATTCATGCACCTCAATCAAAACATCATAAGAAGTAACAAAACCCAAAATCAACTACCTTAGAAACACGAAAGCATCTCCTGCAACCAGCCTTTTGGAAGTGACGAAAGTACTCCAACCTGTTGTAAGCAAATGCCTACGTGGTTGACCTGATTATGCAAATACAGAGGAGCAAATAAGGTCATAGAAGGAATCAAAAAACAGACTGTATCATTGTTCAACAAAACTACAATTACTGCACAAACATTCATCAAAGTTTTACCTCTAAATATATGTTTGAATCGCCACTCATACCCATGAAGATCTTTGGCAGCCAGTTCCTGAGTTGGGGTTGCTAGGGTCATATCCTAATGAAAAAACAAAATAAAATAAAAATCAGAGCTTAATAAATCTTTTATGGTAACTGATCGTATGATATCCCACAAGAAAGAAACCTTAATATAAGCTAGAAGTCGTTACCAATGGAGGCAGACATTCTGTTGCATGCTTGCGAAGAACAGAGAACCCCCCATGGGTGCTAGTATCCGAAGCAGTCAAAATCTTGCAAAAAGAATGGACCGTCTGCTTCGGAGGCTCAGGCAGGCATTGATCAGGACTCCTAGGTTCAGTTTGCTGTATTAGATGCAAATACATTAACCTAGCTCATCTTTTGGTAAAGATTTAATCGTTTTCTAAGGCCATTTGGTTGCAAATAAAATCAACAACAACAAGAAATAATAATAATAATAATATGAAACTCATTTTCTTCTCTGAAAGTAAAAGTGTGCTTAACTTTTGGGATCCGATTTTCAACTTGAAACAATAAGAAGGACGAAAAGTGAACGATATGCACTTACATCTGTTTCTGGATGCAAAGTTATTTGGGCATAAACTTCATCTGTTTCTTGTTCGGCCTGTAAATTGGTTTATTGATTTTTTTTATAAAAAAAAATTAAAAATGAAAATAAAGGCATTTTACAGAGTCAGCAGTCAGCAGGGATAAGGAAATAGAAATTGATAATAAGAGTGAAATGAGAGACATTATTATACCAGTAATTCAATGTGAACAACGCGACAAAGGATCTTGGATGGAAGATCGAACAGAGGTTCCTGATGAGTCAATTCCTGATTTGTTGACGCCTCTAACTGCAAAACTCAGGTTCAAATACAAACCAAAAATAAATTTTATTTGGAGAGAAAAAAAAAAAGGCAGTAGCAGAAAGAAATCGATCTACTCGGCAACTAAAAAAAAAAAAGAAAGGCAAATTAAAGTGGGGAAAAAACGCAAACTTGTTCTATGTGACCCTGAGGAAAATAATAAACTCTCTCTCCATTGCGAGGAACTTCCACTAATGGCCCTGCGCATGCCTTCCACAACTCTCTATAAAGATCACCACTTCCTGAACCAAATCAAACTCCAAAACTTAACTCAATAATAAAAAAACGAGCGAACAAGGAAAAAGAAAATACTTCTTTTCCCAAAAAAGAGAAAGAAAAAAGAAATCATCTGCAGGTCTTTCAGTTGCTTAGAGAACAAAAAACGATGCCAAAACATTATAGAATTTATAATTTAATGCCCAAAAAATCACAGTTTTGCAGGCCACCAACTGATCCACTCAGCTGGGGCTGAGGAACAAATCACGTAACAAGGTTTAGAATTATCAAGTTCTCTGATTTTCATTATCTCAACTTTCTCGGGAAACAAACAGATACATTACAGAAATATATATATATATATATCGTCAAACCAATACTCTCACCTGGCCCGCCTTGAGAGCTCAATGAACATCCGAAATTAGGCTCAACATAAGCCATGAAAAAAGAGAAGCACACCACTGGTTTACAAGACAAAAAAGCTGAGGCAGAAAACGATAAAGAAAAAGCCTTGAAGAAGAAAGGAACTTTAACTAAGCCACCCCATTTATGAATAAGGAAAAAGGAAAGAGAGGAGAGAAAACCAAAAGACTCAAAACAAAGACAAGAAGTTTATGTATTGTAAGCATCCATAATTAGAAGACTCAGTGTGTAGCTGACTGTGTTTATATCTTGGTCTTAAGCTATCTAATCCTTCTATCTGGGCCTGGTTTCAGTTACAAAACCACTCAGTGCTTTTGTCTTCTCACTCGCTCCTCCGTTGAATGGAAACACTTGGGTGGTTTTTTTCCCTTTTTTCTTTTTTTTTTTTTCTTTTGGCTTCTGTTGTTGTTGTTGGTGTTGTCGTTATGTTATGCGTTTCTTTGCTCGCTCGCTCTCAAGACCCCTGAATCAGACGTTACCAAATCCCCAAAATCGCTTTCTCCGAGCCATTTTGTATTCCCTTTGCGTTCTCTTCCCACTCCACTCCACTGCACTCCGCGCTAGAGTCTAGTAGTCTACTCTCGCTCTCTCTCTCTCTTTATGATTTTTCATTTTTTTCTCCCATAAATAATATTATTGCTGCATAATAACAAAAGATGCAACATAAAAATTATTCTTTTCACTATTTTCATACTCAAACCTTTCACATATAATGTACCATATTAGTATAAAAATAACCTTTTATATTGATTACAATCTACAAAGATATTTTAATTTAAGATTTATTATAACTTCATATACATATATTCATAATAAATCTATTAAGATTATCTTAGAAATTTACTCTCATCATCAACATTAACTATATATATTTAAATTTAATGAACAAAGATAAAATTGACTCAAACTAATGCCTCAATCTTATTGAGAGCACCAATCCTTTGACCAATAGTACATGTACATATTTTGCACAATATTGTTAAATTACACATTTTAATAGGGTTGAGGAAATTATCACTTTGTACAGTAAAATATAAAAAAAATATAAAAATGTACTATGCATGGTGGGTTTCATTTTTTAACAAAGTATTAAAATAAGTGATATGCTAGCAATAATTGGTCATGTGAAAAAATACGAATGCTTATCGGTAGAAGTTTTTTTTTTTTTTTTTGGGTCATTCATTGTATATATTAATTGCTTTTTGTTCTTATGAACGCTAATTAATATCATTAATATCAATATGAATTACAATTTACATATATTGTAACTGCATTGACGAATGCGTTTCATCAGCTCATCACGCTATGCGGCTACGGAACTTATTCATAGAATAACATTCACATGATTGTTGCCAAAATATTATAATTCTGTCACAAATTACAAATTCGGTTTTTAAGAAATTCAATAAATCTCTGAAATTACTTTTAATTTCTCAGCTACCTAACCCCGGTTAATTTTACACTGGAACTAGGGATCACGGGATTGCCGTACATCACTCTGGGGAGAGCGAGCCACTGCCGTCTGATAAAGGCGGCGAAGCCAGCAGTTGACTAGCATCATAACACGTCACATCACTGACACGTCCCGACCCAAGGCTGCCGTTAGAAAACGTGAGGTCTTGATGGTAAAATAATTTTTATATTGGAGTGGAGCGCCGTTCCGTTCCGTTCCGTTATAATTTAACGATGTCGTCAATTTTTTTCTCCTTTTTACCCTTTGTGGGCCGTAGCGCTGTTTGTCCTCATCGTGGCAGGCAATCTTGTTGGCTCGTGTAAACCCGGCAGAGCATTTTTGGTCTTTTAATTTCGTTTTTATTTATTTATTTATTTTTCCATTGGGGGTAATTTTCGTGGTTGGTTGGCTTTTGACATTATACCCTTAGTAATTGACACGTGTTGCTACAGGTCGTGGGGCCACTAGCTCTTGTTGGACTTAAAGCCTGCGGCGCTCTTCTGATGGCGTGAAAAGAACGCGCTTAAATTTGGAAATTGGATCATGACGCTTTATGCGAGCAACTTGCGAAAATGGAGATCAAGGATAATGTCAGTTACATTTTCCTTTTTATTTTACCACTGTGACAAATTGGGCATATAATTAACTAACATCTATATAATAACCAATTAGTAAACCTATGTAATATTATTTGCAGCCTGTAAAAATGTAAAATTATTTGGCGGGGGGTGGAGAGTGCAAGTCACGCTAATAACGAGAGCGTGGGTTTTGCTTTGAAAACAGTGTAACTGATGTACTGATATCCGACCATGCCGATCAGTTAGGTGGTCCACATCCACGTCTGAATGCGAAGATCGTAAAGTTAAGCCACGTGGTTTGGTCGATTTCGTACCTACGCGTCGTCTGGCGAGTAGCTTTCCCTTTTCTGATGCAGGACATTCTGTTTCGAATTTCTTAAACAATGCGATTTTATTTTTTGGGGAGCACTTAAATAATGCAATATTTTCAAATATGCCATCAATGTAATACAATTAACCCCGTAAATAAATTGATTTTCTTATTTAACTTAACGATTTACATTTTCAGGAATTTTACTATGCACACGGCGAGTTTTTATTTAAGAGAGTTTTGTTGTGAAGCTCATTGTACCAAATCACACCTTTGCATATGAAAATTTTTAAAATATATTAAATGTACCATATTAGTCATATAATAAGTAAATCATAATATAATATGAGTGTATTTATTTTCAAAAATTATCATGTAAGTGATGATTATGTTAAATAAAAAATACATATTATACATGTATTAGTTGGTTGTATTAATTATTATATAGTCTAGAACTTCTCCTCTACAAATACACATGTCATAAGAAACTTAATGAGAATTTTGAGATTCTATAAACTTTAGTGGAGTGGTCTATTAATTATTAGGATTTAAATTTAGTGTTTATCTAAATTTTTTACTAACTTTTAAGATACAATTGATAGTTATTAAATAAGAATATAAAATTAATTAAATATTAATATATATATTTGTTGCAAAAAATTTATAAAGAATTAAGTACAACTTATTATTTAGGATTTAGATTTAATATTGAACTAACTCTAAAATTCTATTTCCACAAGTCCACGAGGTGATATTTGCATTATGAATTTAACCAGAGAGAGAGAGAGAGAGAGAGAGAGAAAATAGTCTCTATAGGCTTTAACCCACGGAAGTGGGCAGTAGCAAAGCTGGTATGGGATCAGTTGGGGACTGTGCAGCTGGCTTTAGAAAAAATTTTAAGAATGATTTAAATGGGTAAAAGTTTGTTTAGTCCCTATATTTTAAAATTAGTGTCTGTATAGTCTTTATATTTTTTAAAATACCTCAAATCATCCCTATCATTAAATTATTGACACTTTTGTCATTATCTTTTGTTCCTTTTAACTTATTTTTATAATATTGCCCTATTATAATAATTTTTTAGACATTATTAAAAAGAAAAAAATAACCCTATTATAATAATTTTTTTAGACATTATTAAAAAGAAAAAAAATAAAATAAAATAAAAATATATATATTAATTTTTGTGGAACACACTCTTGAGTTAAAATATTAATTTTTCTAAAAAAATTGATAATGTAATTTTTTAGACATACGTGAGCTTCCACAAAAATTAATATATACCTTTTTTGTTTTTATTTTATTTTTGAGTTTAATTTGATAATTTAATTTTTTATTAATATCCAAAAAAGAAACATTATTGTAAAAATGTAATATTGTAAAAGCAAGTTAAAAATAATAAAAAATAATGGCATAAGTGTCAATATTTAGTAGCATGGACGTTTTGAGATGTTTTAAAAAATACAGGGACTAAATGGACACTAACCTCATAATATAGGGACTAAACAAGCTTTTACCCGATTTAAATTAGACCTCATTTTCTTTGAATTTGTGGAAGGTTTTTTCTTTCTGAGTTTTAAAATTATGAAAATATCCTAGCTGATTATGAAAAGTTTAGTATTTAATCTTGGTTCAAAAAATTGAATTTACTTACCTATAATTCAGAAACTACATTTTTTTTTGTAGAAATAAATAAATGAATACTATAGTTATATTGTCATATATTATTATTTGAATTTTTTGAAATTGTATTGTACTCGCTCTCTCTCTCTCTCTTTTTTTGTTTTTAAGTTTAGGATGCTCATGAAAAATCACACTCATTAAACATTAATCCTTACCATCTATTCTTATTTGAACTTAAATGACCACTGGTACAAGATATATTCACGTTTCTAAACTACATTTACGAGATGAAGTTGTATTATACATTGATCACTTCCCAAATGAAAAAATTTTCCTGCAACGTGCCTGGAGGTTACTGGTAACTGGACAATAATTATTTTAAAAAATAAGTCATAATTTATAAATAAGAAGGGCTGCAACTAATTTCATTGTTTATTTGCATTTTAAAAATATTATTCAAGATAACTGGATTCCTTTTTTTTTTTCATTCAAGATAATTAGAACTAAATATTATTACTGTCTGTCAAGTTTGTGGTTTTACCAAACTAATGAAGGCCAAAATGATATTATTATATTTTTTAAGAAGGAAATTAAAAAATTACGCTGCACAGGTATATGTTAGTGCGCGTGAATATTATTCCTTGCTTTTGATTATTTTAAAATAATAATAATTAAATAATAGTAAAGGGGAAGAGATCAATTACTATTAAGATTTGATTAAGTTTCATATGTATTAATTTAATTAAAGTATAACATGGACCGTTCCTTTCAAGCAATACAAACAAATTAATTTAAAATAATACAACGGGCGCACGGATGAGAATATTTTGATTTTTCATATATTAAGAAAAGCTTAGTGGTGGAGTGGACTGTGGAATCCAAATCATGGCCAAAACAATGGTAATTATTAAGTCGTCAACAAACGGCCAGCCTTCTATTAAGCTATGATGTTTTTTTCTATTCTTAGGCAAAGGAAACAACTTCGTGATCAATTATATACACGATCAGCATCAGTCCACGCATTATTTATTGTGCACACAATCACCATCCGTTTTTATTTGTTTATTTTTCTACTTTTTTAAAAAAATGACACTAATTAATCAACTTTGTTTTTACGCCGTCTGATTGATGAGCAATTGTTGTTCGCGTCATTTTGGACTAAATGTTGAAGTGTGAAATGAATCTAATGCATCTTGCAGGGTTAAGGCTTCTTTTCTACTTTATTTTAATTTTATATTTTTTTCGGAGAACAAAAGATAAAAGAGACAATGTCATTGAGAACCAATCAACTTTAACCATCCCTCAAATGAAGATTTTATTCTTGTTTGCTTTGCATCTTTCTAATGCTAAGCAACTCTTTTGACTAATTAATCCTAGAGTGAGAAAAAGAACAATTTCTTCATTTGACCATATATATAGTCTTTTTTCAGTGAAGGTGCCTTTTTTTTTTCATGTGGATACGCTGCTAAACTATGCGATTTAACAAAATCAGTGTAGAAATACTATTAAACCGCACGGTTTAAATCTTCATTTTGTTAAAGTGGGGATGTTCTCACTAAAGAATAACTCTATATATAATAAGATGTTTTTTAGTTTCATTTTTTTCTTAAAATTTTGACATAAATTTTGAGTTATTGATTTCATGTAATTAAATAGTAGATGTGGAAAGTTAAAGTAGCATTTAATCGTGTTAAAAAATTTTGATGATTAAATTTTAAGAGAGTATGTCATTAAGAACCAATCAACTTCAACCAACCTTCAAATGAATATTTTATTCTTAATTACTTTGCATCTTTTCAATACTAAGCAACTCTTCTTGACTAATTAACCTTAGTGTGAGGAAAAGATCAATTTCTTTATTTAGCCTTGTGTGTATGTGCCACTAGGCCTTTGGCCAAAGTGGTTGGGCGTGAGGGCAGCGGTTCAAGCCCCCACAAAAAGCATTGTGGGGGTTAAAATATTTATAAGTTATTATCCCTTGCAAAATGCGAGTGGAGCAGACACATCCCTCGTCTGTGAGGGTTATATTGTCTGGGCATGTACTCCATTTAATTTAATGTAATAATGTAAGTTTCAATTATGCATGTCTGATTGTAAATATCGGCATGTACTCTATTTAATTTAATGTAATAATATAAGTCCCAATTATGTATGTCTAATTGTAAATATCAGTGTAATGTCTGCTATAATAACAGTTGTAAATATTTGTGCAACACAGTAATATGATGTATAACCAGTATTAAAAAAAAAAACTTTGTCTGTATGTACGTAGTGACATCCTTACTTTATTAAAGTGAAAAATATCATCACCAAAGAATACTCTATGTATAGGAAGAGATTATTTCAACTTAATTCGTTATTTTTAGTTATTTCAAGTTAATATTTTCCTTAAAATTTTGACGTGGGTTTTGAGTTAATGATTTCATACAATCAAATAATAGATGTAGAAAATCAAAGTAGCATTTAATAATAGTAAAAAAATCTCCTAATGATTAAATTTTAATGAAATTTCAAACATTTTGAATTTTATTCAAATAGTAAATTAAAAATTAGTGTAGTTCTAAAATTCTTGCTTTTTTTTTTTTTTGGTATTGGGATAATAGAAAAAATTTCTATTAGAACCATTTTGACAATGCCAGATTAATTCTTGGTCCAGACTTAAGTAAGTCAATATTAAGACTGATTATATACTAATTGCTAGCAATTTCAATAAGTATATTTAATCTTAAACAACAAGGGATATGAACAAGATGACGGATCGACCAATGACATTGAGGATGGTGTATTTTTATTCTCTCATATATAATTTTTTTTTTTTTTTTTGGGGCCAATGAGGTTATATAAATCTAAAATAACTTAATGATGTTGGACTGCATCTTTAGATCAATATTATAAAGGAGATTATTGCTTTAATTTCACGTTACAGTTGACTCTTGCCACCTCTCAAGGGTTAATAAATCTAACTCCCACATTCACTTTAAAAAAAATTAATTTAATTTATCTTATCTTATTAAGTTCATATCTTATCCATCCGATCTGAAGATGCCATTAAGATCAGAGATTTGATCCCTGAATTGTTGTCAAACAAAAAAATACTTATCGGATCATTTGATGACAAAAGCAAAGCAAAATATATATTTTTTAATTTTTTTTGGTTTAACTTCATTTAAGCGCTTCTATGATTCTGTGCTTGTCAAATAATTTTGTTGTCAAAGCTTTGGTATCTTAGCAGAATCTTCTGAATTGCTCCCATTATTTTGAACTGTTAAAAGATAATAATAATAATAACTATTATTATAATAATAAAGCATTAAAGCTACTTTCTTAAAGGGGAAATGTTAAGGTTAAAAAATAAATAACAGGTAACTAAAAAGTTGACCTCCCAGTCCCAGAGGCTGGAAGACAATGTGCCCTACTTTCTGTAACATAATAAAATGGAAAATGCATGATTGGTGGGACTGGTGACTTTGGGTGCATGCCCCATGTGGAGACCAATTCAGTTTGTGTTTCTTCCTCAGCTGCCCTAAAATGTTTACACATAATGAGGCCTCAGCCAATCTGGATCCTCCCTTTATTCCCACCATTCATTAAATTACTGTATTTCATCTGTAGGGTAGGTAGGTACCCTGCGAAATTATTAGGGAATAAACATTATTATTACTTTTGTTTGCATCTTGGTTCCCGAGGAACCTTAAAGAAAGAAAAAAAAAAAAAAAGTAACACCTGACCCTCATATGAGGCTGCAAAAACTTGCGATTCATGTTAAAACATGTGAAAACCATCATCATCATCATGGGCATCAAATTCACCATTAAGAAAAAAGTATATGTATCTTTATTATTATTATTATTATTATTATTATTATTATTATTATTATTTTGTTGATAAGGTGTTTTTTTTTTTTTTTTTTAATCCTCCGTATAGAAGAAATTTGGATTCTTTTTTCGCAAATAATATTTTATTTGTTTTGCTTTTAAAACATCCAATAAGCCTGAATGAGGAGGTCCAATGAGGGAGTGGTAAGTGGGAGAATTTCTGTCCAGTATCCGTACTTTTACTTTTGACCAAAGTTTCACTCGGCCTTGAGATCCATTGGCTCTCCGTTTCATCCTTAATCTTTTTCGCTGCCTTTTCGCTTCAAATTCATGTCACCTTCACTTAACACATCTGAAAGAAGAAAAAGTTGTTAAGACCTTATGCGGAAGTTGTTGGGAGAAAAAAGAAAAGAAAAGAAAAGAAAAGAAAAAGAAATTTCATGTGGGTATCCCTTCACTTTGATTTTCTTAATTATTTAATTCACAAAAGCACAATTGTCCTATTTTAAGAATAAACAGAGAGAAAAAAAAAAAAGAAAAAAAAGAAAGGCGAATAACAAAGGGAATAATAGTGGAGAGAAATTCCAAACATTATTAGGCACGTACAGGGTCACATGGATGACAGATAATTGGTCAAATAGGATAAAGTTACCGCTTAGAAAAATTATGATAATCAGTAAGTTGTAATTGGACAATAAAAGGCATAATGGGATATAAATTTAAGTGTTAAAAAAAATTAGGCCATCATATCGAGTGGGGGGAAGTGGGTGTGGGCCCAATTATGTGGCTTAACCCGGACCATCCGACCGTGGGTCAGATGAGACATAATACTACGATCATGATTACCTCCGTACCATTATTCGCGATGAGGACACTCCCTGTGTTTTATTTATCTGTTTATTTATTTATTATTATTATTTGAAAATAATTTTTAAAAAATAGTAATATATTACAATCAAAACTTTACTAATACTTTTAATCAGATAGTAATTGAAAATTTTTGTTATGATTTTAATATGGTACAACCTAAACAATACCCTCACTTAATACTAGAGAAAAATATATTCTGCTCCAAAGTAGGGAGTCAAATAAACCCTTATCAAAAGAGGAGTCGAGTCCCAACAATGGCTGAGACTCGAATTCATAAGCTCATAAGCCCAAGGTTATAAGGAAACTTGAAATTAAGCCAAACCAATTTTCAGAATTACATATTAACAAGCAACAAAGCCAACAAATTGTTGATAGGAAGAACTGGCAGTGGAAGTCAGTTGGGCAGTCTTTCCAAACCCACCACAAACATTTGCTCCAATGCTTTTAAACAAATATGATTATCATAATTTGTGTCGCAGAACAGTGGGATAGTGTTTCCACAATGAATTTAATGATTAGCATATTGAAATTTTGTCATCAGTTGCGACCTTTAATTAATTGGAAATAATATGAAACGGCTTACTAAGAGTTAATGCAGGTCTTCCGAGCTCAGTAGCACCGCATAATTCCAAGAAGGATGTAATGACTTGTGGGGTATGTATACTAAACAAATTAGAAAACTCTTTGGATTTAATCAAATATAGTTAGATTAAATAAACTCGGTTCATTATTCGTCCATTATTTAAATAGTGGTGCAAATAAATAAATTATTTATGACCTTACGGGCCACTATCATTTTAAGCGTTGGGCCGTACGGGTACCATACGGCCAGACGAGAGCGTAGATCCCTTAGGCATTATGCAAAGAGAAGGCTGAAATGCCACACAACTCTCACATATTACGTTTTCAGGCAGGGCATATAATACCAAACAACATTGGATATATATATATATAATTGGGTTTCTCCCATGGGCAAGAAGCCCAATTACCTAAGGGCCCATGGCAAACAAATCAAGTCGTCTTCGCAATCTCTCGTTCTCGTGTAGACACGCAAATGTCTTACACTTTGAATTAATAACTCAAAAGATGCAAATTTTTTGTTTGTTACGGAAGTGAAAAATGAAAATCACGCAGCATCGTTTGAAAGGGTGGGAATAGGACGACAGAGCCGTCCCCATCACTTCAGCATCCTTGTTATAGATAAAAACTCCCTAAAAACACAGAAACCTCTTGCTCCGGTAAGACAGATGCCATTTTATGACAAAGCATGTTCTCTCCTGATTGAACCTTCCATATTTCTAATTCAACTAATTTATTTATTTATTTATTTTTTTTGGGGTTAATGTTAGAAGACACATAAACTCACCATAAATCTGTCTTGGTCCATCCAAATTCCAAAGAGATTGGAAGTGACATTGGACCAAGCTTAATGTTCTAATACTGGCCATAACATTCAAGATTTTAGCAACCAACTCCAGCATGATGCTGAACCAATATAAACATGAACTCTAGCTGACACTTAAATACAACCATACTAGGCCACCACAGAACTGGATCAAAGAAAAGAACTACCAAAACTTGCAGCAGCAGGGGAAAAAAAAATTTAAATTCGGTCACAACAGCATAACTGCTTCCATGAGTGACACAATAATGCACACATGTAACTGAAAAATGCAGGGTGAGTTTAACCTATAACTCCTTTGTCTACAACAAAGATCTACAAGTTGCTGAAACATGCACACTGAAAAAGACAACCTGTGACAAAAAATTAAGATGGAGGTGCCTTACCCCACCACATAGGGTTCACCGTCTGATATCTATGCATGGTATAACTAAATGAGCAACTGCAACCACAAACTCCAACTGTTACAATCCCGAGAAATTGCAACAAGGAAAATGAGTTGTCGAAACCATTTATTCACATTGCATTAAGTACCTTTTGCTCACAATTCCAAGCTGACCAAAACTTCATGAAACTGACACCAGAAGAAAAATAGAAGTCTTCATGTAGATAAGATCCTGAATAATTGTATAACAAATGATTAGATGAAGCGTCTGAGACTGCAAGCCAAATCACATGAGAAAATACAAACGAGAAACAGTAACAGGGCAGTGTCAAAGCTATGATGGAGCATCCCAAGACAACAAAAAGGTATCGGTGCCATCAGTGGCATAAGGGAGGACTTGCATAAATTTCTATAAAGGACCGTAAATTTATTCTCAGCGATCTGTACAAGTAAATAGTAAATGTGACTTCTTCCAATATTGAATAAATGGTAAGATAAGAAAATGAACTTTAAGAGAAATGTTATTAGCCAGCAAACTAACCATCTTTCTAAGGAAAAGAACAGAAAAAATGAGCTTGAATCACATCATATAGTAATACAAATCAATCAACCTAAATATTTTTCATAACAACTGTCAGTAGATGATCTGGATCCAGGTCCATATTCTAATAACTGAAAGACCAACCAGCATAATTCTTTAAGTCCATTGGCAACAATGTTAGGGAAATAAATCGTAACTTTGAACTGTTGGGCACTTTCACAAAAAGGTACCAAACTTGCAAATTTCAAGGACATTGACATTCTTCAGTCCAGTTTGTAAAGTGTCTGCTGATTTCTAATCCTATATTATTAAGAAACATTAGATACTGAATCAGCTAAAGAAATCAAATAAATCTATTAAACAGTTCTGATTAATGAGAAATAAAACTACAACTTCCCCTTTCCTTTTGCAAGATTTGTAATTCTTGATGGGAGAAAGTATGATTATCAACCGAACAAGAACATTAGGGCTGTACTAATTACATCAAAGTTTGATTAGATAGACTCAATCTGCAGTAATAATTATGATTAGAAAACTACTCACTCAAACTATTGGGCAATTGAAAGCGCTGCATAGCTGAAGCAATGCTGATTGATTAGCTGGCTCAAGATTTTCACTAATGATCTGGGGGTACCTCCCTGGGGAAACAGCAGAAATCCTGGCCAAAGATGCTACCAAGAATTCCTTTGGATCCTTTATATCCTTTAGAGGATCCTCTTCTTTCTTCCCAGCATTGTAAAGGTTAACAAACGCGGTTGTATAACCCATATTTTCAGTAATATCTGGCATTTCAGGTTCCTCTTCAACTCTCTCCTCCTCAGGCCGTGAAAGAAGAGTAACAATGCTGTCCAGCATCTTCCCCCAGTGTCTAACAGCAGCAGCATCCAAAAGTACTGGAGATTCACAGATAAGTCTGGTTGAAGCAACAGCAGTCAACTTCCACTCAATGGCTCCAGTGATAAGCTTGAGATTTGGTATCCAAATCTGCTCCAAGATTACTAAAATAATACCAGATTGAACAGCATTCATTGTATTAACAAGGTTTTCAGGACCATGCTTGACCAGAAAGAGTGACATAAAAATCAAAAGAGACTTCACAAACTTTACTGTGCGCTTGTTTTGGAGGCGAGTAAAAAGGACTCCCCAGATGTGAGGCACAAATTGAGCAATGACCCCATATTCAAGACTTTCAACAATGGTGTTGAGGACATAGAAGCCTTGTTCATCAGTGCTAGGTGATAAGACAAGCATGTTGAATATCCCAAGCACCTCTCTCAGCTTGCCTTCTTGGGCGATCTCACGGGGCACCTTCTGAAGGAAGGCTTGAAGCAAACGAACAAGTGCTGGGACATTTGAAGATCTCTTCCATGAATCAGGGGACAGAAGAAGATTAAAAATCTGCATGTAATTTGAGCTAAGAGGTGGCCTATTCAACTCAATAAGCTGAGCCAACAGCTGGAATGCATATGGCAAGAACTCAGTCACATCATTCTGCAAGATTATCTGGAGGCTGGGGAGAATGCTTGCTTCAAAAGCTGATATGAGAGAGGGATCCCTCTGGCATGCCCTCCTGACAAGAACAGCTACCGACTCAAAGAGATAGTGGTTAAATATTGGACTTTTAGGATTTTTGCAAACTTCATTCAAAATAGAGGTCAAGCCCGATATGCAAGGCGCAGCGACCTCATTGGAAATCTCTGCAACCCCAAGAACCCGCATTATACACTTCATTATGTACTGATTTTCCTCTGACTCTGGAAACTTAAAAGCATTAAAAAGGCTGGTCATCAGCACCGACAAATATGGAGTTATATCTGCTGAATTATATCTCGACTTTCCTCCCTCATCCTTCACCTGCAAGAGTTTTTCTATACAACTTGCAGCGTAAGAATGTACCACATTTGACTCTGCACCAAGGAACCTAACCAAGTCTGGAAAGAATTGAAATGCATGGATCTTAGGAATCTGAATCCTAAACATCGTAAAAAATTTAAGAGCACCTGCTTTGAGCATAGGAAATGCATTCACATCCGGACTTTGCAATTCTGGGACAATAACTGATGTAAAGAAGCTCTGGACATCAACAAGATCAGTTGAAATAGAAGTACTCCCAGCCTTCTTAGTTGCAAGAGAGACAACTAAATAAATGGCACAATCCTTATCCTTCCAATTTGCCACAGGGTTAGCAGCAAATGAAGTTAACAAATTCTGTATCTGAACAGAAACTGTTTCCATTACATGCTGCCTATAATGCGTTGCAATCCCTTTAAGTAGTTCACACGCAATCCTCCTCCTAGTATCAACATCACTACCCTCCATATCTCTCCTAATAAACTCAACATAATTCATTTCAAAAAGTTCTTCATCCTCATCTCTCAACCTCACATTTGGAATCACAATATTCTGACAAATCTGCGGTATCACTCCTTCACCCGCAAACAAAGTGTGGTGCACACTCGTACTCACGTTAGTCAAAAACTTAATTGCAGTAACAGCCAGACTATCACGACTTGAAGACTGTGACACATTCCCTAGTAAAGTCCACACAGCAAGAGCAAAATCATTCAAATACCCCTGAAACTCTTCTTCGTTCATTTTCATGTAAAGACTGATATTCTCACACACTGCAGCCCTAAGTCCGTCAACAAGACCTAATCCATCACTAGTACTCTCAAGTGCCGGGTAATTTGTTGTTAAATATTTCTTGAACTCAGTCATCCACTCTCTCATATGATCCTCAAAAAACTCAGGCAATTCTTGAAAATTTAATGAGTAAAATATCCTACAACACAATCTCTGAGACTCAAACAATAGCTTAAGAGTTGCAACGGGCCCACCAGAGCTCACAGTAGAATCAATTAATGCAGCAGTTTTCAGAAAAATTTCCAGCAGTGGAGCAGCAAAATTATCGAGACAGTACTTTAAATCCAGCAAAAGATCATTTGTTTTGAACTGGTAACGAAATTTCTTGAAAATAGAGTTGGCAGTTCCCAAAATACCGTTAATGGAGACGTAGTTGTTGGACTGGGCAGCGTCTTTGAGATTGGCGATGAGTTCAGGGAGCAAAGTGGGCCAGTGTTTAGGAAAATCGTGATTCCCGACGACCACTAAGGCTTCGCTGAGCTGGCTCTGGATGCGCGGAGTGGAAGTGAGCATGAGACCCACGATTAGGGATTTGATTTGGTCCTTCTCGGCGTCGAGGATAGGGGCAAGCGTGGGGCCAGAGTTACGATCCGATGCAGGGGCCCAGCGAAAGCGGAGATGGTTCTTGAAGTTGACCGCGGCGGCGTGGCGAATCTGTTCGTCGATGGTCTGCTCGGCTACGAGTCTAAGCACAGCGAGTCCATAGTTGGGCCTGTCCGCCATTTCGGCTAAAGATCTCTCGGCGGCGCGACGCGGCTCCGGGGATGGTGATAAAGTGTGGAGGAAGCATTGGGAGAGGTGCTGGAGGGTTTCCTGATTCCACTCCATACCTATTCCAATGTTTGTGTGTGTGTTTTTGTTGATTTTTGGGTTTTTGAATGTGCGTGGGCTTTAGGGTTTTACGTAATAATTTGAAAGATTTCAAATCAGGAAATGCCGAATTGATGAGGAGAGACTGGGGCTTGCCGGAGAGGACAGAAAGGGGGAGAGCGAGAGATTGAATGCTTAGGTTTAGAGGGAAATTTGGGGGTTTTAATACACTAGATTTTGAGCGTTGTTTCAACGGTAGACAAAGGTCAGTTTAATCCCTTAGGATTAAAGTTTGAACTATAATTTAAAAGTAACAATATTAAAATATTTGATAAGTATTATTTATTATATTTTTAAAATTATATTGATACGATTTTTTATTTGTATGATGAAAATTTTATATATTTTTAATAATTTTATCAAAATTATTATTTAAATTTTATATTTATTACATATAATATAATAATAATAATATTTTAGAGCAACTATAGTTTTGTAGTTTAAAAGTTACAGTATCTCAATGCTAAACAGAACCAAAATAATAATAATAATAATAAAAGTAATAAATATTATTTTTGTTTTTAATATCTATTATTGAATTTTTTTATAAGTATTATTATTAAATTATTTGAAATCAATATTTTAAAATTTGTGTTAGTACATATATTCATTGTTCAATAAGCATTAGATTATTTTTACAAAATCAAAATCAACTAGTTAAACAAAATGTCACCTTAATAAAAAGTAATTATAATTACTTATTTTTCAAAAAAGAGAACAAGATTACACCCACTCTACACCTAGGTTCCTCTCATTTTTGTTAATCAGTTGTATGGAACAAATAAAAATAGTAGGCTAGATTGTTGTGCATAGTATTCAATATTTTTCCCACTTGTTACAATTTGATTATCAGTAATCTATATGAAAGACGGTCATATGCAGTAATAAATCCTGTAAAACCACGAAGCATAAAGGTGAAATTAATTCAAGATTTCTTGGGGTACTAAACATACATGTGTGTGCAAGGAGCTCGTGTTTTGGACCTCCTTGGTCTAAACATACATTTTCTTTTAAATAATTTAGTAATTTTGTTTCTTTATTTCACCAAATACATATTTTTAGTTTATATTTGAACCAAGAAAAAGATTAAGAACAATGAAAAAAATAAGAAAGAACTATGAAGGCCGCGAAAATGAGAATATAGATTTATTTGTTGGTAAGGAAATAATTTTGTGGAAAACGATAAACTCGTTAAAAGGCATCTTTTAAGTAGGGTTTTGTTGGAATTTTTAATAGGTGCATAGAGTAAAAAATGAATTTGTAAGTTTTTATAATTGATGTGTCGAGAAAATGGGGGTTAAAACTAATTTAATGAATTTAAATAACACATAGCGTTTTCTAATTTGAAATAGCAAATTGCGGGTTTAGGTCGAATTTTTTCAAACTTAGGCCCAAGTCGATGTTATTGATAACAGATTGAGAGACGGGCTTGGTTCGAACTTGGGCCGGGCCTGGATGCCTAGCTTAGGCTTCCATTAAGTTTTTTAAATAAATTTTAGAATAAAACTAAAAGTTAAAAAAAACCACTTGAATTAAAGATGATTATTTAATACATAATATATTAATAGTCAAATAAATGAAATGGTAGAAACACAACATAGTAAATCACACACTTATAGATCATATATTATATAAATTATAAATTATTTTTTAATTTATAAGCACGTGTTTTTTTTTTTATAAACTCTTAACTAGACATATTCACAACAAACTTTAAAATTTTTTACCCATACCCATACTTCACAATGCATGCTAGGCCTAAAGCACTTGGGCAGGCATTAAGCTAAACTCGACTCACAGTCGTGTTTAGCTACTCCATTTATCCCAATACAATTTCTTTCCAATCATGGTCTTGATGTTAAATTAATGTAAACATTGTTATAATACACCATAATCACATGCACCAAACACACCCTTTACAACATGTATTAGAAGTCCGTTGTAGTATTAATCTTATCGGTGATGAATAACGGCATGGCTATTAGACATGTCGTCTTTAATAATAACTAACGGCATATAATTAAAATTTGCCATAAAACCTCTGCCATAATAAATCAATTTTGTTGTAGTGTACAATATTGATTTCGATTGCAATGTTACAATTGATACGACACGTTCTGTGCGGGCCTTCACATAAATGCATTTGAGCCACTTTCATATATGTATACAGAATGTCCTGCCCTAAAGCAACGGGTATTGTATGTCTAGAATATGGTATTTAATTGCTTGTTTTGTTTGGCCACTTTTATGAATTGTTGTTTGTTAGTATGAGTGAAAGCATTTGTTGTCACTATTTCCTGAAGTTCCGTTGTGTTATTCTTATTGGACAGTCGTAGACAGCCAGTGCCAATTCAATTGAGAGGGAGAGTACTTAGAAAAGAGTTATATGATATTTAATTAATTGGTGGCAATGAAAATGCTGGTGCAATTTGAAGAAACTAAGTTTCACATATCTCAGTCGCAGCATCAATGGTGCCAATAATGTGGTCCGGCCAATTATTCGATTCGGTTCGACTCTTGGCCCATTAGAGACCGGGTTCAAATCACTGACAACTTCAGGATTGTAATCAAGAACCTCATTGCTGTATTCATCAGCCAATAAACATCCATAATCCTTTGATTTTTAGAAAATTTGAAGAACAAAAAATAAAATCGGGAGTTAATTAAGAATTGGACGCGTTGATGATTGATTAGCGGTATCCAGTAGAAGAGTGGGCAGTGGGCTTCTTATTAGTCATAAGTATTATATCCCCTGCCACTTCGGCATTGGCCGAAGTGGTGGGCTGCTGCCCTCACAAGGCTTGTGAGGGCAGCGGTTCTAGCCCCCACAAAAGCATTGTGGGGGCTAAATGTTCTTAATATGTAAAAATCATTCTCCCTTGCGAAATGCGAGTGGATGATGGACATCCTCCTTTGTGAAAGGTTATTTGTCTGAGCATGTACTTCACATAATTCAATGTAATAATGTAAGTCCCACTCATGTATATCTGATTGTAATTATCAGTGTAATATATCTGCTATAATAGCAGTTGTTGTAAATATCTGTGTAATACAGTAATATGATGTTTAATCAGTATTAAAAAAAAAGTATTATATCCCCTTTATTAAATACTTATTGTACATGACAAGTGATTGTCTTGAAAATTAATAAGAAGATTAATGGGTCAACCAATTCAAAACAAAGATTTTGACTAAACGATCAGTTGTTTGTCATCCCATCTTCACCACGTCATTCTCCAAATAAAGTCCTTGATTCGTCTTCTTCTAAGTAAACTAATGCTATATTATTTCTTAATAAAAAGAAATTTACATGGTAAGTTAGGATTAGAATATATATATTCATTCTCTAGTGAAGATATTCTTTTTTTTTTTATGTGGACATACTTTTAAATAATAAATTTAAAATTAATTTTTTTAAACCATACAGTTTTATAGTTCATTAAAAAATAACTCTCTGAAACTAAAAGACTAAGATCATGTTTAAATTAAAAAAAAAAAGGCACATACAACTAAGAATGATTATATATATAGACATACAAAAAAAATTGTAAATTCACATGCAGAAAAAAATGAAATTAAAAATTATGATAATTAAATTCGTTGAGGTAGCTAAAGATCAATTACTAGAAACAAAACAATAAATGGTTTATTGATAAATTATCTTCCATTTCACCCAAGTGAGTAGGAAAAAAAAGTTTAGTCAAAGCTTCTACTGTTTGAAGAATGTAACGGAACTCCCTTGTGCATGCTTTAAAACTCATCCAAACCTGCTGACGTTATATCAGACATCGAGTCAAGGGTCTTTTTTTTTGTTTTTTTTTACCTATTTTGCCCCTAATATTTTAGGAATATCAATCAAGTAAATGATTTATATGATGAGCAGCAACGTGCTCTTCTTCCGCATTCTTCTCAAATACATGACACTCAATTTAATGAATTTTATGGCAATATAAACGAGTTTCGTTGTAAGAACCATACAGAAATTTTGTAATGTACATGGGGTTCGAATTAAGTTGAGTTTTGTGGTGACATGAACAAACTTCGCTATAAGAGCCATATAGAAAATATGTTATATGCATAAGCGACCCAAATTAAGTCGATATATACTTGATAATTGAATTAATAAAAGCCCGTGACAATTAGGTGGGTTAGGTTCTTTTATAACTATGTAGTGATGTCTATGTACGATCGAATGCAATATATTTATCTATGTCAATTTTTTAGATATTTATCTTATGAATACAAAGTTCACAAACATCATAGTATTAAATTAATTCAATCACTAAGGGTATATAGGTCATTTTACTTGATTCATATTCTCAAAACATTAAACTTTATAATCACTTAGGACAAAATAGTAAAATGATCAATAAAATAGTTAACAAAATTGTTATAACATAAGGGGTTCAAATGGATTTAAACACATGATAGGGTTCTAATTACTTTCCTTAGACAGGAGAGGGTGTTTGGCATTTTTTTCATGCGAGAATGAGTTCAAGTTATAGTGGTTATATGTGGAATTCATTTTCTTTTTAGTATTTAAAAATAAATTTGGCTCATTCTTAAACACACACAAATTTTTGGTATCATAAATCAATTTACAATGCTGTAAAAATTAATTTACGATGTCATAAATCCATCCCAGGCTTTAATTCTAAATTAAAATTTTTGAATGAAATTTTAATATAATTTTCAATGTTTCTAAATTGCACCATCATAATATAATTTTTGAATGAAATAGTGATTTATTTATTTTGTTTTACGTGCAGAGGACTGAGATTACCTGTTTCGAACAATGCATATAAATAAGGTAATAACACTAAAATTTCAAAATCTTAACTACGTTGGGCAGCGAATCCCAAAATTCGGAAAGAGACAAGCTTCTGGCAATTTCTCTTTCTTATGGGCTCAGCCTCAGCCATCAACCGATCAAAGAATCCAAAACAAATAATAATAATAAGGACCTTTCTATGTTACAGAATCTGTAACATACAACCACCCAAAAACAAACCTCTAAGTGTTGCTATTCAAACAATTGAGGGGTTGTGTAAAATTTGTTTTGGGTGAGCTGTAAGTTACAGAATCTGTAACTTAGCAGCACCCTAATAATAATAATAATAATAATAAAGAAAAAAAAAGTGGGGCAGGCTCTCATAGAGGAATGGGCAAAATATCCGATAAGGAACAAGATTTCAGCAACAGAAATAGGCTTAACTTTCATTACGCAAAAACAGTTAAAATCGATTGAATTTATTTATGCATAACATCGTGGGTTTAATGTACATATCCAATGATGCCCAATTGCTATGAACCAGTGGCCCATGGCACATGTAAACGAGACAGCGACCGTGACGAACAGCCACGCTCAACATAACAAACTTGAGAAAAATATAGACATTGATATCATAAGCGCAGAGCCGCAAATGGCGAATTTATTGTAAAACCAGTGAGCTTTGATATGATGGCACAGCTAAACGCGGCCCACTAACAAATAACTAACACATACCAAGTAATTACAACGTACAAGATGGACCGGCCGGTTAAAAATATGTATACAAACGTACACGCGTAACAAACCACAGCGTTCAATCTACAAACATGCCATGGACGGCGGCTGCTGTTCCTGTGGCTGTGCATCTTCATCAATCCACGTGGACGTGGTATCACAGCTGAACGTCCATCCGCAAGAATTGCTGTACCACCCACCATTCATCAACTCAGGCAACTCAATCTCCCCCCAAAAGTCATCACCGTCCGATTCCGAGACATCACTCTTTTCTGATGAAATGAGTCCGGCATGTGCTGCCTTAGCCGCTGCCTCCTGAATATCTCTAGCCGCACGCGTGGAAGGTCGTGGCAAGGCCTCAACCTTGTCAGGAAAATTTAGCTGAGCTTTTCGTCCCTTTAAGCAATACGCAGCAACGTCATAAGCCCTAGCTGCCATTTCCGGCACGGGGAACGAACCCAGCCAAATGCGTGTCTTTTTGCGTGGCTCTCTAATTTCAGACACCCATTTGCCCCACCGTCTCTTCCGGACACCGCGATAGACAGGGTGTCGCGTGCCGCCTGTTTGTGAGCTGGATTTACGGTGAATTGCGGTGGCTGTAGCGGTGGCACTGTCAGTCAATTCATGTTCAGTGTATGTGTATGGTTGTTGCTCCATTTACATTTTACATTTAAGAGCTGCTGGCTTTGAGTGCATGTCAAAGACTCAAAGACAATTTATATTGTACAATGACGTTGTAACGGTGACTGCAATTACTATACTACCCATGTCTAATCTATCATTGTCAAAATTAAAAAAAAAAAAAAAACAAAAGAAGCATACAGGAGCCTAGCCTTAGCACATCTCACGCGCACTTCTCTTCCACGTGGAGAATGTCTGGAAATAGTGCGGTGTTAAACAATAATAAAAAGAGCACCACTTGTGGAAAAAAAGTTGAAAGCGCGTGGAGGTGTAGAGGGGCTGAGGGGTTGTGTTTCCTACCAGGATTGGTGGAGCATTGACACATTGGCACAATAATGACCGAGCAACCTTTTCAAGAAAGCTCGCTATCCAACTTCTTAAGACGACTATAGCTTTTGGTCGAGTAGAGAGTTCACATGACTGAGGGTAACACGAGAATTTAGTGATTAACTTTTGTGTCTTTTTTTTTTTTTTTTTTTTTTTGTGTGTGATTTTTTTTCATGATATTTTATACATTTTGTAGCGAGGAAGCTGCCTTGATTATGATACAAATAAATGTGTAGAGACATCCATTATTATTATTACATGTATAATATACGTCAACTAATTAATATTTTTGTCTTATTTCTTGGCCATACGAGACACCCTGTTTTCAAGGTCATGAACTTGCATAGATAGTGACTTGATAGGGACCGTGTATGATTACAAAAGCTCTCCGGGATTTCTAATCAACTTCATTATGCACTAAGCATGCGTAATGGCACAAATCAGTATTGAACATTTTGGTCGGTATGCATGTTTTGTAATTTTGAAGCGACACGAGAGAAGTTGAACTAAATTAACCGGGAAAGTGAAGTAAGAGATAACTAAGCGTAGAGCAAGATATAGTTATAATGCTTTGAGTGCCTGATGATGAGTTAGGGCTAATGACCGATGAAATAGACTAACCCTTGATCCTTATATATATTCAAAATACAGCTGGCTTCCTGTGATTTTATAAGGCAGCAGCTTCACTGGTTAAGCAATAAAAGTGGTACTTTTGATTGGCTAACCAAAGAGCAGAAGATCAGAGAAGTAGCTGTGCGGGCTCGACCAAATAATGATTTAGTTTCTTCGTAAAGAAGAAAGGAAAATACGTACTAATAAAACCAAAGACCTTCAACCACACTATTTACCCTAAAGAAAAGAACAGTAGATCTCGAATACGGAGTGAGAAATTCTCTTTTTCTGTTTCGGGAATGACCGCAATTTATATAATTTAATTTATCTTTTCCTCGTCAAAAATGGGCACCTACCATTCACCAATTGGAAGCTACCCACCAATAAAATCTTATCTTCTCTTCTCTTCTCTTCTCTGTAGAGATAATATGGCAATATCCTCACCTCACACTGAAGTCACATTTGCGTACATCCTTTATCCCTTTTCTTTAGTGTAATTGGGTAATTGCGTCCACTTCTTTTTGTCCTTAATCAGAGGCACCTACTGACTTTGTTCGTAAAAATTTCTCTTTAAACACATGCCATTATATTATACAGACTGTGACAGCTTTTAAGCTTCGACCACCTGTAACATTAATGAGATTAAAAATTTGAACTTTACTATAAATATACTTGACTTATAATACTCTCAATAAGTTTGTGATTGTAAATATAATATACATATCAATTTTTAAAAAAACAAACCTTGGCAGTTGGCATGGCGGGGATGATTGCACTTTGCTGTCCCGCTAGTACAATAACTTTACTCCGAAGGTTGCCACGTAGTTGTTAAATGTCTGCTTGGGATTGGCAGGGCGGGAATAATCCAACAACAAATGGGGTAGAGGACACTGTTAACGCGTTGTATAATTATTACAAAGAAAAAGACAGTATTTCTCAGCTCTCAAGTGCTTGCCCTGATTTTCCATTTAACATAATGCACGCATTCTGGAAATGCCTCTCTATCTTAAAACACAAATTGCTTGGCGGTTGGTAGAGACTAAAGTATATGTATATTAGTTATTTTGACGTAGAAATTTCATCACCAGAACCCTATAGCTCCTGGTCCTGGCTTGCCTTACCTGCATGATACAATTTCTTTCCTGATAAAGGATTTGTTTATTAGTCTTTGATAAGATTTATTAAGATTGATGATCGTTTGGGGTAGGGATTTCACCAAGCCACGCGTTATAAGGATTAACTCCCTCTCAATTGAAATAACAAATGAGGTTAGACTTGATTGAAAATTTGAATTTAGTAACCTACGATCTGCCTGATTCCATTATGTGATCTAAATAGTAAAATTCAAAAACATATTTAGGAGCTGATAAGGCCTATATAAGCTCCTATTGTAATTTTGACTATGACTATAGTTTAGTTGACTAGTAAATTTGGGTCTAAACAATAATGACACATGCTATGAACAATGGTGTGGGAGCATATTACACTACTAAATAATGAAGAGTCAATATTAATGTAGGATTATTATAGCCAAAAATATGTGATTAGGAAAAAAGTGAGAAACCAATATTATTGAAATTGTGTTTGGAAACTGTTAAAGAAAATGCTTCTCAAAATGAATTTGAAAATATTTTTTAGAAGAAATTTAAAAATATTTTCTTTGAAATTATTTTGGACAAAGTAATTAAAAAAAATGGTTTGAAAATGCTCTTAACTCTCTTCAATTCTCTCTTGGTTTTACTTGGCTCAGGGGAAAACAAAAAAATGAAGCCTTTGCTCTTCAATGCGAGCCTCTATTATATCCGAAATGCTGACTTCAATTTCAACAATTTCGGCTTATTGGAGAGCCAGACGGAGAAATAAATTCATTACTGCTGCGTTTACTTTTTGGATTGGAGTGAGAATCCTTGGATTAGGAGTGTGGAGTTGGAGTGGGAGTATGGTGTTTACTTAGACTAAATGATAGTATGGATTGTCAATCAGAATCTTAATTATTTGTTTACTTTGTCTTGGATTGAGAGTAAATTATTTTAAATTACTATTTTATCCTTATGTACATAATTATAATTTGTAATTAAAAAATTAATAAAAAATATATTTGGAAAATAAAATAAATATTTTATTATATTTATAAATTAATAATAATTACTAATATTCTTAATTATGTAAATCATAATTTTTTTATTAATTTAAATTTAAATTATGTGAATAAAAATTATTAATAATAGCAACACAAATGAAATATTATTATTGATAATATAGTACAAAATTAATATTTTTTTAGAATAAAATATTTATTATTATTAATTAAATAATTAATTAATATTTTATTAAAATTAATGTTTAATATTATTAATTTAAATATAATATTTATTTATTTTTATTTTATTAAATTTAATAAAATAAATATGATATAATTATTATTTTTAATAAATATGATATTATTTATTTTATTAAATATGATATTATTTATTTATTCATTTTTATAAGGATAAAATGGGAAGAGGGGGGAGTGGGAATCCCACTCCCCACTCCAAAATTGGGTGGGACCCACAGATTCCCACTCCCACTCCCTCATTTTTTAAGCTAAGTAAACACTGGAGTGGGAGGAATCCACACTCCACACTCCCACTCCAGAAAGTAAACACTGCCTACATGCATTTATTTCCATTCGTGCTTGCATTAAATCTTACGCATACTTTTCCATACATTAAGTTCTTCAGTGAGCATGCATTTAATAATGATACATGCTTATCAAAATGAGCCTCTTTAGCTTCTAATCCTTTATTTGTAGTTACTATATCCTTAAATTTTAATTAAAAATAAATAAAATAAATATTCAATGTATGTGAATCAGTAATGTATGTATGCATATTAGGATTTAGTGTTTTAGACTCGACTCATCTTTTAGAATGATTGGTACTCTACTAACTTGTTTCACAAAACATTGAATTGTTGGCTAAAGTCTCCTAAGTAGGCCTAGCTAGCTAAGAATTCAATGCAAATTGAGCCGTACTTTAGTGTATTTATATTTTCTAAACCATAGTCCACAATGATTTTCCTAACACAATGGCTTGGGTCTACCATGAAATATGTTCCTTATTGGTTGATTGGACTTTTTGATTAATAAATGTAATTTATAAAATAATATAATATTATTATTTAAATAAATATAATTTTATTTATTTTATTTAATTGAATATAATATAATATTATTTATTTTATGTTATTAAATATAAGGGTAAAAAGTGAAGAGAGATGAGTGGATTCCCACTATGGATGGCAATGGGGTGGGGTGGGGGTAGGAAGACCTATCTCATTCCCCACCCCATTTAAAATTTCGCCTCAATTCCTCACTTCATTACTCATTTATTTATTTTATAGTAGATATAGATTTATGATTTTAATAAACTAAAAATTAAAGACTCAAATAAAATCATTTCTATATTATAAAGTATTTAAATTATTTTAAAAGAATCTCTAAATGTTTGAAATAATATTAAAATTGAAAAATGTTTATAGGAGAGCAGTATTTTAAGAGAGAAAAGAAAACACAACAATGTTTTAGGTTGAATAAAAATTATATTATAATGTTTTCTTTTAGTTATAGCTCATTTATGTCAAGTAAAAATAAAATAAAATCTATTAACTAACATTGTAATTCATAAAATAAAAATTATTAAATAAAAATTAAAAAAATATTTATATATAATGGAGATTGAGGTTGGGGTGTGGTGGAGAGTACAAAATCAATCCTCACCCCATTAAGAATTTGAAAATTATTTTTTCCATATCCCCCTCCTCATTCTCCAAAAATTATTTAAAATTCACCCCATTTGGGGTGGAGCCCCATAAGACCCCAAACCCATGGAGAATTTTGCCATCCCTAATTCTCACTCCCACCTCTCTCATGGGAGTGAGAATCCAACTCTCCACTCCAAAATTATGTGGGGTCCACGGAGTGAGATTCCCACTCTCTCCTTAAAATTTATAAGTAAATACCGGAATGTGAGGAATCCACACTTCATAAAGTAAACACAACATTAATTAAATATAGGAGGTTGGAAAATTGCGCTTGCGTCCATGCATGATTTGTGAAACTACAAAAGTGCATGATTGATAAATGTTAATGTTTATTGCTCTTTTCAATTTATTATTCCAACTTCTTAATAATATATAATTAATTTACAAAAGAAATAATAATATGTATTAAGGCCTAAGATATATATAAACTATAAAAAGTTTAAGATGAAATAAATTTATTTTTCTAAATTTGTTTAGAACAATAGTTTATTCTTTAAACTTTCAATAATAAAATAAATTTGTCAATAATAATATGTACTTTTTGGTAATTTTAATGTACACCATATAATTAAGCATAATTTACCAAAACATGTATATCAAATTATTTGATAATGATTTCTTAAGAATTTAAATTTAGTAAACATATAATCAAATTATTAATCTATGTTAAAAGTGACTTTTTGGGAATATGAAGCAAACCCCAAAAATAGTCTAAACCAAGCTGCTAGTGTCGATACTGAAATTGCCAATTATTAATTAGAAGTATGAGCTGCATAAAGAGTTATCCTAGCATTTGAAGAAACATCAAAATTTTAAAATCAGAGTGTGGAGTAAAAACTTTTTTGCATCAATGACACAGTATTTCACACATTTGTATTCACATCTCAAATGTAACTAATTCAGAAGTTATAATAGGTGTGATTATTTGCAGTAATTTGCTTTTATTGAATATGAAATCAATAATTTGACTGCATAAACATTAGTGCAAATCGTATTAAGTTGGGTTTTGAAATTGATCCAATGATAATAATCTTTTGTGATTAAAGTAGTTGAAGCAGTACCACAGATGATAAATGGCAATAAGCCTAAAAAATTCATCCTTAAACTACTAGCCATAAACGAATGGTGTCGATATATTACGAAGTACACCGCACACGTGTATGGAACGGTCAAGTTTCTTTAAGCTAAATGCTGCGAGAACAAAACTACGAGAGTTTTGTTACCTTACATAATAAGCTAAATGCTGCGAGAACAAAACTACGAGAGTTTTGTTACCTTACATAATAACTTACATAATAAAGTAACAAACATCAATAAATAACAAGCGTTAGATTTCAATCTAACGGCTATAAAAATATTAGGTAACAGTAATAAAAGTGACGAGGAAGTAGGAATGCTTGCCAAGTCTACGATGTTTGTTATCTTATAATATAAGGTAATAACGGCCAAACTATAAATGCATCATCCATTTATGCTTCCTTCAAATATCACGAACAAAAAGGTGTGTAGTATTAATTTTTATTTATTTAATATTTAAAAAATTTGTATTGAACCTTCTCTTTAGGCGAATTAATCCATTCATCCTTCAAACAAGATCACAACAGAGAATCGCAGACTTGCACTGTTAAAACTCAAGGCCCAAATCCAATCCACAAAAACCTAATGGGCCTCTGGCACGAGTGGTTCGGCTTCTGGCATAAATTAGTAGTACGTGTGGATCTGTTCACACCCCATTCAAGGTCTTAAAAAACTCCTTTATCTGCAAGATTTCTATTTTAACGTTGGTTTGGCTCTGACTGGATTAAAACTTTAAAAACGAAAGGAAAAAGAAGACGAAGAAGATGAATAAGAAGAGGAGAGGGTTGAGATTTATTGGAACTAATACACGACTTTCTCTTTACGGGAAACCTATCATTAATGGGGTTCATTTAGAAGTTTGTTTATGGAACCTTAATAGTTATATTTAAAAAAAAAGGGGTTTCTTAAGATAAATTAAGGGGCAGCAACGCAACACCAGTCTCAAAGAAAAGATAAATTATTGTAGTTAATGATTGAGCATTTCTATTAATACTAAATTCTTATTTATACACACTAGTAGCCTCGTGAAGTTTAAAAGTCACTTTCATGCCACAGATAAAATCGTCAGCAGACGAATTCAAATGAGTATATTTATAATTAGAGAGCTATTGGGACCAATTATATCATTTTTTTTTTGTTATAGTGCAGCTCATAATTCTATTCTATGATTGACGTGTATCATGTTTTAATACCACAAGAGAAATACCAAGAGATTAGTTAAAAGGGTATAGACAATAAGATCGAGTTGACTTAAAAATGTAACATGTGTCGTATGTCTCTTGAATTTGCTGGCTTTTGAATGGCTCAAAAGATAGAGCCGGGCGTAATACTTTAATCACAACTCCCTTATTACAGCTAAAGCTTATAATTATTAATTTTTTTTTTTACACTTTAATTTTCTACAATCTCACTGAAAATAAGATAAAATCCCGAGAGACGAAAGTTATGTCTTTGGAACAATCGACAAATGTTTTGAAAACGAAACGACATCTCTTGACTCTTGCACACATGTGAACTAAAGGAAAAAGAAAAAAAAAAACACATGCTAAACATAGCATAGTAGATAGAGATGGATCAACCAGATGCAAAGGTTGTTGTTTGTGGATGGAAGAAAAAACTTAGAAAAATAAATAAATAAATAAGAGAAAATCCCTAACAATTGTTATTTTTTTGACTAATAATCAACGATTATTAAGTTATTTTACGGATAGCGAACGCCTTCCCAACCAACCCATTTCTTTAAGAATGCCACAGCCCGTTTCTTTAAGAATGCTACAACACAAACAATAGGAATCTGAAATAATTCAAATAATGTTTTTTTAGTGCTCTTAAAAAGTGTACAAAGTTTAAATAATGTGTGTACATAATTTTTTTTTATTAAAAAAAACTAATATAAATTGTAACACTGGGGTGTCCGTACACCACCCTCTTCTTTTTAATGCATGAAGTTTAGAGACCAAACGGCGGGTTGAGAGTAGAGACAAGTAAACCGAACAGAATTAGTATTTAAAATCATTTTATTTAATTATTGGAGCACAATTTGTTTAATGATTCCTTGATTACGTCACAGATTTTATCACTTGACATTGTGGGAACCGACTTGACTGTGTCTGGTTGCTTTGAATTAAAATCGCTTCGAATCTTGTTGACGGTGGCAAACCGTGTTGGACTATCGGACACCACACGGAACATGTTTTCAATTCTCAAATCGCAACCAGAATCACGCCGCCCGCGTGTAAAGCCTCAGAGACCAGACAATAGCACGTGAATTTGTGGACTTCTCTCTATAATCTATTCTTTGCTCACACTGATCAAATCTTGCCCTTAAGTTTTGTCAATATTTTCGTTTTCAAAAGAAAAATAAATTTTGATGCCGTCATGAATACAAAGGCTTGAAACTCATAACGAAAAGTGTTGTAATGTGTACTCCCCCCGACTAATTAAAGGAGTGTTTTTTTTTTTCTACGGTCTGGTAAAAATCAGATTCTTGAATTTTCCACATTTTATTTAAATAAAAACCGGTCTTATTTAATTTATAATCTGCTCTCAGTGCTTCCTCAGTGAACCGTCCAGATTATTTTCATATATTGAACTTTGATGTCACAAATAGCACGCAGAAAGCCTCTCTGGTACGTTCTACGGACGGTTTCTAGCATGTGAGTGACAGCATGTTACGCTAATTTATGTACACCATTTCACTTGTGCTGTCAAAAATTTCAGTTTGCAGGTGCAGCACAGAACTCGTGTATGCTGAGATATAATGGTGCTTTTAATTTCACATTAGGAAATCGAAAATCCGACGTCATAATAATGAATAGCGTTTATTTGTCAAAACGTAGGTGCCAAAATGTGAGTGAAATATATACAATCTACAAGTTTTTAGGATTAAGAAAGATTAACGTAATTTTCATACGAATAGGGAATTAAACTTTCATTCCTTAAATTTTCTATTTTATACTATCTAAATTTAATAATTTGTTGTTAATAATAACAACAACAACAACAACACCACCGCCGCCAACAACAATAACAATAATAATAATCTTATTATTATTGTTATTAACAATAATTATTTTGAATAATAATAATAATTATAATAATTATAATAAATAATGATAATATTTAGTAGCTTGAATCCCAAAATAACATAATTACATCACTAGTAATACTGCTTATTCTAATTTTGATTTATACTCCGAAATAAACAATTTATTTCAATTACTCGCATCATAAATGTTATGCATTTCAAGAGGAAAAGGACAAAATGTGGGAGAACAAATCATCAGCTTCCACGTAATACATTGAGGCAAAATTAACGTGGAAATATCAAATACAGGGCACACACCAAACACGTTACTCCCAAATTTTACGAAGCTCACTATTGAATGCTCATCACGTCCTTCTCAATTCTCATAACTCACCCTCGGTTCACGTTACTATCACGTGCTCTTCACGAGATGTAACAGTTGTCTTATTGTGGTGTTTACTTTTTTTTATGACTGTATTTTATTTTAGTAAGTTTATCGGTCGTTCGATTTGATCGAGGATGGATTGGATTTGGATGGCGAAAACGTGTTAAAAGTTTACTGTGGTGGACACGTGGCCTCGATTACTGTAATAAACGTGTATCATTTGCAGAGGTGTGAAACAGCCGCCCAAAACGCGTGTCCAAGAGCTGGATCGCGTAATGATTCTCATTGGACGGTCGTATTCACGCCAGCATTACCACATGTAAGGCGTTTTTGATGTTAAATAAAAGTTCTACTTCAGGGACCATTGGAGGGTGCCTTACACGCGCCATTTACTGTTTGGGACTTTCAAAGATTTAATTTATGGATGTTTCACGTTGCATCACGTTGATAATTTGTTTTACAATCTAAACCGTTAATCTCATGGTTAGTTTTGTCAATGCTCGGACCCACATCATTAATCAGAGGGAGGAAGATGTTAAATTATTTTATTTTACTTTTTTTTTTTAAATTATCATTTTATATTTTATAAATATATAATTTTTGTTATCACTTTCGATTTTTGTTTGCCTTAGATTCTACTCAATCTGGGGACCACGTTGTTCTATTATATTGCATTATGGCTCCTCAAAAATAAGTAATAATAATAATAACTATTCGGATTATAATATTTGATTAGCTTTCTAACCTCAAGCTTATCAAAAGTAATTGTAATGTCGTAGGAATTCTTTTTGTTTTTTTTTTTAACTTTCAACATCTCATGATAAAAAATTTCAAAAAAAAAAAAATGATGATGATCAACGGATGGAACAAAATCGAATGGTTAATAATGCGTAATCGTGTTTCCTTTAATTAATCCAACGTGCTTGGCTTATGGGTAGGACCCATTCTTGCTCTACTGAACCCTCGTTTTACCCTTTTTCCTTTTTTTTTTCGCATACCTCACAAATTTACCAACTAAATTTACAATCTAAAACACACGATACATGGTACGATGGAATATGTAATAGGCTATTGGGTGGCTTGTATGTTAAGAAATAATTTGAAATTAAAAACGGATCCAATGCCCTATCAAACATTTCCATCAAACATGTATTTCATCTCTCATAAATTTTTTTTAATGTAATTCTTTCCAAGAAAAAAGGATTCTAAGAGTGGGTTTAGAATTGAGGTTGGTCAGTTGTATTTTAAAAGTTACAGCACTAGAATTATATTGATATGAATTTTTATAGTGAAAAATCTATTATATCTTTAATAATTTTATTAAAATTATTATTTAAAATTTATATTTACTACATATTATTAATTTATATTTTATAATTATATATTTTTTATAATAATTGTACCTTAAAAATTACAGCACTTTAATTTTTTTAAAAAAATCTAAATAAAAAATCAAACATGTCAGGAGGAGCATATTAGATTTAAGCAAAAATTGGAGTTGTGTTTAGTTTCGGGACATAACATTTATTACTATTTCAAATAGCCATCTGCACAACACCTTACCATATACCCCAACACAGTGTGCAGTGTGCAGCCTATTTAACACTCTTGGGTTATTTTTAATTTTTGGTTATAATCAAAGATCTATAATCACTTTTAATTAACTATTAAAGACATGTAATAGACACCAATAGTTTCGGGACATAACATTTATTACTATTTCAAATAGCCATCTGCACAACACCTTACCATATACCCCAACACAGTGTGCAGTGTGCAGCCTATTTAACACTCTTGGGTTATTTTTAATTTTTGGTTATAATCAAAGATCTATAATCACTTTTAATTAACTATTAAAGACATGTAACGTATTAAATAAAATAAAAATAAGTGGAGTCACAAGGACTACGTGCATTCGAACTTAATGCGTGCCACTGTGAGACATGAGAATCACGCAAATTGATGATGGTCTTACTTTTCATTAAAATCATCAAATTTCTTATGGGAAAAAACAGTTGCTTTTAAAAGTCCCATGAATATGATAAGCGATCAAAGATGATGGGCAAGTGTAACGAACAGTGGACTCTCAAGCGTGTGAAAAAAGCCTCTTTTTTAAGTCATTAAAACATTTGAAAATCAACCAAAACAAAAACGTTGCCGACTGGTACCTCAACCTCCAACCATTGAGTTTGAGTTAACTCAAATGTCTTAACCATGGTTACTTTTTTAACTCTTTAGTCTACTTACTTAACCACGGTCCAATTATGCAGTGATGTAGAGAGAGCGAGCGAAAACAAAACAAAACAAAACGAAATCACCTGCATTTCTCTCTGGCACGCCCCTCTATTTCTCTCTCTTTCTGTTACCTTTTTCTTTTTCTTCATTTGGGAAAAAAATTCTTTAACCGATTGTGTGTTTGTTCTCCGGGAAAACTTGTTTCCGAAATTGAACTGTTAATTTTTTTCCGGGAAAATTTACAACTTCCTCAAGTCTCACCGCTCAGCTCTGCCTTTTGCTGTCTATCACTATCCCAAATTGCTTCCCTTGACCGGTGTGTATAAGCTTTTACTCTTTCGATTGATTTTAGTGTATTTCCTTATTTGGGTTTTATTTATTACTTAGCTCTTATATATAGCTTGTGAGATCTGAAATCATAGGGATATCCTCTCATGTAACAATAGCCATGTGGGGTTTTCTTATTTATTTGAATGTGTCAAATTTCAGTGTATAGGTATTGGTTTGTTGGGTTTTAGAGTAGATTTGATCTGGGTTTTTGAAAATTGTTTAGCATTAAATTGTTTTGGGGCCTTTTTTTTTTAAGGTTTAGATATGAAAATAGAGTTTAATATGGGAGGTAATTTGTGGAATGATGAGGATAAGGCTATGGGAGCAGCTGTTTTGGGAACAAGAGCTTTTGATTACTTACTGACGAGCTCAATTTCGAATGAGAACCTTTTAATGGCTGTTGGCAGTGATGAAGATTTACAAAATAAGCTTTCTGATCTCGTGGACAGGCCTAACGCGTCAAATTTTAGCTGGAATTATGCTATCTTTTGGCAAATTTCGCGGTCTAAGTCAGGTGATTGGGTTTTAGGATGGGGAGATGGGTCTTGTAGAGAGCCTAAAGAAGGTGAAGAATCAGAAGCTACGAGAATTCCTAATATCAGGCTTGAAGATGAAACTCAACAGAGGATGAGAAAAAGGGTTTTGCAGAAACTGCATACTTTATTTGGTGGATCAGATGAGGATAATTATGCTTTGGGATTGGATAGGGTTACTGATACTGAGATGTTCTTTTTGGCATCTATGTATTTCTCCTTTCCTCGTGGAGAAGGTGGCCCAGGCAAGTGTTTTGCCTCTGGGAAGCATGTGTGGTTATTGGATGCCTTGAAGTTGAGTTCTGATTACTGCGTGAGGTCTTTTCTTGCAAAGTCTGCCAGAATTCAGACCATCGTTTTGATCTCGACTGATGCTGGGGTTGTTGAATTGGGCTCTGTCAGATCAGTACCAGAAAGCTTGGAATTGGTGCACTCAATTAGGGCTACCTTTTCTTCAAACTCTTCTTTAGCCAGGGTTAAGCCAATGGCTGTTGCATTACCAGTTACAAGTGAGAAGAAAGATGAGAATGGTCTGTTTCCTAATTTGGGCATTTTGGACAGAGTTGAAGGAGTTCCAAAGATTTTTGGTCAGGAATTGAACAACTCGGGCCATGTTCATACCCATTTTAGTAGGGAGAAACTTGCTGTTAGAAAGATGGAAGAAAGGCCTTCATGGGAAGCTTACACAAATGGAAATAGGACTGCATTTCCGGGTATTCGAAATGGTGTTCATGGTTTTAGTTGGGGAAATGTTCAAGGAGTGAAACAAGGGATCGCAACTGAAATCTTTGGTTCGCAAACTAACAATTTGCAAGAGCTGGTTAATGGGGTTAGGGAAGATTTTCGGATTAACCACTATCAGTCACAAAAGCCAATGCAAATGCAGATTGATTTCTCTGGGGCTACTTCGAGGCCTAATGTGATCGCCAGACCACTGAATGCTGATTCTGAGCATTCTGACGTGGAAGCTTCTTGCAGGGATGAGCGTACAGGCACAGTTGAGGAGAGAAGGCCTCGGAAAAGAGGTAGAAAGCCCGCAAATGGAAGAGAAGAGCCTCTCAACCACGTGGAGGCGGAGAGGCAACGGCGTGAGAAGCTAAACCAACGGTTCTATGCATTACGAGCTGTGGTACCTAACATATCCAAGATGGATAAAGCATCGTTGCTGGGAGATGCCATTGCTTACATCAATGAGCTTCAAGCAAAGCTAAAGGTCATGGAAGCAGAGAGGGAGAACCTAAGTGGCAACTCCAGAGACTTGTCTGCCTTTGAGTCGAATCCTAATGTGGAAAGTCAGAACCGAGCCCCTGATGTTGATATTCAAGCTGCCCATGATGAGGTGGTTGTAAGAGTGAGCTGTCCTCTTGATTCACATCCTGCATCAAGAGTCATCCAAGCTTTTAAAGACGCACAAATCACAGTTGTGGAGTCAAAACTTTCTACTGGAAATGATATGGTATTTCACACATTTGTAATCAAATCTCAGGGATCGGAGCAGTTGACAAAAGAGAAGTTGATTGCAGCATTTTCCTGCGAATCAAGCTCAATACAGCCATTATCATCAGTTGGGTAGCGGCAGTAGCAGTAAGAATGGCATTTAACTTAGTGATAGCATAAAATGTAGAGAAGAACAATTCAAAAGTTTCTTCTTCGGTTTTGTTATACGGCAAAGGATTCTGAGTGGAAACAGCAGGTCCAGTTAGAATTAGAAAATAACTACTTATTGACATTTAGGGCAGCAATTTTTCTGTGAATGTTTATATTATACATATTTTGTCATAAGGAAGTTTTTTGCAAGATGAATTAAATTTGTAAGTTTAACCAACTCTATCATCGTTGGTTATTAAGAAACTGATATTACTATTATTGTTTTTTTTTTAATGCATATTGCTCCTGTATTTTGTTCTTTGCCAATTAATGTGCATTATCGGTAATTCATTGATGAATTTGATGTAATTTGAGTTCTGTTTTTCATCTAAGGATAAAGTGCTTTAGGATTTTTCACTAGTTTGCTTCAGTAATTGTCAGATTGAAGATGATAAAATAATTGATACCTTTGGAAATATACAGTTATTGCGTTTGCCTTAAAAATCTTTTCTATCTATTCCCTATTGATTGACTCACCCACTAAATGGGTAATTGGTTGCTGGCTTGTTCCAAATTTCGGATCATCAGCTTCATGATTTATTTGTTAAGTTTCCAGAAATGTATCAACAGTTGGAATCAACAGGAGAAAGCAATTGGAGGGAGGCAAAAAATGGTGAGAAAGTTTTAGATATAGCGCATCTCTTGAACTGTACTTTCCAATGATGCGCGTCCCATGATTTTTTTTTTTTTTGGTTTGTGTAAGACGTCATTAGACATAAACTTGGGACTGTTTGGCACACTTACCAATGATTTCTCTTCTGAAATGTTGGTAACACAAATCTTTCCTAATGGAAAGGGATGGAGGTGCTTCATTTGATCATTTGACCTCAATAATGGAGCTAATTCATGCATGAAAATGGGTCATTGATTGTGCTTCGGGGTCGAATATTCTATTTGGTTGTGAGGAATTGCTGGATCTTTATTTGATTCTCAAGAGATCGAAAACCCCCGTTGGATAAAAATGTATAAAAGTTTCTGGCAAACAAACAAACAAACAAACAAGCAAGCAAGCAAGCAATAATAGAGTAAGATTCTCAAATCAAGTTCTTTAGCTTTTTCTGTCTCAGTAACCAACGGAAAACGCCTTGAGAATTTAGATGCACATGGAAATGCGAAGGGAACCATTTTGTTGTTAAAATCTAAGCCATCCCTTTAAATTTCTCCTTTCTATAAAGAGGATTTGAGGTATCTCCACTCCAATCTCGGCAGAAAAAAAGATTGAAAGTAAAAGGTAAACGAATGAGAAAATCAGAGGGGAAAACCAAATGTGTCCGGAATAGCTTGTATAGCAATCAATGATTATTGATTTGCATAAACAAAATTGAAAACACTAACGAACACAAAAATTATGGTGTGGTCCATTGATCTCCGCGTTGCGCCCGTGAAGATATTTAACCAATGAACTAGCATTGACAAAATGTCATGTGGTACATGTGCAGTCTTCCAGAAAAGCTCTCAAGTCAAAACTTTGAAGAACTACACCTAAATGGGAACGCCATGTTGATTGGTAACCAAACCAAAACCCAAGAAGCCCGTGCCCGCTGCCATGCCACTCAAAAGTCATTGCATGATTATTTCTTTCCTTCCCATACCACAGTTTTAGGATGAATCTTTATCCTCAGTTATTCAATTATAACCACAAACTACTTGTTTATAACCCACAGTCACAGCATGGAAAATGGACAAAGGCTGATGAAAACATGCGGCCAAAACATGGCTCACAAAATTCCATATACTTTCATCTAATGTCCACCGACCCATTAAATCACATCTGGGTCCCCCTTATTTTTATTTTCTCTTCATTTATCTTGTTGAAATTTCTCTCTTTCCCTGAGACCCACATTGAGTTTCATGAGGATTACCAATGTGAGAAGTGAGAACGAGCACAAAGAGGCGCAAGAGCGTGCCATGTGATTGTTTAATTTGGCGCCTACGACTTTTAGTATAAATACAATTCTATCTCTATCCACGTCAAACCTTTAATTTAGTTGTGTGAACGCCTGTACCAGTTTGGTGTCATCTTGACAAATAAGATATTATGAATTTCAAATTTCATGATTATATTATGAATTTCAAATTTCATGATTCACACTTGAAAATATATAATTTATTTATAGCATTGATCATTGTTAGAGATAAGAAAATTTAACATGGCCCGATTGCCTAACATGAACGCAATACGAATAAAATATAATTATTAAATGGATCGGGTCTGAATCAACAAGTTTTTTCATGTTAGGTTAAGGTTAAAGTTCTTATTCCATTTATCCGATTATTATCAATAACATGTTTATATTTTCTATTCTAAATTAATTTAGAGATTTTTTTTATTAAAATTAAAAAAATTGTACATAATTCTCTCTTTTTGTTTTTATTTTTTTTGAGGATGAATATATACGCAGTGTTCCATTTTTAAATTTTTATTTAGATTTAGAACTTCAATAATATAAATATGTAAATTTTGATAGATGTGTATAAATATTAAGCGGGTTATTAGATAATTCACTTATTTTCCGTATTAGGTTAGATCCCAATATTTGGACACGATTACTAAATCGTTTGGATTGATATAAATTTGACACGATACAAAGCTAGCGCGACATGAACATGACCCAATGATCCATTTTGGCAGCTCAAGTTAGAGCGAGCTACCAGTATTTTAGTTTATACTAAATATTGTTAATGTCGAGAATATTGAAGAATTTGATTATCTTCTTTTTTATGAGGAACAAGATTCACAAAGGAAACGTTCGGGGAGCACATTTCATTGTGGCAAAACAGATTTAATTTCTAATGTGAAAATCAGTTTGTTTGTGTAGGAATAATTCCAACACCAGGTTCCTCACCATGATAGGTAATATTAAATGTTTAGGCTGCAACTGTTTCTGGATTTTTCAATTTTTACTCCAACTTCAGTTTCAGCTTTGAATTGACCTCTCCATTAATCTCCCACTGAAGAGAAAAAGCGAGAGAGCTCTTTCTGTAAATGATAACTTGATTTACCTGTACACAAGCCACGGAGAATTTGACTATTAAATATTATTTTAATAACTGAATTAAGAAACAAACGAAAAATGAATGTCCAGAAAAAACTCACAGATTGCCGAACACATCTTGGGACCGTTCGGCACTTGACATACAGAAGGCAGAAACAGAGCGTGGACTTCATGGAACTGTTTTCTTTCTTTAATTATAACTAATCATGTTGTTTTGTAACTCTGGTTTGAATATTTACAATAACAACAACAACAATAAAGTGTCGGTGGTAATGATCGGACTTTGGCTTAATTCCATTAATCGGATACAAATGATCATTAAGGTTACATCATTGCATCTTAATCAAATATTCATTGAACTCAATTCTAGCCAGACTAGTTGAGGACGAGCGAGGGTATCAACAGGCAAAAAAAAAAAAAAAAAATCATGAAAATTTACAAAAAAGACTACGTTAGGCCAGCCAGGGAACAAAGTCAAGAAACCAAGATCCTTAGCAAGAATGATCAAAGCTTGGATAAAGAACAAAAGTATGCAAACCCAAGCCGAATACAATTGACAAAGACCATCCAAGGCTGATAGCTTGTCAAGACAAATAGGTTTGGCCATTGCAGTGGAATCTGCTATACAGTCTATTCATGTTCTTGGGTGAAAATTTTACAAGCAGCATTGCAGGATTTACATAAGATGAACACTTACTGAAAACTAGGGCTCAGCAGTCCAGCAATCTTCCTGTGGAAAATTATCCTGCAAAGCTTTGTACTCCCAACTCTAAATGAAATCAAACAGCTACACTGAGTTGGTTTTAACCTGTTAGTGGAAATCAGCTATTCTCCTACTCTTATCAAACTTGTTAACCTTTGTATCAGCAGGGGCAGTTGTCGTTAATTTCCTGGTGTAGCCTCTTATTGTGACAATGTTTGGCCACATGCCCCTTCTTCCGACAATTGTAGCAGACTACAGTCTTGCTATCCATCTCTGATTCTCGCCTCTTCTTGCTCATCTCTCTCATCCTTGGACCAAAATTTACAGCTGGAGATAACTCTACAAACTTGGAAGGCTCTTCTTGCTTGTTATGGCTACGAGATTCTTCCTCTGCCTTTATATGATCCATCAACATTGTGAAAGTAAGGTATTCCATTCGCATCAACTTAATGCAGAAGTCCTTCCAAGACAGGGGAAGCTTGGAAAGGATGACGCTAACATGAAAATTCTCATAAATCATCATGCCAGCAGCAACAATGGAATCAGCAATCTTATTCAGTTCTAGAGCTTGCTCAAAGACTGATTTCTCATCAAACATCTGAAATTCAATGTACTTCTTAACTTGAGATCTCTTTGTTCCAAATTCCTCATCAAGGTAAACTAATTTCAGCTCTTCCCATAGTTCTTTGGCACTACTGGTTCTTTTTGAGTACTGATAATAAAGGTGATCAGATAGAAAGTTTAAAATGTGGTGGCGACATATGTTGTTGTCATTCAACCACTTTCTTTCAGCAGCCTTGACTCTTGTTACTTCTTCAGAGCTAGCTTGAGGGCATAGAGTAACAATAGGGCATGGGTCAGTGAGGACATATGCAACCTTTAATTGCTTTAAAAGAAGTTCTATCTGTTGCGCCCAGACCCGGTAATTCTTCCCATTGAAACGGTGGAGCTCAGTGGGAAAAAGTTCAAGAGGTGAAGTCACTGAATTTGCCACATCTTTGTTTTGTTCACCACTGGATTCAGATCTACAGTATATCGATTACATGGTTGAAGTCAGAATCATTTTGTTACCTGCTTTATAGGCAGAAAGTGATTATAAAAAAAAAGCCTTTAAAATGAGGACATGCTCAAGTACATACTAGAACATCATTGTGTCCACTTGAATGTTTATTTCCATTTTAAAGCCAAGAAAACCCGCATACTTGATATCAAAAAATGACTTCAAACATCAATGCAGTATCTCTCACCTTAACTTAGATTGCATCTTCACAACAGCTTCATCTATTGCAGGGAGACTTTTACTGAAGGCTCTCCATTGTTCACTAGTCAACGCAATTCCTAATGTAGAGGGAGGAAAAATGCTTTTAGAAGTAAAACGTTAGTGTGATTAAAAAAAAAAAAGGATAGTTGATGATAGGCCCCAATAACTTCAAAGTTTATGACAAAATTAATATTATAAAAGAACGTAAATTGTCGAAGAAATGTACTGTATAGACAGCATACGGAAGGCCTCAAAACTTGAAAAGTATCATTGTAGCAAGGGTTCCAAGCCTGTGAGTGCAAGGTTAAATACAAGCTAACAAAATTTCTCATTCATAACAGGTGACGGGTAATTCTTGGAATACTGAGTACTAGTGGTACGGAGATTGTTAAGGCACCTACATGACAAACTCATAAGCGCACACTTTAAATATAAATGCATCAATAAATTATTTCTCAATGTCGCAGAGTTGTTGCAATTAAATATAACAGGAAATGTATAGTTCACCTTTAGCTGTAGGAACCAGCTTTCCGTCTCTTCGAAAATATTCCCTAATTGATACAAAAGCTCTCCCTTTGAATTCTTGAATTGCAACGGTCCTCTTGTTTGAGAGCTAAAGAAAATTTAAAAGAACAGCATATCTCTAATATATATAAAGGGGGAAAAAGAACCCAAAAAAATTATAAAATATGTCAAATATTTTAATTTTATATATGTTTTGTTTACCTTGCAAATAATCGAATCGCCGTCATCGTTAATGCGTTTCCCGATCTGGGCTCGTTGCTCTTCAACTTCCAAATCCGGTTCTATACGATTGTCTGTGCTTTCGGTGGTGGAGAGCAAAAACGACTCAACAACTCCTCTGATAAACCTCTTGTGATTGGCGTCAGAGAGGTCTATTCCCAGTCGCTCAGAGGCCTCAACACGGACTTTGAACTCAGTCATCTCCTCCATGTCGGAATTTTTCAGTACTTCCATCACTGTTTGTCGGATTCTTCCTTCATTTACTGTTTCCATCTTCCAGCAAGCGAAACGAATAGCTAAAGTAATAGAATTCCTAGTTGTAATTAATGTTTTGAAAGCAATTAGCAGCTAAAAGCAAAATATTAAAGCTAGGCCTGGGGTTTGAATCCCCCCCAATTTTACTTGCTAGGCTGGTTTATCACCCCCATGCAATTAATGTCTTGACTTTTGAGAGTAATTAACATCTAAAAGCAAAATAATAAGGTTCCACCGAGATTTGAACTCGGGTTACTGGATTCAGAGTCCAATGTCCTAACCACTAGACCATGGAACCGATTGTTGGTTAGGCTTTAAAATGTTTTTATCAACTTCTTTCTTGGCCGGGTTAGGATTGCATTTCAAGCGGGCGGGGTCGCGGGGGTATCATGTACTTTGAACTAGGGGTGGGCATAAACATGCAAACGCCATTTCTTTGAAGTTGGAGACCATTAAGTATCACCACTCATTGCATGTTCTACCAACCAATAAAATTTGAATCGATTTTTTACTTTTCTTCTTTTCTTTAATCAACCATTATCTATGGATAAAACACTGCATTTAAAGATTGTGGATGTTAATAATCTATATATATACAGACACTCACACAAACACACACACACACAGGAGCAAATATTTGAGATGAAAATTGTGACATCATGTTAGGCTTCTGACTGAAACACATTTTGCCAATAGATGAATGAACTAGACAAAAATATCTAGTTTTTATTAGCTCAATAAATCGGTAGTAGTCATGGACTTCGCTACATTTGCATTAATTCTTCTATTTTCATCTATCATCGCCGACATTATACGCCGTTTCCAAAACCAGAAGTTCTTTCACCAGACGAAAAGGCTTCCTCCAGGCCCACCAAAATTGCCCATCGTTGGCAACCTTCTCCAGTTGAGCCAACTGCCACACAGAGATTTAGCTTCATTGTGTGACAAATATGGTCCATTGGTCTACCTTCGTCTAGGTAGCGTCGATGCCATCACCACTAACGACCCCGACATCATACGTGAAATACTTCTCCGGCAAGATGAAGTGTTTGCTTCCCGGCCACGGACACTTGCGGCCGTCCATCTCGCCTACGGCTGCGGAGATGTGGCCTTGGCCCCGTTAGGCCCGCATTGGAAGAGGATGCGAAGAATTTGCATGGAGAACCTCTTAACAACCAAGAGACTGGAGTCGTTTGTGACACACCGGGCCGATGAAGCCAAACATCTTGTTCAAGATGTTTGGGGCCGGGCCCAGAGTGGGAAGCCCGTGAATTTGAGGGACGTGTTGGGTGCATTTTCTATGAATAATGTGACCAGAATGCTACTAGGGAAGCAATATTTTGGAGGCGGATCTGCCGGCCCAGAAGAAGCCATGGAGTTCATGCACATAACTCACGAGTTGTTTAGGCTTTTGGGAGTGATTTATTTGGGTGATTATTTGCCAATTTGGAGGTGGGTTGATCCTCATGGATGTGAAAAGAAAATGCGGGAAGTTGAAAAGAGAGTGGATGATTTTCACACCAAGATTATTGAAGAACATAGAAAGGCGAGAAAGGACAAGAGAAATTCAGTTAATGAAGAAGATGGTGAAGCGATGGATTTTGTGGACGTTTTGTTGTCTTTGCCCGGTGAAAATGGAAAAGAGCACATGGATGATGTCGAAATTAAAGCTCTAATTCAGGTCATTTATTTCTTACAACTTCTAATAATGTATATAATTGAGTGGCTTATATATATATAGTCATGATTTTATGCGCACTATTACTTATAGTGTGCAATAAGATCCATGTCGAGAATTTAATAGTAGAATTGTGAGACCGATAAAATATCTCCTACTAATAAATTTTAACACCCATAGTGTATGTTGGCAGATATATATATTTTGAATTATATGTGTAATTGTGTGGCGTTTTTAGGATATGATAGCGGCCGCAACTGACACTTCAGCTGTGACGAATGAGTGGGCAATGGCAGAAGTGATCAAGCACCCACGTATTCTTCGCAAGATTCAGGAAGAGCTTGATTCTGTTGTAGGTCCAAATCGAATGGTCAATGAACAAGACTTGCCCCACCTTAATTACCTACGATGTGTAGTACGTGAAACATTCCGCATGCACCCTGCCGGTCCCTTTCTCATCCTCCACGAATCTTTACGCGCCACAACAATTAACGGCTATCACATTCCAGCTAAGACACGTGTCTTCATCAATACACACGGGCTGGGTCGAAACACCAGGATATGGAACGACATTGAACAGTTTCGGCCCGAGAGGCACTGGTTGGCTGACGGGAGCCGAGTCGAGATAAGCCATGGAGCCGATTTCAAGATACTGCCATTTAGTGCTGGTAAGAGAAAGTGTCCGGGCGCGCCGCTTGGGATTACTTTGGTGCTAATGGCTTTGGCTCGGCTTTTTCACTGTTTTGATTGGACACCCCCGGAGGGTTTGAGGCCTGAAGATATTGATACAAGTGAGGTTTATGGGATGACCATGCCAAAAGCCCAGCCATTATTGGCCCTTCCAAGGCCGCGTTTGGCAGATCACATGTACCACTGATTGGTCCTCCAAATAAATAACACTAGACTTAAAAACCAGATTGGAGGCGATTTCACTTCTTTTGTTTTTTTAGGTCACTGAAGCTCACTTTTGACTTGTAGTTAGATTGCATCGTTATTTCCCTCGAAATTTAAACAAATCAGGACTCAGGAGAGCTTTTCGCGCAAGTGAGTTAAAGGGTGTGTTTGCCAGACAACTCAGAATAATGTATTAGAACCATGTGTAATATATATATATATATATATATTATAATCTCACGTTCGGTTTCCATACACATTGCATAAGTAAAAATTTAATGCAAACCCATATAATCTAAACGGGAATGGGGTCGGGTTTAGTAAAATCAGCATAAAAGTAAACATTTACATAGAAATTATTAAAATGGACTAATGTTATTATTTTGTTACACTAAAAATAATTAGAATTCATTTTAAAGCCAATTATTCAATAAAGGAATAGTTTTATTTTATTTTTTTCAACTTTCTATTTGTATGTTCCATAAATCATTAGCATTAAATACCAATTAAAATTGTTAAGATTTTGTTTAACAGATAAAAGTAGAAAGTCATTGTTCTGTTGTCGTAATCAGTGCTCTTGCCAGTGATCACGCAAGTATATCATCGGATTGGAAATTTAATGATCTACCCAACGGGGTTCATTTCATCGGCATTGGATGGGTGATAGAGGAGCACAAGTCTCTTGAAGAGTACGTGAAACTGTCATTCAATCGTCAAACAGCAGCTGGCACGGTGCACAATTACAGGAGCATTGGTCATCGTTGGCCAATCTATCATAAGAATGTATTGCTGCATCCCAGTTTGCTTCGCCGGCGTTTTGGCGGCCACCAAACTTTGGAGGCGCATGCGTAGCCACTACTTCCCATTTGCCCCTCGTAAAATCATCATTTTGCTGGGCGAAACATTTGGAGTTTGATCATTTGGGGTGTGTCGCAATAAGAACAGTTCATCGGTTGTTGTCATTGCGCCGGAGACAGTGCCGGTTTCCGACGATAATTTTCTTTTCTTTTTTTTTATATTCTGGTTAAATTCAAAAATCAAAATATTACTAAATTTCCTTATTTCAGTCCAGGGGTATATTTGAAAATATATTATTAAGTTGAGGATAATATTGGGATTATGCATTACAAAAATCAAATTGTTAAAAAGCCTAATTTCTAAAAGCAACTCCAATTAACTTTCAACATTTAGTACAAAAAGAGATTATTTGAGAATTAAATTTTTTATTATCTGATAATTTAAAACAATCTCAACCATGCTCTAACTTTGATTATATGAATAAAAATTAATAGAAGCACAGAGGTATGCTTCTCCCCCTCTCTCACTCTTTTTTTTTTTTTAATTAAAAAAAAATCTTTTAGAATATCACATTGTAATTATAATTTTCTTGCACCGGGGCGGGCATGGTTAGCAGCATAACAGCAAAACAAGAAAGGACTTGAAAGAAACATTAGGCTGCTGGCTGATGGTGGTGGAAGTGTGAGATAAAATCTCTCTTTTGTTTGGATGCTTCTTCCTAAATTCTCATGGTTCTGTCGTACGAAAAGTATTTCCTGTCTATGAAACGGCGTCGTACTACTGATTATAATATAGTTGCTTAATTCTCCTCTTAGTTGCTTTGTTTGGTGATGGTGGAGGAATTACAATTTACACAGGTCCTCGAGTCTCAAGCCTTCATCAACCTTCAGCCTCATTGATCGTTTCTTTTATCGTAAAACATTTTTTATAATCGCAATCGAATAACGTTGTTTTTTGCTTTCTCGCTGTTCTTGTAATTTCGTAGGTTGAGCTCCTCGTTTCTGACTCAATGACCTTAAGGTGTTCGCGAAAACGCCTAAATGAAAGCAGAGTTTAAAATGAAAATCTAATTAATACAGCAGCGATTCATCTCTTTCTTTCTTCAAAGTTCGCAGTTGATAACAGAACTTTCTTCGAGAGTAATGATGTTTTTCTCAAATTGCTTGCAGTTGCCATCATGATTCTTCGTCGACTTGCAGCTGCATTTCCTCACTCAAGAAGGTTCTTTAGTAGTAACAGTAACCATGATTTTGCAAGTGCAATTGTGGATCTCAACAAGGTAAGGCACTGTTGTATATTTTATCGAAGTTGATTCACAAAGTTTATTCTCGTAGTTGTTGATATATAATTTGATAAAGGTCATCACGTGCACACATCGCGCCAGCAACTTTGTCGCTGAATAAAAAGCATAATGAATCTTGAAGAGTTCCCTTGTGATTGATTTGAATGAATGATTGAAATATAGGATCCGAGAACTCAATTTGAAAATTAGTTAGTTAGATCCATTTAAGATAACAATAATGTTGGGGATCCCAGCAGCTTTGTCCCAACTTGAGTTCCAACTGTCATGTGTCAAGATTCTTCAAGTTATTATTTTCTTTTATGTATCTCGTTCAATTTCTGAGGTAGATTCTAATGTCAAGACTCTTTGAATTTATATGATAACCGGGGCCTCAGGAGATGGAATCAATCTTTGGTGAACCTCCTACTTCAAATGGGTTTTCTGGTTCTGTAAGTAATGATTTCATGGCTCAAGAAGCTCAGTTGACATCTCAAAAGATTTGTGATAGCACACCTGGCCTGACCCACATTGGCCGGACAGGAGAAGCACAAATGGTGGATGTCTCTCCAAAAGAAAATAGTCAAAGAACTGCCATTGCTAATTGCAAGGTAATTCTGGGCAAAAAGGTGTTTGATCTGGTCTTAGCAAACCAATTGGCCAAGGGGGATGTCCTTAGTGTAGCAAAAATAGCAGGCATTAGTGGAGCAAAGCATACCAGCAGTCTCATCCCACTATGTCACAATATCACCTTAACTCATGTTCGCGTTGATCTTATGCTGAACTCTAAGGATTTTAGTGTAGACATTGAAGGGGAAGCAGTGTCATCAGGGAAAACTGGGGTTGAAATGGAAGCTATGACGGCTGTAACTGTTGCCGGTCTAACAGTCTATGATATGTGCAAGGCTGCTTCAAAGGATATTCAGATTACAGATGTAAGGCTTGATAGAAAAACTGGTGGTAAAAGTGGGGATTGGTGCAGGGAGAAGTAATGATATGTTTGGTGGAAGAATTCAATGTTAATACTGTCAAAAATCATGGATGCCCATACTTATATGAGCTTCTAGGCTTCAGAATCAGAAGTAACATGGTTTATTTTTAATGAACTTTCATGGCAGAATTCATGCTTGAAGTGAATATTTGTTACGGTCAATTTAGTTTCTTCACCTGAAGCAAATATGAAAATTAATGGATTGCCATCCTCTCATTTATGTATCTTAAACTGATCTGATCCATGCTTCAAGATAGGTTTTTCCCACTTGCTTCTCTTTTATACATGTGTTGCCTACACAAGGCATAAGTAAATGATTTATTTTAGCTGGGTTGTATTAATTGAGGTAGAAGGGACTTCATAGTGGTGTAGCTATGATTTGCTTGGGGACTGATGAGCCCCAAATTTGTTTGCTTGAGTATTAACCAATCTACTCCACATTTTACTTCGCTTTACGGTAGATATTGTCTTCTGGATTCTATAGCAGAGAAAATGAGTTAGTTTCTTCCCGTGATAGATTTGTTTTTCAACCACCACATTAGCTTTTTTCTCTCCTATTTTTTTTAATTATATGAGACTAATGCTCATATTACAACTCATATTACATGAAACTATTACTGAGTATATTTACAATTATACAATTCCTGCGATTAGAGCTCAGGTTTTTACCGATTTACAATTAGACAATTCCTGGGCTCTAGAACCTATATTTTTTTACCCATTTACAATTAGATAATTCTTAAGCTCTAGAGTCTAAATTTTTACCCTTTAGTATTTAAGGGACGTTTACTCCACTTTCATTTTGAGAAGGAGAATATTGTTTTCATTCAAATTTTTTGAAAAAAATTTAGTCCCTACAATGCTTTTGTGAGGCTCGAACAACGACTCTAACAATTGTGAGGACTCTGCCACTTGTCCAAAGGTCAAGTCGCTCACCACATTAGCTTTAATACTTAATTGAGGAGGAGTTCTGCTATTTGAACTCCGCGAAGACAAAAGGATGACAGAAAAAATTACCACGTGAATCAACTGAGTTGTTTGCAACTGCTAGAGAGAGGACCTATTTATTTATTACGTTAATGGAAACCAAAAATTGGCACGTGAATCAAGCAGCTTTTGTCCCTTTGTCTATTACTTTTTGAGTTTAAAAAATAAAATAATCAAAAGAAAGGAAAAACTTCTCAGGCACTTTTTGAGTTCTGTAGTCTCTCTCTATTTCTCTCATTTACTTGAGCTCTCTGCGTTCAGGAAGGAAAAACTCAAACGAGTTCTGTCTCTGCATCTCAGAAAAAAAAGGGGCTCGGCGAGAACAAGAAGCGGCCGTCGTCCAGGGGGAGTCCGGTAACGAAGCAAATGGAGGGGGAGTCTGGTAACGAACGAAGCAAATGGAGGGGAGTCTGGTAACGAACGAAGCAAACTCAATGGAGGGGAGTCTGGCAACGAAACAAACTCAATGGAGGGGGAGTAAAATGAGTGGTTGGGGAGAGGGCAGAAATGACCATCGTTTTCTCATTTTTTTTTAATTTCTTGTGGATCCACGCAATATTAAAAAAAGCAGAAATCAACGCTTGAAACGAGTGAAACGGCAATTCAAAGTTGCGTTTCTATCGTCCCTTTGTCTTCATTGAGTTCGTTTATCATTTTCTATTGATGAGAACGTATTACATGGCATCTTCTTCATTATATACATTCCCCAGCCCCCACTTCAAAGTCAAATATCTTTATCAATTTACCATTACAAGCTAGTGAGCAAAACTTCAAACTTTTTGAGTAACTCATTCTACTAATTGATTATCCATGGTTTCTTAGAAGACTGAAAATGCAAGGTTAAACTGTTGAATTCCTTGCCTGATATTTTATGTAGGTACCAGAGATGCTGAGTTGGTTGACGTATTAGGAGTGGTACTAAAATCATATTATATAATTCCGCAAAGCATCATTTAACTTTAAAGCTTTAATCTGGATAAAAGCTTGTTTACTTAGGCACATCTCTCTACTATTTTGTTTTAACTTAAAAGTAAGTCTCAACGCTCATGCTTATTTCTAATGCTCCTTCGGTTGGTGATTCATCTTTTTCTCTGTTGCTCTTTTTTGCTTTCGAGATTCGTTTACCCCACACGGTCGATGAAACAGGCTTCAATTATAATTTTGGTTAACAGGCAAGAAAGTGCACATCTCTTCTGCCAGCGGCCTTTGCGCTGAGCCCACCTTCCAAGGAGACCTCTGTTCTATGAAGTGGAGGCTTTACCCCGCATTTTAAATTTGCCTGTGAGCTTCTATTATCACCTGAAAAAAGAAAAAAAATTAATTCACCCAATTTTTATCTTTAGGGAGCGCTTATAGTGAAAGAATGGTGATGGATAAGGAGACCATGACCAATGGCAGTTCTATTATTATATCCCACACATTTATGTACAACCTAACTCACCTAGAATGTTGGTAATAAATGCGATGGGCTGAGAGGATTATACCTGCAGTTTTGAAGAGTGGTGGTCTATATAAATGCATTGATGAGTAAACTTGCAGTAGATTTTGTGGCCTATTCGGCATGAGAAATTTTACAGTACTTCCAAGTTATAATCTATTGTGGAATCACCCACTAATGGCTGAGAGATATGTGGCACTGTATGTTAAAAAATTTAATATCAGATAAATGTAATATTTTCAGATTTCTAATGTAAAAGATGAGCAATTAGTTAGTGTTCTCTCACTTCATTACTTTTGATTATATTCTTTATCTTTCTCTCAGTTTTCATCCAAATTCTTGCCCACTAATTAATTGCAGTAATGAAGTGAGAGAGCACTAATTAATTGCTTGTCTTTCACACTTAGAAATTTGAAATATTGCGCAAAAGAAAAGTGAGAAATTTAATTTAATTTGATTTAAATTTTTAACTATATTTAATTTGCTTTAAATTTTTTAACATATGCCGTCACATGTCTCTCAATTATTAGTTAGTAGTTCCACATTAGAATATGACATGAAACATCTAATATTCTGTAGAATTTCTTGTTTGGTTTTTACTTTCTTTCTCTTGAGAAATTTTATAATATGTCAAAGATAATCTAATCGACTAATGTATGTATGATGTGTGTAATTAAATTTAATAAAACTATCACTTGTATGGTTATTTTTTAAAATAAATGTACACATATTACAATATTATTTACTTACACTTACATGTATGATGTGTTTAATTAAATTTAATAAAACTACCACTTACATAATTATTTTTTAAAGTAAATACACATATTACAACGTCATAATACCTCATTTGTATCTTAAAATTTCTCATCATTTCTCTTCTCCCTCGCCTATGCCTAACCAAATTATTTTATTGGGCAATGCAATTTAAACGTTGCCTGTTAACTCTTCCCTCTTGTATGACAGTACGACATCAACATTTTTTTTTCATTACCTAATGTTTGATGTTTCTTGAATTGCATGCATCACTGACATTTACCTATTTGTCTCATTTATCTTGCTTTTTAAATCATCAACTCCTAACAATCTTCACCGATGCTTTAATGGTTAAACACATCAAACCAAATGGCGATGCCTGCATTTCCCGTACTTTTAATAATCATCGTGCTAGAAGATGAAAATAGTTGTTCAGATCCACGGTTCAATGCACAAATCAAGCTAGTTGGTTGGGTGAGTGGGTCATCCAATTAGCTATAGTCTCTTAATGATGGGACCTACGAACATGTGCCTCGTGAGCTTTTCTGAAGCAAGGCATGACAAGCATGTGTCGCTTTCTAATGAAAGAAATTTTGACAAATTGGCCATCATGTCATGTTCACAAACCTTATATATCCCTTGAACCATTTCGACGAATGTATTCTTCACGGTCCTTGCTGTACCTACAGCAACAAATATTAATTACCGTATCACTCAACGGCCAGTCCAAAAGCAAAACCATTCTGGCAGTTGTGTGCTTTCTTTTAATGGAAAAGGAAAATAAAGAGTAAAGAAAATGAGGGGAGATTACACGACAGGAATCAGCGGAAGGTCAAGCCAGACCAGCTAGCTGGAGAGAGAGAATCACGAGGAAATTTCAATAATACACAAAGAAAGGCTTCGAAGAACATGAAAAGCATGAAATTACATCTTGGTCTTTCATCGGTGGATCTTACTTTATTAGGGTAATTTTTAAAAACCTCCCCTGAGGTTTGGGCTTGTTGCAAGTAGATGGCGATAATTGATTTATTTGTAAAAAACCCCCTACCGTCAGTTAAGTTTAACATTGACCGTTAGTTGACCATGCAAAGATAATATTACCCTTAACAATAGTTTGTAAACGAAAATAACTAAAAAAAAACTAAAATTATTGGTGCAAAAAGCACAAACCTTATTTTTTGACAATTTTATCCTTGTCAATTCTAAAAATTTACAATATCATAGATAAAGATTATAACTATTTCATTTTTAAATTTTTAATTTTATCTTTCTTGTAGGAATTTTAAGGAAATATCAATAATTTAAAGATGATTTTTTAATTTTTTAATTTTAACTTTTTTATAGGAACTTTAAGAAAATATCAATAATTTAAAAAGAGTAAAATAGCTAATAATTTTGGTTTTTTTTTAGTTATTTTCGTTTATAAACTATTGTTAAGGGTAATATTGTCTTTGCACGGTCAACTAACGGTCAATGTTAAACTTAACTGACGGTAGGGGGTTTTTTACAAATAAATCAATTCTCACCATCTACTTGCAACAAGCCCAAACCTCAGGGGAGGTTTTTAAAAATTACCCTACTTTATTAATTAGAGTTCAATTATGTTGAAACTCTTCCAAATAGGATTACTGTTGGATGATCCTATGATCATACAAACAAATATTAAATATTTATTATTATTGCAATCTAACGATCATTATCAATCAATTCTTTATGGTGAAACGAATCCACCATAGCTGCTACCTATTAATTCTTTTATTCTGTGAAGTCACTGCTATTATCATCAGTGGGAACATGGGAATGTCATTTTGCCATAAAGTAAAAACCAAGTGATGATAGATTAGGCGTTGAAACTTACTGTTACGATCTAACGATCATCATTAATCAATGTTTTACGGTGAAACAGCTCCACCATAGTTACTGCCTATTAATTATTATATACTTTGAAGTCACTGCTATTATCATCAGTGGGAACATGGGAGTATGTTTTGCCATAAAGTCAAAACCAAGCGATGATATATTAGGCATTGAAACTTATGTGCATGTACTTGGCGTTTTAACACTTCTACACTAAGAATGTTATACTTACCTTTTATTCCAACTAATATTACAAATGGTATATTACTATAAGATTAGTTCAAGTGATAGATAATTATTAAATCTTATTATTTTTAATTTAAATAGTAAATTTTTATTGGTAACACATCAATTGAGATACAAACTAAGTATCCTAATTAAGTAAGCATAGCCTTAATCTTCTACGCTACACTTACTAAGATTTCGTTTTCTTTGTTAAATAGCTAACAGTTACGGGTGATCAAGGGCCATCAAATCATGTTTTATTGATAAAGATATTTTACAATTGTCCATGTGTATATTGTATACTATATGTTTTAGGTTTATATATCCGTGGATCTTACTCTAATACATAAATCATGCATTTCCCAATCAACAATCAAATTAGACTAGAATCATAATGAGTTAGAGTGATATATGTTGTATTACTATTGATGTGTTTATTTTGTTTTGAAATCAGAATGGAATAGTTCAAGTTGTTAGAATGTCTTTAGTTAATTGTTGTTGTTGTTGTTATTAGTTTGTATTATGGTAATTGTGATTATTATTGTTAAAAAACTATTGTTTACAATAATAATAACAATCACAATAACAGTAATGATAACGACAACAAATATTACAAAAAATAAAATATATAACAAATTATCAATAATAACAAAACAAAAATGATGATGATGATTGTGATGATATGGCAATCTCCATGGCATGGGAGTCGGCAACAGTAGTAGCACGGGATAGTCAACGACAATAGTGACGAATGGGCAATAGCAGCGATGTCTGCGACAAGTGGCATGTGACACTTACGGTGTGAGGTTAACAAGGTTGATGGCGTGCGACATTCAACAATGTGCTGCACAACGACCTGTGATGCGAATCTGATGGTTTGACAAGATTAATGTTGCTGGTGGTGGTTAGAATTTCTAACGAAAGGAAATTAGGGATTTTTTTATTTTCATTGTTTTTTGAATATTCAAATTCAAGACAAAAGTGGAATTAAAAAATTTTGGTGAGAGTAAAAGAGTTGATCCTAGGAATGGAAACTTGATTCCTAACCCCTCATAGGAATCAAGTTCTCATTTGTCATTTCAATTTCACATGGGCCTTACAATTTCCATTCTACTCTCCTTTCAATTTTTGTAAGTAAATAACATGTATGATTATGATTTTGTTCACATTCCTTAAGTCTATAGGTAAACACACCCAAAGTTTCTAGATATAGTAATAATGGATGATGGAAAGAAGACAAGAGTAAAGACTCAAGAAAGAAAAATGAGTTTGTGATTAAGAGTACCTATAAGCATAATAAATGACTGTTGAACCAGAATGTCGAGAATACTATGGACACATTACATAAATTAATAATCATATGAAATTTCTTGTTGCATGTGCTCGATAATACAAGATGATATAAGTCTAGTAAGCTAACCCACAGTCTTGTGCAAGATAATCACTCTGTAAAATCAAAATGAAACTAATGTTATGATAAAATAAGGAAATCATACTTAACCAGACATATTTTAACAAACGGAATGGATCATTGCTTGCTCTATCCAAAATAGCAGCTAAGCTCAACTCCCCAAAATGTCCACTAGATTGTCTATTCAGATTCAGTATTCGCATAATAACAATACATTTGTATTAATTAACATCAATTAAAATTCAAATATCCAACATATTATTTAACCCTGTCTTTACTTTATTGCATTCGAAAGAATATTTTTGTCATCTCACCCTCTTTCTTTCTTTCACTTTATCCCCAATGAGTAAAATTTAGAAGGTTTAATTCAAATTATCCCATTATGAATTGATTATCTTTAAATTATTTCCTTACTTTTAGAAACTTCAATTTATCCCCTATTTAGTTAAGAAAAAAAAAAAATCAACACACCCTTATTTTTACCTTTAGCTTTTGAACAAAAATGGAGGTAATTTGTAATTTTTAAAAGTAAAGGGGTTAATTTAAATGTAGTCAATTTACAATGAGAATAATCCAAAATTTACCAAATTTAGGGTAAGAACTTGCTAAACCCCGTCACCCCCTACTAGGAAAAATAACCTCTCGTCATGTTGGAAGCTCTCATATGGCGGGAATATTTCCCCTTTTCCTTTCTTTTTGGCTTCCCTTGATTCCTCCTTCCTTAGAGAGGTTTCTCTCTCTTCCCTAGGGATGTCAATGGTCCCCGCCTTGAACCCGATTTCGGAAGCCATCCCCAAACCTACCTCATACCCGAAAAAGTTATAATTAGACAATTCAGGTATGTCTCCCAAAATCTCCGAATTGAGTGGGGTTTAAAGTGGGGAAGCAATCGCCATTTATTTTTTTCCAACAAAATATTAAGTATTGAATATTCGTCTCTTTTTCTCAAAAGAAGAAAAAAAATTAAATTTTAATATATAGATTTAAAAATTTAATTACAAATGATCAAATTTTAACAACCTCCAAAAAGTGAGAATATAATAATTTTAAGTCTTCAATATAATTATAAATGATCAAATTTTACAAAACAAATCAAAATAATGCTATACCTTCAACATAAACTTGCAGTAGCCTCTCAGTAATCATCACCGTTCATGCACATTCTAAAATTCTTCATAAACACACAACAAGATAAAAATAAATATAAATAAAAATATGTTTTAACAATTTTAACTTAACAAATACTTGATAAAATAATATAAATTAAAACGATATACCTTTACAACCTCTACATCTGTTTCATTTCAATTTTTAGATTTCCAAATAAATATAGACTTTTACAAATCATCATTTCAACAGTAGCCTCATGAATACAACCACACCCAAAATTAAGAAAATTTGACCTGCGCAATTAACAAAAAATTACTTTGATTGATCAAATGTCAGGGAAGGCCATGATGGGTGGTTGAGTCCAATGAGAAATGATAGTCCCAGTAAGAAAGGTTTAGCGGCTTACGGCAAGAGAGGAAAGTGACGTTCATAGCGAAGCTTGGTCTTTTTGCGTCAGACGTGACAGCCAGGAAAGGGAAGCTCTGTTGGAGACTTCGAGGTGGTGATGGGTAGAGAGCAGAGTTTTTGAGAGTAAGCTGAGAGTTTAAATCTAGGGTTTTGCTGTTTTGTTAAATTTTTGTAATTATTTAATTAAAATTGAAAATTTATTTTGATTTAAGAAAAATAAAAATATTTTCGGGTCAAGTTTGGGGTCCGATAAAATCTCCGAACCCAAACCTAAAATTTATTTTGTATTTAGACTTAGACCGAGACTATTGGCACCCCTTTAAAATTTTAATGAAACTCCTCTTCTAAAAAAACCTCATTAATTAATTAGAAGAATTCATAATTTATAAGAATATATATGTTCTTCCAAAATTATCCCTAATTCAATCTTTTTCCATCTTCTTTCTTTATGAAAGATGTCTTTTTCAAAAAAGAAAAAAAGTAATGCTGCATTAACACAAAAAATATTACGAGAGAGAACTACAAATTGCATAAGCTCATCCCCTAGCCAAATACACGATTAGCTATCATTTCAAACACCCCAAATTTCTTATCAACCTTTTCCTTAACAAAAGCAATGAGATTAAGTATGTTTCCAGAAGTCGAGTCACCGACATCTACCGAGAAATTGGCATGAACATTTGAAATCTCCTCTAAAATCTTGATGAAATTGAGCATAGGTTGAAAAGATGACTCCCTAATTGGCTGGAGCATCCCCTTAGGAAAAATTTAGTTTTCTTATAATGTTCTTTTTATTTTTTTGATGAATTATTAATTAAAAAAAAGAATTTGTTCGCAAAGAGAAAGAATCGATTTACTGGAATTGATATAGGGGCAATTTTGAAAGAATATAGATATACTTATAAATAATGAATTTTTTCCATCAGTAATGGGGTTCGTTTAAAAGAGAGATTTTATTAGGACATTAGAGGGGTGCCAATAGTCCAACTCTTAGACTTATCCTCAAAATTGACCTATTTTTAATTTTAAAGTTTTTAAGGAGCTTATACCCTACACGAATTAATTAGGTCCCTACTCTTCTTAAGTGGAGGTTATCTTTTCCACCTATTTGGTGGTGGTGGTGCTAGGATTGGTGGGTTTTGATGGTGGTGGTGGACTTGAATCTTGGTGGCCTATGCAAATTTGGTTCACATCTAATTATGGACACGAAAGGGCTCCTTGCTACTACCATTGTTCTTCCCACCCATGCAAGCGGTCGTTGTTCTTTTTTTTTTTTTATGTTGTTAGTGGAGGTGCCAGATTGGTGGATGTGCTTGCAAAATCTTGGTGGATGTTGCAGCTTTGCTGGCGAAAAAGAAATTAGGGGTGAAAATAGTGTTGCTGCTAATCCTGTGACTAGGTGGGCTTGCTGCCCCTATTCTACCCCAGTTTTATTGCTCAACCGCCGTATTTGCTAGGTTTATTGGTGTGGGGGGAGTTGCTATTGCTGTTGTTTTTTGTTTAATATTATGTTGTTTGTGCAATTTTGTATTGTTATGTATAACTAGATATTTTGATTTCTTTTCCCGATTGGTAAGGGATTTCACATACAGTTGTCGGGGGTAAGTATAATTGACCAATTCCATAATTTTCTTCCACTTGATTTTAGTACATTTAATAGGTGCAATATTTCCTCTCTGTCGAAATTAGAAATTTTTAGTGTTTAGTGATTTTTTAATATTTTAATATTTTATTGTTTGAGGCTGCATTAAATTAAGCCAGTCTTAAGTGTTTTATCATATTTGTAGTACTTAAGTCGAATGTAACCTTGTATTCATTGTGCAGTGACGTTTGTCTTGTGGCCTATTTTTATTTCACACCCTGTAGCATTAGTGCTGCCTGACTTTTGGCACCATATCATTTGTGTGCACATTCAATATTACATTTATTAATGATTCATTGTCTCATGTAAGTTTTTCTTAAAATCAAAGAAAATGGACTCAATTTAAAGCGAAGATTCTTTTGCATTATTCTAAATTATATGATTGTTTGTACCATTCAAATACTATAATATTGACAATTATAAATCTATTATAATGTTCTAGATCAATTATTTGATGGCATAATTTGAATATTTCAATTCAAAATAAATCGGCCTATCGTTAAATTAATTCGTCCGATATAAATGAAACTCAAAATCTCTCTCTGGCCACCAATGCCAAGAGAAGAAAAGAAGACTTATTGTTCAGTTATGGTAAATATTCAAAGTAAAAACTTAACATTTAGTGTTTCCCAACTATTGGATTATACAAATCATCAAATGAGAATTTATATCAAAATTTGAAGGAAAACTTTTAGATGCATGCTCCTCAAGCGTATATAAATACATGCTTCTCAAACATATGTAAGTACATGATCAGACTTAGGCACTTAGCATTAGTTTTTTTTTGGTGGGATAGAGGTAGTAAAAATATCCGCCCGGTCCGGACTCGAACCGTATCTGGGCGTTGTGGGTCAGGTATTATCCAACCCGAGTATGAAACCGGATCGGTCTTGGACATCACTTGATAAACTCGGATCGTGTCAAAATAATATATATTATTTTAAATATTTATATTTATTTGACTCATTTATTATACATATATAAAGTTTTAAACACTTAAAATTTATATTTTCATGTCAAATTTTATTGAAATAAATTTAAAACTTATAAAATTAGCAAAAAATAAAAAATATATACACATATAATATTAAAAAATATAAAATTCAGGTATCCAGATTAAAACCCAGCCCGAACCTGGACCTGGACCCAGACCGATTGCATCCGAGCAGGATCTAGTCATTGCAATACTCTAGACATGGCCCAAAGTTTTGCCATCCCGAGGTGGGGGGAGGGGAACAAGCTGAATTTCCATTAAATCAAAGAACGCACGAAACAATCGTGCATTGAGTACATTCATCATACTAGACCAAGTAGAAATAACTTATTACTAGAGATTTTAACGCTATTACGTATTTTACAATAAGAAAAAGAGTCTACTGCTACATTTCCATCATTAATCCATTCTATCGTAAAGAGTAGAGTTAGTAAAAATACCCGCCCCGTCCGGACCCGGACCGTACCCGGGCGTTGTGGGCCGGGTATTACTCGGTCCAGGTATGAAACTGAATCGGTCTTGGACATCACTTGATAAACTCGAAACCCGAATTTTATTAAAAAAATATTATAAAATATATATTATTTTAAATATTTATATTTATTTGACTCATTTATTATGCATATATAAAGTTTTAAACACTTAAAATTTATATTTTCATGTTAAATTTTATTAAAATAAATTTAAAATTTATAAAATTACCAAAAAATAAAAATATATACACATATAATATTAAACAATATAAAATTTGGGTATTCAAATTAAAATCTGGTCCGAACTCGAATCCGGACTAGTTATATCCAGGCAGAATCCGATCATTGCAATATCCGGATCCGGCCCGGGATTTTACCATCCCCAGTAAAGAGAGGGCACCGCACATAATAAATCCAAATGTAAAAAAAAAAAAAAAAAGGTTATTGACCCAAACCCCACCAACGGCCAACGGCCCACCCCTCAAAACGTGATAAGTGATAACGGGACTTTGAATCTTTGATTACCAGTATACCTCCTCCACCACTGTTTCTTTCAACAGTTATAAGTAACAATAATAATATTGTATCACCCTCATCAGTCTCTCTCGCACTCCAAAAGCAAAACACTCTGCTGTCCCTCAACTCTCCCTTCAATTTCAATGGAAGGGAAAGCAAGAAACCATCTTCTCCTTCTCTTCTCCTTCTTCTTCACCGCCGCTGCCTCTCTCCAGTATCAAACCTTCGTCCTTAACTCTCTCCCTACCCAATCCACTCTCTCTTGGCCTGAATCCGTATCCGTTTCCGAATCCGAATCTTCACTCCCTCTACCAGCACCTGACGCAGAATCCTCGCTCTCCCTACGTTTACATCACGTAGACTCTCTGTCCTTCAACAGAACTCCAGAGCACCTCTTCAACCTCCGCATCCAACGCGACGTCTTACGTGTCAAATCCTTAACCGCCTTCGCTGAATCTGCCGTTCGTGTTCCCCCGCGCAACCGCTCCCGCGGGCGTGCCAACGGAGGCTTTAGTAGCTCCGTCATATCAGGGCTCGCACAAGGCAGCGGCGAGTACTTCACGCGCCTCGGAGTTGGCACACCCCCTAGGTATGTCTACATGGTCTTAGACACCGGTAGCGACGTCGTTTGGATACAGTGCGCTCCGTGCAAGAAATGCTACTCTCAAACCGACCCTGTCTTCGACCCTGCCAAGTCCCGCTCGTTTGCTACCGTACCCTGTCGGTCCCCTTTGTGCCGCAAGCTCGACTCTTCTGGCTGTAACCGCAGGAACACGTGTCTTTACCAAGTCTCCTACGGAGACGGTTCTATCACCGTCGGTGATTTTTCCACTGAAACGCTGACGTTTCGTGGCACCAGAGTTGCGCGCGTGGCCCTCGGTTGTGGACACGACAATGAGGGCCTCTTCGTTGCTGCTGCGGGCTTATTGGGGCTCGGTCGTGGGAGGTTGTCATTTCCAACTCAAACCGGTCGCCGGTTCAACCGTAAGTTTTCTTACTGTTTAGTGGACCGATCCACTTCTGCTAAACCTTCATCGATGGTATTCGGTGACTCGGCCGTTTCACGAACCGCCCGGTTCACTCCGTTACTCGCAAACCCTAAGCTCGACACATTCTACTATGTTGAACTAGTTGGAATCAGCGTCGGCGGTGCTCATGTCCGCGGCATCACTGCTTCTTTGTTCAAACTCGATCCGGCCGGTAACGGTGGGGTCATCATAGACTCGGGTACGTCCGTGACCCGTTTGACCCGACCCGCTTACATCGCATTGCGTGATGCTTTCCGAGCTGGAGCATCCTCCTTGAAGCGTGCGCCAGACTTTTCGCTGTTTGATACGTGCTTCGATTTGTCGGGAAAGACGGAAGTGAAGGTGCCCACGGTGGTGTTGCATTTCAGAGGTGCAGATGTGTCGTTGCCGGCGACTAATTATCTAATACCCGTGGATAGTAGCGGAACATTTTGCTTTGCATTTGCAGGAACCATGAGCGGGTTGTCGATAATTGGAAATATTCAGCAACAGGGCTTCCGGGTTGTTTATGACTTGGCCGCTTCACGGATCGGGTTTGCTCCGCGCGGGTGCGCTTGAGGTTGCATTGCGCGTGGGTGTAGTTGTAAGGGAAAAACTCTCTTTTCCTGTTAATTATTCTGTCTCTGCGTGTTTTGTTTTATTTTATTTCTTTTTTTTTTGGGGAATATGAAAAAAATCTTTCCTGGATATGAGTCTGAGAAAGGAGATGGAGAAGAGAAGGGGGAAAAATGATAAAATAATCAGAGTGCAGGTGATCAGGTTTATAATTCACATATTTGTCTCTGTTAAATTATGAAATGCTTTTAATCAGTCTTCTAAAAGAAAAAAAAATCATAACTCTAGTACAAGGGTAAGATGGTTAATTTTAAAAAAAATTGTCAAATTGAACTTTTAATAATAAAATACTATTCACAGTTTTTTTTTTTTTTTTTCCTTTGCTTTGCTTTGATTTGGAAGTGTACACCGTTTATTTGCAATTTAACTGACGTCTAGTTCAGCAATCATCGGAGATTTAACTCCTGAGGATAGGCATTGATATTTGCTGCGTATGCTTTTAGGACGACCCACTACCCCCATTACACTATATATCATTTGGAGGGCAGTCGGTGGTGCCATCGCCACCCGGTCTGGCCGGTTAAATAAACGGCTGGAATGTCATTATATGTTTTCCTCCCCTCCCAGGAAGCAAATGAAATTAGTTGGTCCTTATTCACAGTTACATGGTGGCAAATTTCATTTGCTTTACATGTTTTGAAGTTCATTTGGTTGTGAAGCCTCTGTAAAGGGCCACCGCCCTGTGTTGCCTTCTTAATGATCTATTCAAAATATCAACCAAATTTTGGCAGCCTGAGGAATCTAATGTTGATTTACCATAAACAAATAGCCTTACTGTTGTGGACCTGTCTATCGTACAGATTCTGTAACAAACATCTCCCGTTATCCCACCATCCGATCTTCTATTGTTCAGTTTCTCACTCCACATCCAACCACATCCAACGGCTGATGCTGCAGTCTGTGGCTTACAGATTCTGTAAGCTAGTCAAGTCCTACTGTTGTTACCTGTTAGCCGCAGCCATACAGTTAATGGTCAGGCCGTGTCGGTGGTCCCTACAACTTTCGTTTGATTGTGTATTAATTTGTACTGGTATCGTCCACTTGCTTTTACCTTCTTTAATGCCCAAAGACAAAGCATTTGAGTGCATGCAGATCCAAGGGCCACTGGCTGTGTAACAAAACAGTTTTCCTTCTTTTTTTTTTTACCTTGTTTTTTTCCTTCTTTATGGAAGCAATTGAACAAAATTCAAGTCACACAAGCATCACAATAAAGTATGAAAAACTAGTCCATAAATCACATGCCTTTGCCATTTGCCGCCTTAATGATTTTTCTTAGTGCCCATATGGAACTTCGCAGAAACAAAGTCAAAAGAAGTTAGCGTGCACCGAACTCTCACCTATGTGGCGTTAACAGATGTGATATTGTTAAATAATGTGTTTTTTTTCCCAATTTATGAGTGGTTTAATAATAAGCCTTATGATCAAAGACCGAAGTGGTGCTGCCTTTGGAAAGAGCTGTCGATTGCCCATGTTAGGCATAGTTGGACTCTTAGCTGGTGACCACGGTATAAAAGTGAATGTGAACTACACAGTCACTATAAGATAATGCCCTTCATGTGGCTGTAATTATTGCTGTTGAAGCAGCACTGCTTACAATGAGGTTTTGGATATCACTTTTGATGCGATTTTTCAAAAAATAATTTTCAATACTGTTATCATAATATATTTTGACCAAGTGCAAGTAATGGTAGCGTTTACGTAATTGTAAGCAGCATCAGATTTCATTGTGTTCCTGTTTTTTGGATCTAAATTCTGTAATTTAGCACTTAAATTATCATCGTCGCCAATAATAAAGAGGTTGGATTATTATTATTTAGCAGCTGGTTAGATGTATTTAAATTTATTGAGAGGCTCAGATTTTCTCCAATTAACCTATTTTATTTATTATTTCTTATTTCTTTTTGTTTTTGTTACAAACTATTTGTGTATGTCACATCTTGCATCAAAGTTGGGTTACGTTGGGTTACTATTCATAAAATCAACGCCTACTCTCTCTTTCCATAGTTTGGTTTTCAAAAAGTGAAAAAATGATATGATCATTGGAAACGAAGTCCATTGTTGGTAATTGGCTACTGGAAGAGAACGACGAAAAGGTGATGGCATCGCAATGAGAATCAAGCTGGAAAAAAATGGTTGGATTGATTCCATTGAATGGATGCCGTGCTGGAGAGATCTAAATTTGGTGATGGGAAAATGCAATGATTAAAGGCAGACGATAAGACTTTTGCTTTAAAAATTTTACCCTCAAGGGAAAGAGTATTATCTAAGGGAAAAGTGAACGATTCGATCTTCTAAAAAATAATTTTTAAATAATTTTATTCATAAATTATCTTTCTCTTTTTTAGACTTTGAGTTGTTATCATAATATATCTTTATAATGTAAAAGTAATACTATAGTTTTTAGATCAGTTTGGTAATTCTATAGTTTTTAAAATAATTGGTGTTATTTGTACCGTAGAAATAAATAAATTAAATATTTTGTAAAATTTATTTTTAAAAGTATTGTGAGTTTTAAAATTAATCGTATGTATTGGTAAATTTTATTGTTAAATTATTATAAAAATACAAATAATCGAGTTAGATATAATATTGAATAAAATTTATCTACCCATTTATAGATATGTATATAAAAAAATTTTATTGTGTATATAATAATAATAATAATAATAATAATTGATAATTAAAATAAATATTTTAAATTTTTATTTTTATTTTTTATTTTGTTGTTTCAAGGGAAATTATCATTCATATACCCTATATTTATTCTGTTATAAAAAATACTACAATACTTTGAGGGTGTATCAATCGTCCACCCTTAGTTAACAAAATGTATCAGTTGACCACCAAACTGTTAGTTGTCGTTTGAAAGTTAACGGAGTTACACTGAATTGACGATTTTACCCTTAAAAATTATCACTTGTATACCCTTAAATTCTCTTTTTATCACTTATATACATTTAAATTATCACTTGTATCATATGAAAAGACCAAATTACCCTTCTGACGTCATCATACGTAAACGGCAACTAACGGTTTGGTGGTCAGCTGATATATTTTGTCAACTTAGGGTGGACGATTGATACACCCTCAAAGTGTTGTAGTATTTTTGATAATGGAGTAAACTAAGGGTATACAAATGATAATTTCCCTTGTTTCAATAAAATTGATAATAATGATAATTTTTTAAAGTTAATTATTTATTTTCTAATTAGTTTTAGATTTTTATAATGTATATGAGATATAAATGGAATTGTATAAAGGGAAATTATCTGTCATATACCCTTAAATGACACTAGTATCAAATGTGCTACAACACTTTTCGCTTATATCACTCGTATAACCTAAGTTGACAAAAGAGTTATGGCATCCACCTTTTCGTTTACTACCGTTAAGAACTTAACAGAATTTGAGCAAAATAACTATTTTACCCTTTAAACTCAAAATGAAGTAAAAATACAAATTTTCCTTGAAAATTAATATAAATTTTCAATACACAATTTTTTAATTTTGTTATTAACAATACATTTTTTTATTAAAAAAATGAATTATTAATGGTACATATTATTAACAATTATCCATAAAAAATATTCATCTTATACCATAAAAAATTATTAACAACATATTATTTACAATTATACATATTATACCATAAAAAATTCAAGTTAGAGCTTGGAGGAGTAGATCTTCAATAATTTAGATTAAATTTTGGAGGAATAGATTTGGTTGTAAAGTAGCCTTTTTTTTAGCAATTATTAACAATTATCCGATAAATGGGATGACATGTCATTTTTATCAAAATATATCATATGAAATGTCGTTTTTTACTAGGTAAATGGGATGACATGTCTTTTTTTTTAAAAGAATAGATTACCCTTACGATATCAGTGCTCGCAAACGACAGTTAACGGATTGGTGGACGGCAGAAGTGTTTTGTCAACTTAGGGTATACGAGTGATACACTTAAAAAGTATTGTAGCACGTTTGATATTAGTGTCATTTAAGGGTATATAACTGATAATTTCCCTTGTATAAAATATAAATCAACACAAGATAAACACTGCAGTTCAACTGTCGGTGAGATAAACACAGCGAGAGGAGAGCGAGGCAATAATGCTATGATTAAATGATAGATCACATGGGGATGAATAAGCACTTACGGAAAACATAAGAAAAGGCAAAGGCAAAAGATAATTAAAATGAAAAAAATAATAATAATCTGTGATTTAAACATAACTCATGACTCGTTCAAGAGTGCTTGCGGAAAGCCAGAACAAAGGTCCAAAACAGAACACGGTTCCTTTTTGTAGTCAATGTTTATTATTTCTGTTCAGATCGTCAAAACTTTGGAAACAAGCACATGATAAGAGTAAATGGCCTCAATCATCGAAATAGTTACTATTAATCAAGAAGCTTCTGAGTACTTGAAATTTTATATATAAAATTATCAACTCACATGGCAGATTATTATTTTACTTCTCTATTGTATATATAACCCTTGGACAATGTTGAAATTTTCAAAGATTTGCAGCAATATTTTCTTTTGTTCTTGTGAAAAGTCAGACCAAGTGTAGCTTTGTTTGTTTTATTCATTGATCTCGGGTA